>NC_045742.1:18986836-19001778 GCF_008692095.1 Etheostoma spectabile
AGAAGGCCACTAATCTCCCTATAGATGTACACACGCCTGCGGTATTCAAACAAGCAGATGGGATAGACTTGTGTGGCACATATGCCAGCTGTTAATCATAGGACCACACTGAGCTCATGGGCCGGGTGCAAAGCTGGATTGGTGATACGTGAAATTGCAGCTGCGCCAGAGTTCTCTGGGATAAATGTAATGGTGTTAAATGCAGATTTATTGATTTTACTTCAACAACTAAGATAACCCACCTGTTTGACTGGCATATATTCTAAATATTTATGATTTTCCAATCATATGCCATGCCATATTACAGTTGCCGTATTTTACTAATGCAAAGAAAACAGGGTTCACAAGTGGTTTGTTGCATGGTAAAATGTGGCATTCACATGGCATCTAATTACTTTGATTCTCTAGAGAAAGAATGAAAAGAACCAATGTGGCTTTGATTACAGTGTTCAAGACGCTCACGTGTGTTGTGGTGTGTGTGTCATGGGACACAATGCCAGCAGCATTTCTGCACACAAGTGGACCAAAAATCTCAAAAAGTGGCCAAGCTTTGAATTGTGTTTCACAGGAAAAAAAAAGAAAAATTCAAGTTGACTAAAGAAAATCACAGCAAGTCAAAGACACATAAGAGAACCAACCATGACAGCTGAGCAACTGAATTGAACATTTTATTTGATGCTGCCCTGCAGAAAACTTCAAGTGGGCTATGGGAGCACTGAACTGCCGCTTTCCTTCATGGACAGTTCATGCTTGACTTTGGAGATCTTTTGAGTACAAAAGAAAGAAAACGCAAGAGGTAAAGAATGCAAGAGCAAGCAGAGTGGAGGTTTTTTAACAGTTGAGTCATGGGAAAATATGGAAAGAGTAGAAGAGTATGGAGAATGGGCAGCCTCCATCGTTCCAACAACTGAGTCCATTAAAGAGAAAAGATGTTTGCATCAGGTCCAGAGATAACCGCAGGATGCTCTCTTGGCAGCCCGGCATGTCATCATCACTCATCCTTGCTCGCTGATCCATTGCCAAACTGTCCACCTATTATCTTCGGGGAGCCATTATGGAGTACTTTGGACCAGGCTTGATAAACAAGAACATGCAACACTTGGGTGAGAAAATAACACTCAAAAATGTCACCCCTTACAAAATAAGGCCTCTTATTTAAAAGTGATCCTAAAAAAAAAGCTCAGAGCACGCAAAAGCATCTGCCTCCAAAACAATCAATAAGAAATGTGATGTGGAAAGGTATTGCCATACGGTATATTTATTCAGAAAAGTATGTGTTTTTAATTAAATGATTGGTTGTGACTGTGCTGGTCCCTGCGCATGAAGGTCAGCTGGATGGAGGAAAACCAGAGGAACCGCTCTGCAGTCACTCTGTTCACTTTACTTCTTACATATTTTTACGGTTTAGATATTTCACTAACCTTTAAGAGCTTAGTAGAAGGGGGATGTCTGCTTTGAAGCAGACAAGACTATTAGCCCATCACAGCAAGGTTATCTACTGAGGGGCAACAGGATTTTCACGGAAGTCTGAATTTGACCACAATTTACTAAAAACTGTGCCTCTAGTGACAGATGGAAAACAAAATCATGGAGTTCATTTCTGCCTTCTGGGGAACTGTTCTTTTTCAGGTGCAACTTATGGAATTTAATTGTATAGTGCATTGCATATAGGCAAATAAACTTAATAACCTCTAGGATTCCTGTGCCTGATTTGAAAATCAGATGTGCTGCATGTTAGTTGACTTAGTAACGTAATTAATCATTAAATAATCAACATTTTTTTAGTCAAGTGTGTTGTTTTACTATGACAGCCAATTTATTTGGTTCCCGTCTCAAACAGCTCACGTGAATTCACCCTCACCACCGTCAGTGCGCCGTGCGGTCCTATGGTTAATCTGCTATCTCTTTCTTTGTTTGACACTCTGTCAAACTCCACTTGCTTATCACGGATGCACGAGCACCTAAAAAGGAAACGCACCGGAGTTGTTCAAGAGCACCCACGAGAAAAAAAAAAAGACAAATAAGTAGAAGATTATTAATGAAACCAGCAAGCTAGTCTGTACTGATTATTAACTCTGAGAGTACAATGACTGTCTTTGGATGTTAAACAGTCTACCATGACTGTGAGTACTGTTTTAAACCCTGCCATGTGCGCAAGTGTAACGCGAGCAGTATAGCTACTTACCTGCCTGCTTTCAGCTCAATTCATCATTAGCCAGAGCTAAGCTAAGCATGGTAGGCTAGTCCAGACTCTGACTATATGGTATAGTTATAGGTCTCCTGCATATTGCCTGCGTGGCGTTTTCTGCGTTGTTCAGTTGCGTGGGTTTTCTGTCTTTGCACATCAGAAAAGTGTCTGACGCGGGGTGTCTGCTGCTGCTGCTTGTAACATGTATGTTTTTCCCTTTATTTACTGCACTAGCCAGTAGTATACTCATGTTAAACATACTGTTCGATTATACAGCAAAGCCAAAGTAACATTAAGTTATTTTATGATTTGGCCTTCAGTTCAAAATTTAATTAATAATACATAAAAACAGAAGAACACTTCATTTTTAAATAGTTGTTTAGATTAGTCAACTCATCGAAAAGTTGTGAAGATTAGTCATTAGAAAATTAGTCGTTAGTGGCAGCACTAAAATTCAGCTGGCCTACATAAGTTTCTTTGACCCCAACAGTCAATCTTCTAGTCTTGGTAATATTTTCTCCCTCATTGGTTGTTTGATATTTGGTTGGTGAAATTGTTTGTTATGGTCCGTATTTTCTTCTACTGCTGGTGGCACATTATTAACATTTTCTACTGGCGTCAGGCTGCATTCATACAGTAGTCGTCTAAACCGCCTCGAATTCATAAACTCAACTCAAGAATTCACACAACTGTGTTGTGTTTTTTGAGAACTATGGACTGACTCAGCATGTGACAGAGCCCATCACAATAAGGGGCACACTCTGGACTTGATTGTCTCAAGGGTCTGAACATTTCCAAGGTTTTGGTGACTGACGTTGCTCTCTCTGATCATTCCTGTGTTTTCTTTAACGGCACTATCTCTGTGCCCAAAAGTGTCCAAACACAAGATAATCAGAAAATGGTATATCACCGAACAACCAGTGAAACATTTATTCAGCTTTTCTCCTCCACACCCGCCCTCTCTGGGCTCTCAGTACTGAGCTGTAGATCATTTCAACTGTAAAATTACAAATGTTATGATGCCATTGCTCCCACTAAGGTCAAAGTTGTCTCTGGTAAGAAAAGATCTCATAGAGAAAGTCAACTGTGAGAACAGAAAAAAGAGAGTGTAAGAAAGCGAACGAAGGTGGCGAAAAACAAATTCCTGTCCATTATACACCTATAAAGAGAGACTTCGCATTATAATTTGAACTGAGGATGAAGCAAGGCGGTCCTTTTTCTCTAGATATATCTAGAAACATAATAATTCACGTGCTTTGTTTTGCACAGTCAATAGTTAACAAACCCTCCCTAGACCAGTAGCATCTGAACTTTTTTCTACCAAGGCCTGCAATGACTTTACACCTTCTTCAAAGACAAAATTCAGAAGATTAGAAAACAGTCAGTGCCTCCATAAAGTACAGGATATGTGTTGTCACAGTGTTCAAGCAAAACTAGTTCCAATATGACAGAATTTCATATAATCAACCATAAAACCTGGAGGCAATTGTAAACATCTGAAATCTCCTCCTGTTGCTGATATCTTACCAACGGGTGTTTCAAAAATGTTTCGACTTGTTGGCTTCTGATCTTCTACAGATTGTGAACACGTCTGTCTTCTTTCACGTCTTCTCTTTCTATCTTTCCACAGGCCCTGAAAACTGCAGTAATCAAGCCTTATTGAAAAAGAACAATGAACATCAATAATGGGCAACTATAGGCCGATATCAAACCTTCCGTTTTTAAGTAAAATCATTGAAAAAGCGTTTTTTCTACAACTTAGCCTTCCTGTCACTAAACAACACAGTTTGATACCTTTCAGTAGGGTTTCGCACCACACCACAGCACTGAGACGGCTTTCGTCAAAGTTTTTAATGACATCCACCTTAACACAGATAGTGGCAAAATTTCAATCTTAGTATTACTTGATCTCAGTGCTGCATTTGACACGGTCGACCACGTACATTACTATACCGATTGAAAATGGGTAGGACTTTCTGGCTCAGTACTAAACTGGTTTGAATCTACTTACAGAATAGGGATTACTTTGTGTCAATAGGTAATTATACATCTGAGCATACAAATATGACGTGTGGAGTTCCCCAAGGCTCTATTCTGGGCCTCTTCTGTTTAACTTACTATGCTCCCACTGGCCAGTTTATGGAAAACAACAAAATAATTACCATAGTTATGCGAACGACACACAAATTACATACTTATCGCCAGGGGACTATAGACCAATACAAAAAGACTAGTGCATCGAACAAATTAACTGGAGCGGTGTGCCAGAACTTTCTGAAATTAATGAAGGAAAAACTGAGGTGTGTTGTTTGGAGCAAAAGAGAACGATTAAAGTCTGCGCTCAGCTCTAAACAACAATGTTAAAAACAACAGACAAAGCCAAGAAATCTTGTGTAGTCATGGACTTGACCTGAATTTAACAGCCACATTAAGACAATTACAAAGTCAGCCTACTATACATTTAAGAATATATCAAGGGTTAAGGTATTGGTGTCAAAAAGGATTGTGAAAAACTTGTCCATGCTTCATCTTCAGAATATTGACTAATGTAATGGGGTCTTACACAGGTCTCCCTAAAAAATCAATCAGACAGCTGCAGCTGATTCAGAATGCTGCTGCTCGAGTCCTCACTAGACCAAGAGATGGATCACATCACTCCAGTTCTGAAGTCTTTACATGGCTTCCTGTGTCTCAAAGAATTGATTTCAAAGTACTCTTGCTAGTTTATAAATCACTTAACGGTTTGGTCCAAAATACATTTCTGATCTGCTACACACTATGACCCCCCAGACCTCTCAGGTCATCTGGGACAGGTCTACTTCTGTCCCAGAGTCAGAAATACACGGTGACGAGGCTTTCAGTTTCTATGCTCCTATCTGGAATAAACTCCCAGAAAACTGCAGCCGCTGCTACTCTCAGTTCTTTTAAATCAAGGCTGAAGACCTTTCTTTTTGATGTGTCTTCTTTAAAAGCTGCTCATTCTTTCTATTCTTATGCTGCACTGAACTTTTATTCTTGTGTTTATGTGTCTATTTTTTAACTGTCTATTCATGTGTTTTACCCGGTTTTAATGCTTTAGATCTTTAACTTTTTTACTTGTGTTTTATCTGTTTAAACTGATTTTTGTGATAGCACTTTGAATTGAAATTGCCCTGTTGCTGAAATGTGCTATACAAATAAAGCTGCCTTGCCTTGCCTAAAGTAGTGTAGTCAAAAACCGCCTCGTGTTTCTTTCCCAAAACACACTGGAAAATAGGCTGCATTCACAAATCACCTTCAGTGGCCCACGGGGGGAAATTCTTGCACTTTTGAACACTAAAGTGAATAAATGTGGACAGGATAGTGGTGCTCCAAATTTCCAGTAGCAGCTTTTGAGTGATTTTAAGCTCAGACATTTTCTGAAACTCAAGGGAATTTTAAAAACCTTTTTGACCATGACACACACACACACACAAACACAAAACATGCACAATCAAAACAGTCCTCTAAACTCAAGAAACATGTGAGTCATCCCTGCCTCCAGACACTTGGCATGAGATCAAGCAGTGCATACTAAGGAAAGACACCCCCAATAAAAGCCCAATAAAGCATTTCTGTCTTTATTCTTTCATTTATAATGACACATTCAGCTGATTGATGTCCTGTATTGTGCTACACTCTTTAGGCTGGGATAGGGAGCAAGATAAGGGCTTGAGGTTTTGAGGTATAGGAGATGATTGCTGGTTTAGCCGCACAGTAGGTTCTTCCTGTTTTGTAATAACGAACTTCTGGCTTTTGTCCATGTGTGGTGGACACGATATGTTATGTGTCCATGTGCAAAAAAGCATGCTGGGTGCACTGACCGAGAGAAATCAGCATTGTCACCGTGCTGTGGTCTTCCATTGCCACCCTGCCATAACGCCCTAGGGCTCTATCAGGTTCCCAGGAGCCCAATCAAAACCTAGCGTCACCCTTCGACCTTCTAACCCCAGGTGTAAGCACTCTGATTAAGACCTCATCAACACGATGTTGCCCTCGCAGCTGTGCGTTTGTGCACACAAGCTCCGCTTTGTCCACCTTGAACACACATGCTCACACGGGCACATTCGCAAGAGTGCACACAGTTGCACACCATACTGACCCAGAATCATTGGGAGGTAGGAACTTAGTAACCTTTAACCTCTATGACTAGCTTCTTAATCTTATCCCTAGAACATGGGCTTGCTTGAAGTGTAGTGAGTCCCGTGTGTGTGTGTTGTGGGTGTGGGTGTGTGTAGGGTGTGTGTGGTGTGTGTGTGTGTGTGTGTGTGGTGGTGTGTGTGTTAAGGGCAGGGCAATGAGGTGGGGAAAAGGCATGCAGGAAATGAGCAACCAGATAACAATAATCCAGATTCATACCATTCATAGACTGCGGGAGTTAACATTGTGTGTGTGTGTTGTGGTGTGTGGTGTGTGTGTGGGTGTGTGTGTGTGTTTATGAAACAGATCAACTGGACAGGAATAAGATGGCAGGGGGAGGGCAGAAGACTGTAAAGACCCTGCTATTCAAAACAACGGGAGGTTCTTTAAAAGTGCAGCTTAACCCCCTGGGAGCCATCAAACACCCATCAGACCCTCAGGTTCCCCCTGCCTTTGTCTTCTTGTAACAAACTCATCAACGTAAAGCATCGGGCTGGTTAATAACCTCCTCAGCCCCCGTATCAGAGCCTTTTATACCAGGAGAGATTGGGAATCAGGCAGCCTAGATTTAGCGCTAGATTCCAAATAAATTATTTTTAAAATCCTAAGAGATACGGGCTGTTTTGTGAAGGAATTCCTTTGGAGAGTCGAAACTTGATCTATGAAATACATTTTTGGAAATGGCAAACATGAACGCTAAAATCAAGCATCATCCCCACTTAGAAGTGTTATCTTATGCTGTTATTGATAACAGCTGGCAATAAAGTGTGGGTCGCATGTGCATGGGTGAAAGTCTTTTGTGTGTGTGTGTGTGTGTGTGTGTGTGTGTGTGTGTGTGTGTGTGTGTGTGTGTTGAATGGAAGACTTACATACAGGTTACATAAGGCAGAGAGAGATAACAAGGCCTTTCATTGGATCATGGGTTAGGCCCTTAAAGGACAATTCCGGCGCAAGATGATTTTGATCTTTATCCATCTTGGGGATCAGGTATGACCAGTCGAACGCCGTGCTTGAGCTATGTTACTGATTGCACAGCGTTTGTTGTTTTGACTGGCCATGCCTATTTCCCAAGATGGTGCCTGCCTGTATACGGTACTGTCTTTATAAACTATTTTTTTAATAAACTGTCTGTAGGGGAGAGTTGGACGAATGAAACAAAATGCAGGAATGAATGAAACACACAGTTTAAGCCATGTAAACTCCCCACAACTTCAATATTTTACTATATATTATGAATGCTATCTCCAAAAAGAGTCATTATAGATAGATTGTGCAGGACTACTATACGTCTTTGCGAATGTCTGTTAACAACTCATTGCCGTCATCATGAAGCATTTATTGAAATATCATGTACTACTACATATCATGGATGATTCTGCCATTTTAATAGCTAGAACAGAACATTTTTCTATTGTGGAAAATGTTGTTTCACTAGGTTTTTTTAAAATAATGAAAAATAATGACTCCCAGCCCATCAGTCTCCATAGGACAACATGGGAAAACTCAACCCCCTACCTGGTTGGCCCAAATATATTTCCATCTTTCTAAAACTGCTTTTCCATGACTCACCTCCATAAAATATTGTGTAAACACAGATATGTGTACATTTACTTAAAATCCATGAAGTTACAGCCAGGTTGGGGACAGTTGAAACAGCTGTTTGAACCGTCCCGACATAGACATATGCTATTATAGCCTGTTTTGCTTTCCATGTAAACAAGCTTTCAATACGAGAGTCTGGGATTGTGGAGAAAACAACACAACAACGGTCTACTGAATAAGCATGTAGTCAAACCTCTAAATGAAAAACACTCATTACTAATCGAAAAATGTAACCCCTAATAAATTTTACTTTTGACCATCAAAACTTGTTTATTGGGTGTAACTCTGTGATAAAAGGAAATAACAAGGAGATATTTGGCTGATAGGAGGTTAAAATCCTCTGTTTTCTCCTAAGAAAGTCGGTCTATCATCATTAAATTTGGAGAAAACTGGAATGTTTCATCCGTCCTGTGTTTCAATTGTCCCGACTCTCCTTTACACTCACAAAGTTCTCAATGCTTGAGTTTACATGTAGGGACCCTCATTGTGCTACCGTGGATTTTGAGCCTTGTTAGTGGTATAGAAATAGAAATGTATTTTTACTCCCTCCATGCCCTGACTACTCGCGTTATAAGGTAATCAGCGGGAAGATAAGTAGAAGGTTGTTTTTCTCTAACAATGTTTCAAAGATAATTTTGCTATACATCATTGGTTGATCACAGCCATCATCTGCTTTTTGTTTCCAACTGCCTCTTTCACGTCTTCAACATGTGTCTCTGGTCCTCGGCTAAACACAAGGCATGCATGTGTCGTCGTTCTGGTCTCGGTTTGGTCTGCACAGGTATTGCATTAGGAACACATATGCTTTTTCAGGTTGTTTTGGGCTATGCAGCACAATCCAATCCTGGAGTTTCCCTGATCTTTGTATCTATGCTCTCTCAGCAACCCTCTCCTTCCTATCCACTCCTTGTAAAGAGGATTTGGGCATTTAAGGCATTTATTTGATGGACAGCTAAAGACATGAAAGGGGTGAGGGAGGGGAATGACATGCAGCAAAGGGCCACAGGTCGGAATCGAACTGAGCCTTTGTACACGGGGCGCACACTCAATCAGATGGGTTACCCAGGCGTCCTGGGCCTCTGGATGACTTTTTGAAGTTCAAATGGAAGTGCAGATCTCATTTGATCCTTGTGGATCCTGAACTGTAAAAAGCTGTAAAGATTTTGACTTTGATGAGCTGCGCCAAAATAATCTAACTTTGATGAGCTCTAGTTTGGTAATCTAACTTTAATAACTGTCAGAAGCTCTGACTGTGGCAATGCTACTGCTGCTTATTCAAGAAGTGAGGCAGACAGGAACATTAGAGGTAAGACAGGGAGGAAGATAAAGGTGGAGAAGTTTATGCGGTGATCCAAAGTGAAAGTGAGGGATAAAAGAGAGTTGATTCGGTGGAACAGAATGAATGTTGAGATAGATGTTGAAAGTCAGGGAAGAGCAGAAGAGAGAAAGCCCTTAG
This sequence comes from Etheostoma spectabile, assembly GCF_008692095.1. Classification (NCBI taxonomy): domain Eukaryota; kingdom Metazoa; phylum Chordata; class Actinopteri; order Perciformes; family Percidae; genus Etheostoma; species Etheostoma spectabile. The sequence goes on from NC_045742.1 coordinate 18,996,241, forward strand.
AGAAGTCTGGGGCAATCTTCTCAGGCTGTTTAGAAATGTAAAGTGATGTTTACGGTTATGTTGTTATTAATTGCAGGTGGAGAGGTTGAGATCACTGTTTTCTTTTCAGTCAGTAAATTCCACTCTAACCAACTCTGTCACCATGAGAAAGTGCCTCTTCACTGAAGAATAACTTTCTTCTGTTGCAGATAAATCAGTCAGAGGCTAGAGTTTGGTTTTGACTGGCCGTTAAAATGCCAATGTTTCTCATTAATGGATCATCTGTTATGTAAAATACTCTTCTGTTTATGAAGTGGTGGGCGTTTGGCCAAAATAACAGAAAGGATCTTAGATATGGTTTCCTCATGTCGCTGTCCTATGTCAGTGGATTAAAGATTGTTCATGCACATTATAATGCAGCTTCTCACATGCTCAGCTGCCAAAAGGCTCCCCCTTGTGTCCAGAATCATTTTAAATGAGGGATCTCAAATAAATTTATATCCAATATATTGATCTGCTTACAGTCCGTTGCATATGCAGTCCCAGAGTGTTGACATCAAAACTCGTTTTCTGTGCATCCCTTACAGCTTTTCTGCAAAGACCATATTCTCTGGCCAAAAATGTCAAGAGACACAATCCTCATCTGAGGAGACAGTCATCACAGTGCATGTGATGTAAGGGCCTCAGACGTTGGTAGAACCACCCTGCTCTGCTGTGACTTCTTTTAAATATCTGCCAAAACGAAGAAGATAAAATGTTACCAAAGCAACAAAAACAGAACCAAACCAACAAAAACAGTGACTACAGGACAAAAGATGTTAGTTATCGTGTGCGTTTATGTATTCACACAGTCAGTCGTTTTGTTTAACCCCTTTGATGAATTTGGGTTGAAATTGTATTCGTATTGTCCATATTTTTCAGCTAGTTATTGTTCCGACGTGTGTGTCAAGTGAATCATGTAACTTTAAAACTGCTATACAAAGGAAGGTTATAATAATAATATTGAGATCTCTTTGGCCATGTGTGCTGTTTTTTGTGTGTTTTAGAGTTTTTGACCTTGAGAGAGAAAGTGAGGACATTTGGCTGATCCTCACTTCTTTAAAGTGCCATGCAGACTTGGTTTTAGGGTTGAGGCATTTGGTTAAGGTTAGGTTAAGGGTTGGGGTTAGGCATGTGGCTGTGATGGTCAAGGTCAGGTTTAGAGGATCATCAAAAGTGTAGAAGTACAAATGTGTGTGTGATTTGTGGTTTGCAGGAGGTGTGTTTTGATTGGAGAGCTGAGACATTGGTAGACAGCTGGGTGTGTCGGTGGTTGGCTTGCTGAGAGCTTAAGATCACATACATCCATCCTTATGCATCATATGCAGGCATACATTTATGCATGCTCACACATGCATGCACACTGCTGAAATTTGTTTTATTGTTCTAACCATTCTCTCTTTTTCTTTCTCCCTCCCTCATGTCCTCACATTGGTGTCTCCCTGCGGTCTTCATGTCAGGTATGTTGTTAAAGGTTTTTTTCCTCTGCCTTTCTCCCTGTTTTATTACATTGCCACAAATTTTCCAATCACTGTCTCTGCTTCTCACTGATATGTTAAACCACCACACGTGTCAAGACATTCAACACATGAGAATGAATGGCCACCATGTGTCGAGCCAGCGGTGGTACGGATTGGGGCATATCACTGTGGTGCTTATATAGTACGCGCATTGACAATGTGCCAGTAAATATCATTAATCACAGTCTTGTTTTGGCTTTTCTGAGTCAGCCATGTGGAAGTGATTTCTGTGACTAAAACACTGTTGAACTTCGGGTCCTGCAATGCATTCTACTCATTTAGCATGTTTTTTATTTTCTGTTCTAGTCACACTTGCTCACACGGTGACTCTGCAGTTATTCACACAAGTTAGAAATACATCCTCCCCCCTTTTTAGACCATCTTTCCTCTGAGGAAGGAAAGCAGAGTAGTTTTTCCTGTCTTGTTTATGATGTTTGATTAAAAAGTTCTGCAAAAACCACTATCAAGCCCCACTTTGTGTGAAGCACATGTCCCTGTACGTGTTTGTAAATCTGAGTTCATGCTAACACATCCCTTTAGAATTTCCTCATGGGTGCTTGGTGGGTCTGGCTGCTGTATACGTCCCAACAGGGAGACACAAGTGACAAGGACCCCCTTTTCCTTCAACCACTTCTCAGGCTTGCTAGCCAGGGAAGGCTCCTGTGGTTGGAGCCGATGCAGTCAAGAGTTCAGGGTGTCTGCTGGGGGAGTTCAGGGGAAAAGGAGGGGGGTTAGATGCACCCTGTGCACAGATTATCTTTTGTCTGCCATGCAATGACTTATCCATGACGCAGCTTTATCACATCCGAGACACATACACACACACACATATACACACACACACACTGGGCCAATCACAGCAAGCAGAGCTAATTGTGTAGACTGTGTCATCACTGGTTTCAGCACCACTTTCAAGTTGATGTTGGTGAAAATCAAATCACAAACGTCTGGATTTGTATTCAGTCTGACTGTAAGATAAAGACGTCTTGGTGAGTCACAGGATGTGTCTAAAACGGCACCGACTATCCACACCTCACAGCAGGTATATTTGCCCGTATTTGGCAAATATCTGAAAGAGTTGTAAAACATACTGTACAGTGTAGCAGTAGTACAAATAGAGAAGAATTTTAAAGTCAGTAATTTGACTTTATAATTTCAGTTCCACAGCAATATCTACCAGAAGTTTAACATTAGCTAACATTAGCTGTCATAAGCTACTGGTCATACCAGATCAAGTAAACACCCCTGAGTGTAGCTACTGTAAGATGACTTTATTTAGATGCCAATCTTTTAGATATTTCCTGACCTGAGTTTTTTTTTTTTTAAGCCTCTTTAGAAGTAGTAGTCCGTCACATATCACATGTTATCTGCCTGTTTTGTTGCTGTAGCAGATCTGACATACACAAATATATTAAGTGCATGTGTGTTTAGTGCAAAGCAAATGTTTGCGAAGCCTTGCCTTGTGGCATTTTCTTTTTGCTGACTGGCCAAGATCTGTAGACCTAAAGCTATCTAACCAGCTAACATCCCTGCAAAATGAAAGCAGTCATTGTAGTTGCTGCTCTTTAACAAGCTTTAGAACTGCCCTGAGACTATTATGCTTGTAAAATGAATTCTTTGATTAGAGAGCGGATTGACAAGGTAAGAGCCAGTGAGTGTGGAAGCCTCTGCTGTCATTGCTGTTGATGTAGCACGTCTGATGACGGTGTTTCCCAGTGGAGGTTAGCCTGGTTTCCTGGCACTTCAAAAGGACATGCATACAGTACAACAACAAACTCAGAGCTCAGCACTTGCGGCCCCTATTGGATACTGACTGTAGAATTAAAACAAATGTGAAAAAACAAATAGGACCCCCTCCCCTGGCCCAACGGATGCTTGCTGGGGGGGACACAGCTTGGCCTGCTGGGGGGGGCTTCTTTAATGTGCCGGGGAAGTGTCACGCTGGAATGGTCTGCACAAACAAGCCTCAGCTGACGTGTCAAGTGTGTGTGTGTGTGTGTGTGTGTGTGTGTGTGTGTGTGTGTGTGGTGTGTGTGTGTGTGTGTGTGTGTGTGTGTGTGTGTGTGTGGTGTGTGTGTGTGGGGTGTGTGTGTACGTGTACATAGTCCAGGTTTTTATATGGACCTGGGACCTGTTGCACAAAACCATGATAAGCGATTAAGCCGGGATATTCAAGTTATCATAGATGAGTTTAGCTTTGCCTTGGCTGCACAAAAGCAGGTTGAATTAAACCAAGCCAAGTAACCATGGAGATTTATTCTTTGCTGCTAGCCTACTCCAGAGCAGGCTAACAGCCAAGCTAAGATAACCGGAGAATTCCGGTTGATTTCAACACGTAGCTCTGTTGTCTGTAAATTTGGAGTGCTGTCAGTAGAGAGAAAAATGAAAGAAATCGGTGCTGCCATCGTGTTAGCCTCCTACTAGAGTTAACACCCTACATGCTTAAACAGGGCAAGTTTTAAACATGTTTTTAGCCCCTTGACATGTTCAAAATGTCATTACAAGTGCCTACCCATGTGAAGTGATTCCTTCCAAATGAACACAATGAATCTGACTGCAGTAGATGTAAAAGAAATGCATGAAAGTTGTGTTTATTCAGCTCTGTTTAGTTTCTGTGTTGGTACGGCATGGAATGCTTCGGGACCGTCTATAAACGACAACACTGAAAAAAAGATACACACATGTTTTCAAAAATAACTAGCAGCAGGAGGATAACGCGGTGTAGGCAGCACCGATTGTTTCCGTTTTTCTCTCTACCGACAGTACTCCAAACTTCCGAACAACAGAGCTACGTGTTGGAATTGACTGGAATTCTCCTTTAATCTTTAGTCTCGTGTTAAATCAGCTGCCGCCCTGACCCGAAATTAACGTGTTTAACAGTTATTCTGTCTTCTGAATGTGTTCTACTTTATTTTTATTATCATGCATTACTTTTCACTATTGTTGTCACTGTTGTATTGTTGAGTTTGATTTAAACCCTACTATTGCAGTTTTTTTAGATGGTTAGAAATGGTTTCATTGGCACCCAGATGCGGAGTGGCGATTGGGGGAGTCGGGACTTTTCCCAGTGGGCCGTAGTGTTTCGAGGCCGCAACGGCCGGTCTGATAATGGTTATACATTGCAAGTTCCTAGCAACGTCACCCAGCTGCCTGGTGTGCGGGCGCTGCTCGCGGCCTGCCGGCAAACCTGTGTGTCGCTTCAGTGTCCACTCTCTCTGTAAAAATAGAGATGAACAGCACAGCTTCCGTGGACTATGCAGCTTCAGGTTTTATAAAGTACGCGCTCCGGAGATTAAGTGGGACAATGCAGCTATATTCCCAAATGACATTAATGGAAGACTGGTCAGAGACCAATACATTAATGATTTCAGTCAATTATTGCTTATCCTTCTCTAATAAATTATAGTTTGTTTTACTCCTTAATATGTTGACCTGATGTTTTTTATTAGGTATTATAGCTTACTTTGGTTTCATAACCTTCTCAATTAGTCTCACTTGACCAATAACATGGCCTAAATACGTAATATAGTCAAACAGGGAACACCACAATGCTTCTTAATCTTTTTATTGTGGTGCTGCCTCTTGTCAGCTTGGAGCTTGGGAAAAGAATAAAAAAAAAAAGAATAAAACATTGTTTTACAGCTATGCTTACAACGTGTATTGAAGTCACTTACTTCTTTTTCTAGTTTTTGTCCTGTTCTGATTTGTTCTGTATGAACATTAGTTGTATAAAGATATTTAGAATTAGCTTATAGAGATGTGTGCATATGGTTGTAAAACATGTTCTCGCGCTGTGAATAAGGGTTTGAAATTAAAGCCTAGAGTCCTTAGGGGGAATTTCCCGAGGAACATTATTTCCCTCTGCTCACTTTTAAGGCAAGGTAAGCTAAATAATACATTTTATTTATATATTGCTTTACATGGTAGGCTACTCAAAGAAACAGTAAAACCAGCACATTTAGCACATAAAAACTGATACAGCAATAAAACCAACACATAA
>NC_045742.1:19001788-19053337 GCF_008692095.1 Etheostoma spectabile
TTAAAAGCAATTAAAACACAGTGTAGGCTACAACTTTGTAAAAATGTGCAGTGACTAGTAGGCTAAGTAGAGATTTTGAAATCCTTACACATTCAGTCGGTCCGCTATAGTCTGTTGGGCTTTTTCTCTCAGTTTAATAACAGCTGTATTTCCCTTTTTTCATATTATATTCTTCACCTCCTCGTTACTTTCCATTAGAAGCTGCTGCACGCGTCTTCTTCATTTCTGCATCAGTAAATCTGCGATCAATGCAGTGGTCCATTTAAGAAAGTCGTGAACATGTAGTTATCCCAGCTATCTACACCTGGCTTGACGTAGCTTCACCTATTCATCCTGGCTCGGGAAACATGCAACCGATTAAGCCGCGATGAGCGAATCACACTAAGTCAAGCTGTGCGTTTTCAGTTATCCTAGATATCTTTATTTTACTTTTGTCCAACAGGCCCCCGGTATCGACCACAAACCCACATCGTGGTTGTCAGTGAAACCAGGCCTGCAGCAGATCCAAACAATGAGGATTTGGCTTGAGTTTTTTCAGGTTCTCTGAAATCACAGTCTCAGCCAGGGGTCCTTATCCGTTTACCGTAGTCTCTTGAACAACATCAATGTTACTGAAAACAAATTACAATTGCCCTATCCCTTTACTTCTATCTTTGTTTACCCCACATTGTTTTTGCACCACATGTGGCATATGCGGTTTAATACCACCCCCCCCCCCCCCCCCCCCCCCCCCCCCCCCTTCCCTCTCATCTTGCTTTTGTCATACAGTTTCAAAAAAGACAGATCTAGTAAGAACAGTAAAAGTCACACATAAAAAACATGAACATCTGATTTTGTTCAAATGACAAAAAAACAAAGTCCATTGTGTACAATATACTGCACCTGTGATGCAGATGTAATGTTTAAATCAATGCAAAGTAAATCAGTTACTTTGTCTACACTGTAATTGTATGACTTTGATTATTAGGAAAACAAGAGCATATGCTTACTTTAACTTACTTTCTAAAACTAACAGATGTCTGTATCATAGTGGAAAGTAAAGTGAACAGAACAACTGTCTCTGTGCTTCATAAAGAATGCAGATTTACATGTTTCTTGTGGTCTATGATTAAGACACTTAACTGGTGATTTGAGACGTCCTCTATTCAGTTCTGACCGGAAACATTTTTCACATAATTCGGTCGTCTCTATAATCATTTTCTGTCGCATATTTCTATCCTTTATGAATAAAGGCCTTGAACAACTTACGACTCAGTTGTTCATTAAATTCAATATCAATCAATAGGAAGATCCCCAGGCCCCTCTGGCATTGTTACACCCACATGAGTATATTCATATTTGCTGTATATCAAAACTATATTAAATAACCTGAACGTGTATTCTAACCAACATGAAATATTTCTGTTTATCCTCTGTTTCAATACATACGGAATATTTAACATATGCGTTGCACTGACCCAGCCCGACCCCCACTCCCCTTTGCTGTGGGGTCCGATGTGAGGTCCTGATCCATGTTGAGTGGGGTTGTGTTTGTGATTAGACTGCTATGATTGTCATGAACACATGTATGAAGAGTATATATCCAAGAGTTCTGATTTGAATGCATATAAATTGAAAACCCTAGATTCTTTTAATGTTTAATTAGTTTAAAAAAAACCAACAACCTTATCTGTTGTGTATTATCTAAACTCTCTAAAACGTTGGGGAACATTTACAGGTGTAGCTTGCATATCCTTAAGTAAATCAATCCTTACTCTGTAAACAAGCTTTCTGGATTGGTTTATGTTTATGTGTTTTTGTATTGCTAGTTTTGTCATGCTGTGAGCGCTGACATTTGTTGGTATTGGACTTTGCCTTCTTCAGATACAACCATTACTAACCTCATCAGCCTTGTTTATAACATTGTGTAAACATCTCTTGTACTGCGGAAAATTAAACCACAATAATAATTTTTAAAAAGCTTCATTTTCTTTTATTTAAAATATAAAAAGAAATGTGTGTTAATGATTGGGTCTCTTATGTTGTTTGAAATGGTTTGCCATCTGTCCTTTTAATGCTTTATGGCAACCATATTTCAACCATATTGATGGATTTGCGTTGATAATTCCTGCAAAGCACCTAAAGGCAAGACCCATAGAGTCTGAGGGAATAACCTATTTAAGACATAGTGGAAGAAAAAGGGATGAAAAAATGTTTTAATTATAAATCTGTCATTTATTAATGTATTCATTATAAACACTAAATTCTACTGCCTAATGATTTAATAAACTCATGACAGGGAGGTACCCTACCACGGGCAGTGGTGGAGAGGAAAAGGGGAAACTCAAAGTCTCATTTCTTCAGCCCAGATATATTTCTCCATGCGTAAAGCTTTGTTAGACTGGCTATGTTACCGCCACATTAAAAGCAACTCTTAAAGTCAAACAACGTGCATGGGTAAATGGATTTTCTAAAACAGGATAAGTTGGGTGATATTCTATATTTTCCGTATTGTCAAAAAATCTCATAATGGACCAAAATCAAAGCCTGGTGCTTATTTGTCTGTGCCATAGACCTCTGTTGTAGTCCAAAAACAGCAACACAGTTGCACTTGCTGACATGTTTCTTCATTACAATGACAAAGGACACTGTAGTTTATTTTGAGTCAACCCCACATACACGGTCCTGCTGCTTTAAACACTCACCATAGTGCCAAATCAGTGGCTGAAAATAGTCCCCAACAAATGACTCTTGAAGTTACTGTTTGCCAAAACCAAAATCCACAAATTAAAACACAACATGGAATCAGGACATGCATAAACAAACACTATATAATGAAATAATACTGCATATCACACAAACAAGTAATGCGTGACACATTTCATTTTAACAAATGACATACATATTTGGACACACATGTATTTTTTACTGGGGTTTTCAACCCCAAAAGAATTTCATGCCAAGACCATATCTGGACAAAGTGCAACAAGCTCTGTCTGTGCATAATTGCTCGCTCCACGGGCTAATGCTTCTCATAAAACCGTTTACAACTGTGGCCAAGTATCAGACGATAATTAACTACATATACATCAAAATGTATCCACTAATTGATAACCGACTGCGCCAAGGCGGTGGTGTACTGTAAATCAAGTGTGACATCAGATGGGGAGGCAGATAATGAGCTTTTTGCCCCCCTCAAACATTGGGTTGATGTGACCTTCACATTAGTGTAGTTGGTTGTGTACCGCAGAGTGAATTCATAAACCGTCTGTTTCCTCCCTCCATCCTTAAGACGTAAGGTTGGCTCCAACGTTGAACATCTAAATATCATGACAGCTCATGCAGGCACTGTACTCCACACAAACCTAAGGGATGTACACACACATTTTCACATATGCACTCGTGTTTGTGTGCATTCTCTTACTCTTTCAATCTTTCTTTCTCCGTTATGTACTGTATGTTGCCAAGTGAGGTGAAACAGCCAAATGGTCCCGATTAATAAAGTGTGGGGACGTATGAAGGTGACTGTGTTGAATGAAACAAAATACCAGCCACACAAGGAATTATGTGTGTGTTTATACAGCGCACAGACAAAGAAAAACATTGGATTGGATAATTAACCTTAGTGACTTCATACTGAAGCATTGGCTCGGCAACCGTTCATAACCATGTGTTCTTTCTATTACTGAATGTGAGGAATCCTGAGCTTTCAGGGAAATGGCCTTGTTCTGCCGTCTTCCCCGTCCAGCTTTGTCATGGTGTCACATCAGAGACAATCAGCTTCTAACCTTAACCCTACTGAGATGTCAAGTTAAATGGTATCTGACCTTCTGCTTATTATCCTAAACCTGTGGTTGAGCGAATAGGTATAGGCACTGAGTGAAAGAGAGTTTCCATCCTCATAACATGTTTTTACACACATTATAAAGATCATCTAAATAGAAGCAATGTACATTTGAAGAAGAAAAATCCTAAATGCGACCCAACAGGTCCTATACAAGATGTGCGAAAGATTGATTGAAACCGGAATTTTTAACAGTAAAAAAGCAAACCAGACACTTTTTGGCCATGCTAGCCTCAGCTCTACGTGTTACATAATGTGTTTTGTGCTAATTAGCTAATGCTAGCAACTTAGATTGTGAACATGGTAAACATTATACCCATTACTGTTTATTAAGAGCATAATGTCTGCTTAACATGTTAGCATTGTTGTTGAGAGCATGTTAGCATGCCATATTTAGCTAGTTAGGAACATTTACAGTAACTGTTTGTATTTTCTTCTGCCTGGTTTGTGAATATTTACTGTTTGGAAAATGAGGAGGAAAATATATACAGAGGTATTGAGGGAAAAATATAAAGAAAAATAGAAAAAAAGCAATACAAATTAAAATAGTAGAAGCAAGAGTGAGGTGTAATAGTGTTTTAAATCCGACTTGTGAAGAGATGTTTGCTTGGTGTCTGCAGTCCTCTGGCTCAGAGACAGACCTTAACGCTGATGGATGTGGTGTAAAAATACGCTTTGTATCTGCAGGGTGGAGCCCCATCTGCTTTCTGATGGACTTGTTACGCAGTATGAAACTCCCTTTATACTCTGGGGTTCCGTTAACCTCCGCCCACTACCCAAATGAGAAACTCTGGGTCTCACTCTGGGACTTGGCCTCATTAAAACCTATTTCTCCTCATGTCACCAGGTTCTTCACTGTCATATTTATTCATACAATATCCTGTTCTGATTTCCTCTCTCAGCTGTATTAAATCATCATATAATGATCGCTTTTAAGATATATAGAGAAAAATATCGTCCAATGTCAATAGTATATTAGGTAAATGTCGAGCAGTCTAATGTCAGATGGTACGTTGATGTGGTTCTGTTGTAAGACTTAAGCTCCTCCGGCGATGGGAAAGTTTTCGATGAATATCAGAAAGAAACTCCATCCCTGTGTGTGTGTGTGTGTGTGTGTGTGTGTGTGTGTGTGTGTGTGTGTGTGTGTGTGTGTGTGTGTGTGTGTGTGTGTGTGTGTGTGTGTGCGCGCGCGCACCCGCAGTATGTTCAGCATTAGTAATGGATCGGGGAGGTTGCGTTTGTACAGGTGAGACAGTACAGAATCCATCTCAAAATGCCACGTTAATTTTCAGCTCGCAATAAGTTGGATTTGACAACAGTGTGCGTTAATATTTGTGTTTTGGAGAGAATTCCTTTTTCTGATTACATTGCCTGTGAATTAAACCCAGCTGTAGTGTAGCACTCTCTACATGTGTGTCTTCACTGTGTGCCAACAAATAGTCAAACACAGAGGCAAGCGCTCATTCATCCCTGATTAAGAGTTCTTGTCCTCATTCGTCAAACACCAAAGGTACTTGATGACATATTACTTCCAGGAACTACAAAGAGAGCTGCGGGTTGGTTGAGAAGGGGGTCGGACAGTGATGTATCACCTTTATTTAGCAGGGACAGATGGCCCATTACTGCTTATTACAGGCTGTTCCCTCTACTTACAGCATAATTTGTTTCCAGTTATTTGTACAGTAACTTGGGCTTTCCTTAAACACAACGCTTTCTCCTTCTCTTTTACACACACATGCGCTTTTGCTCTTGTTTTATCAGAGAGTCCTCCTCGAAGACCATAAAAACAGGCCCCTTCTTTCTGCAACGCACGGCTGCAGCCTTAAAAAATGTGTCTGACATGTTGGAAGTTGCCATCTGATTAAGTAATCCTTGTTACTGATGTGTATCAAGTTTAAAGTGTTTTGTATGTGTGCATTTTGTTTGTCACTTGGGAATGTGTTGTTATATACAGAGCAGCTGTGCATCAGACTTGCTGCCATTCACCACGGTCCGTATGAAATAAAGTGAAGAAGTGTAAGTGTAGAAAGCGAAGATAGCGAAGTTAAACATAGAGATGTTCGGGCTGAAAGCAGGAAAGTCAGTGAACAAAGAAGACGTGGATAAAAGGATGGAAAATGCAGGAAAAAAAGAAATGTGGAGGTTGTTGAGTGGAAAAGATGCAGGAATGCCAAATGTTAGGAAAGAGCGCAGCAAAAGAAAAAGTAGTCAAGCCAGCAGAATAAGTGACTTTGGTCAGTTTATCCTATAAAGCTGTGCCAGTTTACATTAATGACTTGTTCACCATCAGCCAAAGACAGCTGAGCCAGCGATGCTGATGTCACTGACTGCTCCCTTTTCACATTACTACTTTATTCGGATTTTGACTTTGGGAATGATGTTTCACAAGCGGCTTTAATATGTTATACAAGTGAAACTCGGAAAATTAAGATATCGTGCAAAAGTTCATTTATTTCAAGAATTCAACCTACAATTTGAAAGCAATATATAGACTCATTACATGCAAAGCAAGATACTGCAAGCCTTTTATTTGTTATGTAAATAGCCTTTTATTTGATTATGGCTTACAGTTTATGAAAACCCCAAATTCAAAATCTCAGAAAATTTGAATATGGTTAAAACAGGCCCAAAGTGTCACACTCTAATCAGCTAATTAATCCAAAAAGGTTCCTGAGCCTTTAACTGGTCTGTCAGTCTGGTTCAGTAGAATTCACAATAATGGGGAAAACAGTTGACCTGACATTTGTGCAGAAAACCATAATTGGTTTTCATACAAGGAGGAAAAGCCTCAAAATTTAATTGCAAAAGAAGTTGGATGTTCTCAAAGTGCTGTACCAAAGCACATTATTGTAAAGATAGGTGGAAGGGAAAAGTGTGGAAGAAAAATGTGCACAAACAGCAGGGATGATCACGGCCTGGAGAGGATTGTCTGGAAAAGGCCATTCAAAAGTGTGGGGGGGCTTCACAAGGAGTGGACTGAGGCTGGAGTTACTGTGTCAAGAGCCACCACACACAGACAGATCCAGGACATGGGCTTTGTCAAGCCGCTCCTGAACAAGAAACGTCAGAAGCGTCTTACCTGGGCTAAAGAAAAAATGAACTGTTCTGTTGCTCAGTGGTCCAACGTCCTCTTTTCTGATGAGAGCAAATGTTGCATCTCATTTGGAAACCAAGGTCCCAGAGTCTGGAGGAAGAATGGAGAGGCACACAATCCAAATGCTTGATGTCTGTGTTGATTTGGGGAGCCATGTCTTCTGCTGGTGTTGATCCACTGTGCTTTATTAAGTCCAGAGTCAACACAGCCGTCTACCAAGACATTTTAGAGCACTTCATGCTTCCTTCAATAGACATGCTTCATGGAGATGCTGACTTCATTTTCCAGCATGATTTGACACCTGCCCACACTGCCAGAAGTACCAAAACCTGGTTCAGTGACCATGGGATAACTGTGCTTGATTGGCAGCAAACTCGCTTGACCTGAACCCCATAGAGACTCTATAGGGCATTGCCAAGAAAAAGATGAGAACAAACTATGCAGAAGAGCTGAAAGCCGCTACTGAAGCATCCTGGTCTTCCATAACACCTCAGCAGTGCCACAGGCTGATAGCATCCATGCCATGCTGCATTGAGGCAGTAATTCATAATTAATCATAAAACAATTCAGTAATTGGGCCCAACCCAAGTACTGAGTACATATGCATGGTTAAGGGCTGACATTTCTGTAATTAAAATCTTTTTTTTCATGTACTTATTTCGTGTAATATTCAAATTTTCTGAGATTTGGAATTTTGGGTTTTCATAAACTGTAAACCATAATCATCAAAATCCTAACAAATAAAGGCTTGAAATATCTCACTTTGCATGTAATGAGTCTATATATTAGTTTCATCTCTTAAGTTGAATTACTGAAAGAATTGACTTCTATATTCTAATTTTCTGAGTTTCACCTGTAGTAGCTTTGAATAGTTACTCCAGTGCAGTCATTAGGGATATATTGTAAATATACAGTAAAGTATCTTTTATGGCAAAGGTACAACATAACAGATGTGAAAGTTTAGTGTAAGCCACCCTGATCTCTGATAACAAGGGTTATCATGCCCAGATAATTATACTGTATTTGAAAAATGGTATACAGTTGCTCTCTTTTCATAACATTTTAAGCAGGGAGTGAGATAAGGTAACTCTCTGTACAGATGTTTCTCCCTTTGAACTCTCTACTCGAAGGACATGTTGAAAATTTCTCTTCATCTCTTACCACATTTTAATTTTCTTTTACATCCATTTGATGAAAGAATAAAACGATGATAAATTGGATTGAACTCACTACCGGTTGTCCTGTCACAGTAAACATTGACTAATTTCCAGATATGGTGCACACATCTTGGCAAATGCAATTAATCTGAATTAATCTTATGAAGCAGGTGATGCAGAATGACCGCCAAGGGAAATTCTGGTTGGATCTACATGCACTGAGCATATCCTATGCTGAATACTTTTGTACTGCAATCTAAAGCAAGTTCAAGTCTCTTTTGAAATTATTTGACAGTTAAATAAAGTATGGTTTGTAGCTAATCATCTATAACCTGATAAACCACTTGTGTAATCCCTTTGGACAGGCTTTGCTGAGCCCTGGGTGTCAAAGATGGATGTGTGTTGTCCTCCCTGTGGAACCCAGGTTGATATAGGAGCATGTGCCACAGTTTGCTCCCCGTGTCAGGAGACTCCTGTTCAGGATTATCTGTGGTCCTGTCAAGCATGGTTAACTAACTCCTCACCAGAGGGGCTGCAGAAGGGTCAATGCGTGGTTTGGGGGGGGGGGGGAATGTGGCACCATAATTGTCTGTCATGCGTTTCCACTGTAAATGATGATGTTACCTGAATGAGTCAGATCGCTTTGCTTTTCCCGGGGACTAATTTTTCAGTTCACCGGCTTTAACGGGTTAGCTCAGCCGTGCTTTGGGCTGTGATTGGCTGCAGACCTCAGAGAGTGCCTCATGACTTAACGAGGAAAACACAAAGAAAGTCAATAAAATAAATGAGGTAAACAGTTCTTTTTTGTTTTACATGGTCAAAGATTATACTGGCCACAACCTGTTTACTAATTCTGTTCAGGCTGACTAATAAATCTACTTTGTAAGTAAAAATTAATTTAAAATGATCAGAAAAAAAGTTCCTTGTCAACAGATGTGGCCCATAAAATATGTCCCACCTTGGCAGTGTTTCCCAGTCTGAGAGGTGTAAACTGTCTCCACCCTAAACACAATTATTTAAACCTCTTTGCCTAGTCGTCATTAAACACAAGATGGGGACACTTAATGGTTAACGTCTGATGTGCATAACAATAAATAATCGCAGCTTGTTTTCTGTGATGAAAAACTTCTGCAACTCTCACTGACTTCATTTCACTAAGCCTTGTTTAATTTCCGTAGAGCTCGCTGTACTTTACTGTATAGTTTACACTCCAGATAATCAAACTGCCATGCTGTGTCTTTTCTCTCCTTCCCAACTATACAAATGGGTCTACTTAAAGCTATAGTGCGTAGTTTCTGCCACCCCCATGAGGAATTCTTTGTAATCACAAAAACTGTCCACATGATACTTCCGCGAACGCGCATCGCCCCCTTTGACGGTAATTGTTGTTGAAGCCACATAAAGAGCATTGTGATCAAAAGCTGAAGAGGTTTTGATTATGGATTGCAAAATAAATCTAGCTGTCAGATTGTGCAAGACAAAACTGAGAATATAATAATGAGACATACAAATATTGAATGGATTTCTGATCACTTTGAAATTCTACACATTATTCATGTTTTTTAAAGTTGGAATTATTAGTGAGACCCTTAAGTTCCTTTTTTTCAGGAATACCTGCATGGCATGATTTTCAAAAACCCTGCAGTCACTGCTCTGTGTGTAATCTGGGGTTTAATCTCTTAACACAACACACACTCCTGCCAGTACTTTATGATTGGTTTATGACCTGTCAGAGTGAATGGACCTTTTTTGCACCAGTTCAAAAAGAGTCCTCAGAATGAAAAGCAATAATGTCCACAGTAGAGCAGACACACTGTATGAAATATCCTAACCTTAGTTTTCATGTGCTTTTCAGTGTTAGATGTGCAGATTTCGTGATAAAGGTTGAAAGTGACATCTCCAGCACCCCTGTTAGACAGGACGGGGGGTGTTTCAAGTTCAGTTAATTAAGCCATCAACACGTATTAACCTCATGCTTTCATCTAATGTGTCCTTGTAATGAGAAATGTAGATTCTCTTCAGTCATGTCTCTGTGGTTTCTTTTCCTCTCCATCTGTCTTGTTTTGCTGTGAGAGCGTGACAAGCAGTTGCAATGAAAGGGATCTGACTGCTGGCCGTAGTGGGATTGTCTGGTTAACAGCTGGCCCCTTGTTTATTTTTCTATTGGTCTTTGGTGCCTTGAACCAAGACTAACCGTACAGATCCACTTTTGCGACATGACTGAAGCGTGGTGTCACGACCCAATACATCCATGGTTGATGCTCCACGCCCTTGACTGGCAGCTGATTGGACGAACGCCTTACGTGGGTCTGGTTACTTTCGAATGTCAAAACGACAGTAATCGCGGCTCATTTGTAATACAATCTCATATTTTATGAAAAAAGTTCGCTGAAACGTGTTTTGGAAAAGATTTTAAGTTGGAAATATGCCGTACAGTTGCTGAATCTTTCATTTCAGATCAACAAAGATCAGTTTGAAAGATTTTCGTCTACTTCTACTGGGTAGTCACGTCGCATTCAACTGATTAATTTGTATAAAGATGGGCATCGGCCCAGGACTTCCTGGTTAAATAAAGGATTAATAAAATCGTCCAGCTTTTTTGACGCATAGCATTTTTTCAAATGCAGCACCGTCTTCCTGGGATGCTTTGCTGGTGCGTTAAGGTTGCTTGACGTCACCCATAGGAATAAAGTAGAGCGCGGCCAGGTGGATGTGCGCTGTCAGGTCCGCTTGCAACATCAGCAGACACAGGGGCCTCATTCATAAATGCAGCGTACGCTCAAAAGAAGACGTACGCCGCTCTCTACGCAAGAATTGGGATTTAAACAAAGCAAACCTGACGGGAAAATGTCCACGGACACTCTGACCCAGGCGTACGCACAGAAACGGGTGAAATGAGAAACAGCGACACCAACGGCAGATGGATGAAACACGTGAAATTGTGTGAATCTGAGACCATTCTGTAAAACATATCAAAATATTCCCTTTATTGATGACATGAAGATTCTTACAATTAATATCCTACACAAACACCTGTTTGATCAATCTGCGGTAAAAAGAAAAGACAAAATAAAACAAGATAGTAGCGTAAATTCAAACAAATATTTATGCAAAGAAAACTCAAATCTTCTGTAATTATATTGGCATGTTATGGAATTTATGTCCATGAATAATACATTAAACAGGACAAATAGACTGATGGTGTTTTTGATGCCTACGTTTGGCAGAGCACATCGTTTTAATATGGTCATACAGCATCAAAGTTATTTTTATACGGTGTTTATTTTTATGGCTTTAGATCATTTATTTTTTTGTTTGAAATGTTTGTATGTTGTTTTGTATAGTTGGTCTAAAGCATATTTTAACCGTTGTGAAAGATGCAAATAGTGAAGAACTATTTGTCATTTACAATTGGATTAATTCCGACACTTTTAGTTTTTTAGATACAATCCAACGAATGGGTAAAGGCATGTCATGTGTAATGACGCACATTGGCTGGCTTTGCAGTGTAGGAAGATGTGGCAAATGGAGACCGGGAGCAAGAAGACTTGCTGTTACCTGAGGAAGAGTGGCCACGGGTTCCTCAAGCTGTCCTGTTAGATCTCTGTGCTGTTTTGGGCCCAGCGTTACAGAGCAAAACCACGCCTTGCCTGTCCCACTTCAAGAGGGGTCAGCTCCAGTGTCCTGTGGCATAAAACACTTTGTCGGAGTAGCACTAGGTGTTTAATAGTGGACCATTTCTTTTTAATTTGGGCCATATAGGTCTGACGTCTGAGGCTGTGGCATTAACTGCGTCTGCAACATGTTGTCACTCTACAGCTTTTTGGCAGCAGTAATGCCCACATTGTGTCCTCTAAACACATTTCCTCTTTTCCAACTCTCTAACAAGAACTACAACTACATTTAGTGAAAGTCCTTTGCTTTGTTTTCCTCTGTGTGAATGATGTCTGTATGGATGAATATTAATTGGGTTTTCACTGACTATTTAAGGGCAGTAATGGGCGTGACATGAAGCCGCCAATGCTGCACCACATTTAGAGTCATTGATTGTGATTTTTAGAAGGAATCCGGCATAGGACGTGCGTGTGCAAGGTTTTTATAAATCAGAATATTACTGTGCGTACTCACATCCAATGTTTTGTCCGTACCTCACTTCTGACGCCAATTTACCACACAATTTTGTAAATGAGGCCCCAGGTCAGTGAGGAACTGGAGTGATGGATGGACAGATGTGTGGACTGTGAGGTTTCACATCAAAGATTTGTTTCTCGGGAGTTATTGGATTTGACACATCTGGACCTGACTCGTCAGGCAGGCACACATATCTACTGTGGATATACACAATTACACACAGATGAATCACCTCCAACCATCTTTACATGAGGAAACACTTTAGTTCCTAATCCAGAAATGTGTTTGTTCAGTGTTTATCTATGTGTTACAAGCTCAGAGCTGTTTCTCTGCACCAAAGAGAGGCTTCTGCAGGTCCGAGACACAAGCTCATCCTCTTCACTCCCATTGAGCTTCAGCTAGCTACATGTGTTTCGCCGTGCAGGTTAATCCCTTCTTAGCAAGTGCAGGACTTTGATCTCCTCCTTCCTTTGGAGCATTTGTTTGAACAAGGCCCAGAAGCAACAAAGCTAAATGATGTGTAAAGGCAGATATTTTTGCACTTACATTCCCAGCAACAATTAGTTATTTCCTTTGCATGTACATGAATTATGACCACACCCTCATTCATATTTAGACAGCTCTACAGAAATTTTGCACCAAAAGCACACACACACACACACACACACACACACACACACACACACACACACACACACACACACACACACACATACACACACATACTAGAGCTGTAATCAGACCAACAAGCTTTTTAAAGGCCCAAACCTGTTTACAGCCCATTCCTTATTCAAACACACACAGCTCTTTTTGCCCTATGTCAAGAATGAGTCATTTATAAATTTTTCAACATCATTTATTCATGACTAACGTTCTTTGCTGGTGCAACCAAACAGTATTTGGCAGCGTCCAGCCTCCATTTCACCTCCTCAGCATCCATTTTCACGCTAATGAAAACGTATCATCTGACCGCTCATTAACCGTGCAACCCGGAGCTCAAGCCCGAGCCCGGCCTGAGCCCGTGTAAAATGATAAAAATTAAGACGGAACCCGTTGGGTCCCTTTGGGTATACACACACACACACACACCCACACACAAACTTTTCTCTGATTTCACCTCCCCAGGCTAGCATACCAAAAAACCCTTGTAAAAGTGCTATCACTCCTGCTCCAGTGCACATGTGCGGCGTAGCAGGGAACCTCTTCCAGCCAAGCGTGGCATGTTTTGTGTCTGTTGGTCCTCAGGGCGTTTGAACAGGTTTGTTCCACTGGCTGGAACTGAAAAGAAGGGCAGGTGAGGCCACACAGCCTGCTGACCTCTTAACGTTTGCTGTGTTAACCTCTGACTCTGGCTGTGTCTACCTTAGCTGCTAACCGGAAGCAACGGTTTGCCCAAAGAGGTGGCAGTTTGCGCTGTCCATCATTGCCGTCACTTTGACCCTGACAGGACATTCCCAGACCATTAGCACACCTCTGACCTCGCCGGAAAAACCTCTCCACCTTTCTCTGTTACTCATACTTCCTCGCCTATTCATTCACCGGACCTCTCTTTGGCTAAATTCTCCTAACTGAATTACATTGCTGCGGGGGGGAAATAAGAGCCATCCATAAGAATGGACAATCGATGACAGACAGACTCATCAAAGACAGGGTCTTCTCATGTTTTTTTTAACATTGTGTTCTAGAGGGCTGATGATGATGATGATGATGATGATGATGATGATGGTGTTGGTGATGATGATGATGACGTGAAGAAATGTGTGGGAGCCATAAGAAACAGGAAGCCCTGTTAGTAAACTCCGTCCTGATGGTGAAAGCCACAACTAGGCTCCAGTCAAATGTCTTGCTGACTGATGTGTCAAAATAAGCTTGTGATCTCTCTGTTTCCAGTGATTCAACAGATCTCTACTTGCATTTCGTTAATTTTTGTTGCATTGTAAGGGTTTGTGCATGTCGTTGCATAAGAGCACCATGAAACCTGAACCACGCGTCTGCAGCCCGTCTGCTCCGCATTGATTGTCTCTGGTGTTGTTTAGAGTCGAGGAGACAAAATCAGTGTTGTTCTCCTCTCTGTAGCTCTCTCAGGGGATGGCTGAAGAAGACAAAGCCTCCTCCAAAAGCACAGTCGGTTCGCTTTTTCAGTTAAATATGTCCTTTTCATTATGAACTTTGGTTTGATTCGTTCAGCTGTTGTTTGTACTGTTCTTTCATACAATACAAGCCTCCACAGCCACAACAGGACAGTAAAGCTAGACGCATTGTTCAACAAGGAAGCCACGAGGCCATAAACACGGCCAGATCAAAGCCAGTCTCTCCATTCCTTGACTAAAGCGATAATTGCTTTATTATTTTAATGTCTTTTCTGCTGAAATACGAATGGTGTTTATTTAGTGTTCCGTTAATTTATCTCTTTGTCTCGAGACCTTTAGTCGCTCCTAGTGGCCTCAAATATTCAGTTCAGTATTTGTCAGTTTGCCATGTTTGCTTTTTGTCATCTGTCTTTTTGTTGCTGTTTGACGTTCATCTTTTAGCACATGATTTTGGTCTGTTACTTTATTGAACTCGTTCAGCTGCACTCAGACATACAGCGGCTGCAGTCGGAGCCAGTGTTGCAGAGAAATCTGCTTCTTTAAAATAGCAGTCCACCAAAAGTGCAGTCCTTTGGAAAAAATTTAAAACTGTACTGAAGTAGAAGTTTGGATTTGGTTTACAAAACATCTTTTTAAAGGTCCCATGACATGATGCTCTTTGGGTGATTTTATACACAGGCCTTATTGGTCCCCTAATACCAGACTCTTTCCCAAAATTCAGCCTTGGTGCCGAATTACAGACACTAGAGCCAGTCCCACAATGAGCTTTCCTTAGGACGTGCCATTTCTGAGTCTGTAGCTATTGAGGAGGAGCGGTGGGGGGGCAAGGTGGAGGCTGGGGGTGCTGCCATTGCTCGTTTGAAAGCCATGTCTAGCCAAGTCTCTCTCTCATGGATGGGCCAAATTCTTTGGGCGGGCAAAGCAGAGAAAGAGTAGGTAACCTTGGGCCGATTTGGAATCTTGTTCCTTATTCCAGATTGGCCCATCTGAGCTTTCATTCTCTCAAAAGGCAGAGCAGGATACCCAGGGCTCACCTATCACCATTTCTAGCCACTGGGGGGCCACAGGCAGATCGGGGGAACACATGTATAAATGTTTAAAAAAAAAACTCAGAAAGGGAATTTTTCATGCCATGGGACCTTTTAAGAGTAAAAGTATCCAGATTGGCTTATTTCAAGTGGCAGAAAAAGTCCCTCAAAAAGTATTTAGGTATATTACTTGAGTAAATGCACTTAGTCAAATATATATTATAGTATCTCTGGCATGTCATGTCTTTGCTATTTGGTTGTTAGTGCTTGATATACTTGCTTACCATTTCCTTGTAATGATGGACATAGGGACGTAACTGGTTGTTATTTGGGAATTATATTGTGTTGTTGTTGTTGTTAATCATTTCCTGTCAGTCAGTCAGTCAATCAATCAATCAATCAATCAATCAACTATCCCTTGAAGCACTCCCAAGTCTCCCCTTATGTGTGTGGAGGTTTAGAAGTACAATAACTTACTCCCTCAATGACAAATGAAAGCAGGTGGTGACCATTGGGACTCATTTGGACAAGCTCATGAAAGAAATTGATTCATATAAACACAAAACTTCTGTTTTTGAGTTACTCTGCCTTTTCTCTGCTTACATTCCTGCATCCTACCTTTTTCATACTTTCCTTCCTGCTCATGTATTTCTCTCTCTGATGTATGTGTGATATACATTTGAATGATTGATTTTCATCAGACCTGGATTAAACATTCAAATGACTATCATCTCTGTTCATCCTTCCCCTTCCCCTCGTTTCCGTCATTGTTAGTATCACTCAGT
The DNA here is from genome assembly GCF_008692095.1 of Etheostoma spectabile. Lineage (NCBI taxonomy): Eukaryota > Metazoa > Chordata > Actinopteri > Perciformes > Percidae > Etheostoma > Etheostoma spectabile. The sequence goes on from NC_045742.1 coordinate 19,017,897, forward strand.
AGTTTCTCCTCTCATCTATCTACCACATACCCTTTTGTTTTATGAAAAACAGAAGAAGAAGCAGAAAAAACATTTTGCTTATCCTTCCCGAGTGCAAGAACAACAAGACCTTTAATGGGAAAAGGCCTTGCAAACTGGCCTAGCTTCTACACATGGTTTAAATATGAGGAAACCCTGTATCTGATGTTTCTTTTTTTTTAAAGGGAAATCAATGTTGAACAGCTGTTACACTCACTTGGTTAACGGAGGTCCGTTTAAAAAAATGTGTATTGACCATTTGCCACAAGTAAAATGCATTACCATGTAAAGTTGTTGCCTTGAAGAGGAAACGTTCCATGAGCTTCCTCTCCTTTCTTCCTTTATCTTTATCTTTTCTCCTTTCCTTTCTTCATCCCCATGATTTGCTGTTATCAAACATAAAAGAGTTTGAGGATAGTAGTTAAGACTTGATAATCTGAATGGTAATGGTCAGCTTCCACAGAAAAGAGCGCCAGAAGATGCACTGAAGATACTATAGTTCTGGGGACTTTGGCAGCAGGCCTGCAGTGAAGATAATCTAACGCCTCCAAGATGTCTGGAATGGCCTCGTGAGTTTTCCCTGAGGCCTGCAAGGTCTAACTCTAATTCTATGGAGAGAATTAAAACTGATATTCCCCATCAAAGGAACATTTCTCCCTGCAGGCAATAAACAGCAACTTTCTTCATCTGATTCCAAGGTGTTCTGCCTGACACTCACTGGGACAAGGTACACAACCTGTACCCTGAAATTTTTTTTTATTTGAGCTAAATTAGGGGAGAGAGGAGTGAACAAGAGAGAAAGTGTTAGTGGGACAGTGAAATGACCGATTCAGTTAAAACTAAGGTTTGGCTTTTCTCTTCAAAGTTTCCTGGAAGCAACCGTTTAGCCCCTTGCCACCGAGTGAGTCATTTTGCTTTAAAAAAAAAAAAAAAAACACTCCTCCTTCTCTGAGTCATAATTCAGTCAAATTTTAACACACAGACATATTAAACTATTTTGTATTGCATATAGTCATGTTTGTATAAAGACTATGCAAGGAGCCCTACTTAATCTGAAAATAACATTATATGACATGCCTGGCTTATACATGGACTTCAGTGACTCTAAAAGCCTGTAAATTTAAATGAAAACTAAACAAAAAATACAAATGCCTAATTAACCAAAGTGGTTTGAATCCTCTAAGTACCAGAGGCAGTGTCAAGGTTTTGCGTGCTTTGATCGTCTGTTTATCCAGTTTGCCAGACCTGTGTTCTCCAAACACATCTGACGGTGCTTTGCTCTGTCAAAACTGTTGATTTCCTTAAACGTCATCTGATTCTTCTCCATCCAGCAACATGTGGCCTCTTCTACTCTGTCAGAAAAGTGTCTCTGACTATTTAATGTTTCCCCATGGCCTCTGCCAGTCACGCAATCCCATGAGACGAATTTCCTCGCAGGTTAAACTCTCTTATAAGTTTAAAAGTCATTAGATGAGCCATGTAATCTCAGGTTGTTATTTTAGGTTTATTATGGTACTAGATTAGATGATGTAAGTTTTGAGACATTAATGATTAAAGCGTTGCTGCTTTACTGTGTCAGTGTTTGTTAAAATGATGACTAAATGCCATCTCAATGAAATGAGAACCTCATTTACTCCTGTATATGTATTTTTGTGAGCAAGATTGACAGTTTACCTGGCGGTCAGAGAGAATGAGTTGTAAAGTGGCTGTTTAGATCTATTTCTAACTGCGTGATTGATCACCAAAGAGCAGGAAATGGAAACAGGTGGTACATATGTAAGAAAGGTCAAGGGAAGTAATTGGGAGTGACAGGCCACCTTCACTTTCTACACTAATTATGTCCACATTTTTTAAGTGTATGCAGGTGGAAAGAGTTGTTGCCTCTATATGCTCTGAGTAAACAGAGATAGGCCACATACAGTATATGTAGGGGAACCCTTTTTAAATATACAGAGAAAGTCTACCATTTAAGTTTAGTTTACCGCTAACTGGGCGTGGGGTCCTGCACAACTGAGCTGCATGTAATTCATGTTACCTGCAGGCCAGCAGTGATCAGAGCCCCGCTTGATCTCATGCAATCTCAAAAACACTGCAAATAAACAGAAGAGATGCCTGGGAGAAATCACGCTGAACACAATAAACAACTAGCGGAGTTTAACAGTGAGGGTAAAGGAGGAAGAAATAATGGAGAGATGATGGAGTAATGCAGGCAGTGAAGAAATGGAAGAATGCTACTAAAAGGAAGAAAATATAGTAAAAAACATAAATAAACAATGGCATCCCGGACCTGTCTGTGACCCATTATGGATGGGTTTTCTTTTGTTTGTTGATGACCCTGAGAATAACACATTGTTTACCCGTCTTACCGCATGGCACCGCTTATTACGCATAGCATTTGCTAAAAATGTGCTGGCATGGGATTTTTACACTGAACAAAAGGTAATGGAAAGGTCAGTCTGTTGACATTGTTGGATAATCATCTAGCTAACAGAGGTGTAGCCTCTCACTGCGTTTTTAACTGTTTTTGTGCTATTTTTCTTAGCATGAATTCTGTGTTGGCGCAGCTTGAATGACCAAGTGTTAACTTTGTTGTTGTAGGTCTCTGAGACCTCCAAGAGTCAACATAATCATTTACGCTCAAACCCTATTTGCACCGTGCCTTTCAACTTCCTGATATCTGTATTAGCCTCAGCTTCTGTGCAGGAGCTTCAGAGGACTCCGGTGGCGTCATATCATCTTTATCACTGTTGCTCCTCAAAGGACAGGGCCCCTGAGTGTAAGATGGCTGAATAGAGTCCATTCTTTATTTCTGCAGACACAATATTACCATTAGGCCCCCCTCACTGTAACAGTCTCGCTGTAAGAGTGCTCTTTGTGGCTTTGTCTCCTTCCTTCTCCCTCCATGTCTTTTTTAGCTCCGCACCGCCGCCACTGTACGCATTCCTGCCCTACGGCTCTCATCTCATGTAGAATAATGATATGTTAGTCAAGTGTCCGCCGTTCATTCGATCTTCAGCGAGGTACTGTAGTTAACAATGTCCAGACCATGCTGCTACTTAAGAGGCTCTCTCCGTTGCTCAAACTACCCCAGGTCATAATTAACCTGAGACAATGCACTGACCTGTAACAAATAGACTGTAACCCTAAACCGCTCTCCTCCCTGCTCAGCATAGCCCAGTCCAGCATGGCACGACAACCAGAGTGTGATTGAGGGGTCCTGCAGATCAAATACGGCCTGTGGCAAAGAGAAAGAATATGTAGGCGTTACAACAGAGATAAAGTTTGGGAAATAACCCGGGAACTGCAAGGAAATTACTGCTGAATTACATTAAGTGCTGTCGCCCACAGCCAGAAAGAAGTGGATGATGTCATCCTGCACTCACATGTGTGATGGTTATTTTTACTGCAGCTGCAGTGAGGATTCTTTGGAGTGGACTGAGAGTGAAATGACTGTGAGAGTGTCTCAAGGACAGCTGGTTAGTTTGCTATAAATGGAGGTACTAGTTTATCAAGTGCACTTGTACAATCTTTTGTGCAACAGCCCTGCAAGAATCCAATCTTTATGGACTGGTAATGTTCAGTTAGTGATTATATTTTTGAGTTAACGTCATGGTCATTTTTAAGGCTGTAGTTAGTGGTTGTGTTGAATAGCATTGTATTAAGATGTATTTCTAATAATCTGTTCTTTTCATATATTGTTGAGTAGTGGCACTAGTCTTTAGATGACATTTCAGAGGGTGACAGTGTTTTGCCGGGTGAAATACTGTCTCCATACTGTCAGTAATATAATGTTTTAGACCATTGTGAGCAAAGTTACAAATCAATTAGTGTGACTGTTTTAAAACAATTTTGCATTTTTTTATGATTTTATTTTCTTCAATATAATGAGGTCACTGTATAAGCCAAAATAGACATTTTATTCTGTTTTTTTAATCATTTATTCTCAATAGATTTTTAGTTTTTCTCCAAAATGCTGATATATAGCCTGTCAATAAAAAAAAAAATACATACACCATGATAGATGATAATATAAATCATGTTTCTTTGACTGATTGGTTTACCATTGATATAGTTTCATAGAAAGGACGTTGATGATGAAGTTAGTTAGATTTTTTTCTGCTAATATGCTGTAGAATGTAAAATGCAAAGGAGAACACACACACAATTGGTAGTTATATTGCATGCAGCAAAATGCATGTCAGTTGCATTTGACAACTCCTATTTACAGCATCTCTCATATCCCTGCTTGTCTTGTCCTGTTGGTGCTGTTCTTCACTGGTGATGCTGTTTGTCTGTGTTTTGGCATGTGAAGTCAAGATTGTTAATACCATTCTTCTTGACGTATCAAACCATTTTCAGTAATGTACCTGCAATTTGGCCAAGAAAAAAGGATTTCTGAGCTGTTAGTCACTTTGAAAACGTTCACGTAAAAGATTGCCAGATGTATTTTATAGTTTACTTACGCTGTTGAGTGACCATGAATACAGTATTAATTGCAATAACCTATTTACTCAACTCACATGACTAGCTAGAAAGCTCTTTACTTGCAGGGGTCATGAGAATATTTGTTACATTGCACAGACTAATAGAGTAGATACGTTGAAGAAATGCTGGTTTACAGTATTACTGCAGTTTAAGTCAGTTTTAGTTGATCTGTTGTACCATTATAGTCTCTCCCACATAATCCTGCCATTCCTTATTCCCATCCTCTGCTAATTGCAACAGAAAACACACACGGACGCTCCCCACCGCTTTTAACCATGCAGTTACCACAGGTATGTTAACCAGGCCTGGCTTTGGTCTCTGTGCATTAGCTGCACATTCCAGTGGTGCGTATAATGGTAAGGTCTATTAGGAGCTATTTGAGGCTGTGCTGTGGCATATTTCACTAGATTCTTACATTATCCAGGGTTTTTACCTCATTGGATGAAGGATACAAAGGGGAGTGAGGGGCTGATGCTTTGTCTCCATTTGTCTTGTTTGTTTCTGTTGTCAGCCTCCCTCCCTGTATATTTGCTCTGTGTCCTTGCGAACTGCCATGGGAATGTGTGTTTGTTTATCGTCTGTGTGCATGTGTGCACTTACAGTATCTGTGCTCATTTAGGCCTCTGTCTGTCTTTCTGTTCTACTTGTGTCTCTTCCCTCAAACATTTCTCATTCATGCATTTGACACTGTACCCTCAGCGCGGTCTGTACGTATACTTGCACATGAACACTATACATCTATGTGTGTGTGTGTGTGTGTGTGTGTGACTGTTGGAGACCTAATGGCCAAGGCAGCAAGGGGTGTTGACACTGAGCCATGGCAGGGGAGCTTCCTTCTCCCCAGCTTAATAAGCAAACAGGCTAATCAGAGCCGCACTCCGGCTCCCTTTCAACTCTGCATGCCGTTTCAGTCTGCCGGACAGAGCAGGACAACGGCCCGTGTGTGTGTGTGTGTGTGTGTGTGTGTGTGTGTGTGTGTGTGTGTGTGTGTGTGTGTGTGGTGTGGTGTGTGTGTGTGTGTTGTGTGTGTGTGTGTGTGTGTGTGTGTGTGTGTGTGTGTGTGTGTGTGTGTGTGTGTGGAAGGTAGGGGAGCATGCAGATGTGCCCCTAACAACCCCTGGGTAACATGAATAGTCTAATCTTTAACTCTAACGCTTTACATCCCGATTACCGACCTTTAGTAGCCTTTTTTTATACAGATTTTCACTAAAAATCCCAGATGTTTTGAAAGCAACATAAACTGCCGTTTTACCTGATGACAAACCACTCTCGCCTCACAGTCCTTTTATGAGCTGTTTAACATGTAGCATGAGTTTTATCAGGGACATTGCCTGTTGTGATGGACTTATAATCGCTACCATAAAGTATTACAAGGACTTGTCTTCTCGATCCCTGTAGTTTACAGTAAATAAGTTAAGGAATACTTTTGGTTACACAAAGAAAAATTGGGAGAAAACTGAAATGAGCTGCTGATATTGCTCCAGTAAAAAAAAATGAAACATGAACTAGGACTGGGCGATGTGGAGAAAATCAGATATCACGATATTCTTGACCAAATACCTTAATATCAATATTGTAGCGTCGACAACTGATGCTTTGACAAAATATCTCCACACTTAGATTTTTGATAAATAATCTACAACAATGTGGATATAATGACTAAGTGGGTAAAGGTAAATAATAGAACAGCTGGAACAGTCTTTTAAGTTCAGAAAATAAAACCAATTTACTTTAATGCAGCCTTTAAAACCAAGAAAACACAACACTGTCATATCAAGATATTACAATATTCAAAAATGAAGAGCATATCTAGTCTCATATCACAAAATTGATATATTGCCCAGCCCCAACATGAACCACTTTAATATTTATACAGCAGTGTTTGCATTGCAGATGCCTTTTTAATCCAGTTTTTACATTTTGTATATTTTACTATTATAGCCTGATAAATTCAGTGATTTTGGAGCATCTTAATGGCCTTGTGGTTAAGACATACACCATACTGTGATTGATTGAAGTTCTTTTTATGATCTACCTTAAAATAGAGGCCAAAAAAAACCCAAAACAATCACGTTTCCTTTTGAAAAAAAATGAAAATTATGAGCCTTAATAGTTATGGTTTTCCCACTGCAGTTTATTCAGGTGTGTTGATATTATCTGAATGATCTCCTCCACCAACCAGCCTCTCTCTACCTTTCCCATAGCATCATTTCCACTTCATTCATGTATGTACTTTAAATGACCTTTTACAAGTCAACAAATATGTTATTGAACTAAACCTCCCCACTGCTGGTGTTTGGATTGCCCAAGTGAGGCTTTTAATATGTTTTATTGTTGTGTACAGGTCACAGTCAGTGTTGCAAACATACAGAAGCTATACAACTTAACAGAGTTACGTATTGTAATCAAATGTGTTTCTTAGAATTAAAACACTTTAATTCCCCTTCTCCGGTTTGAGGTCTTTTGCCAGAGACGGTTGCTTCAATATGTCTGTGTTTGTGTTTGTAACATCAGGTGCAGGTTTAAGCTCCTCCATAAACCTTTGTAAACACCCCCACCCCCCCAACCTCGCCTTGAAGACCTCAAACAAATAAATCTCAGACTTCAAATTAGCATCAGGCCATACGTCACAGCACATCCACCTTGACGCCAGTTTACTTTGGTCACATGTGATCACCCCGAGAGAGTAGTAAAGTTGCTGCTTTTAGACACGTTCGTGATTACCCATGATCCTCCTCGGTCATTCTTGACCCGCTAAAGGCCAACACGAGAGAACTAGGAATGATTTATGTGAACTCTGTGCACATCCTTCGAACCCCTTTTACGCAGTGTCAAGTTGTATTTGGGAAATTTGGTCCCGGTCATATCTTCTTCTGTCAACACTCTCACGCTCCACATCCTGACCGCCCAGACCAGGGGAGAGGAGAGAGAAAGATGAACGCTGCTATCCAGCAGCTTTCTCTCCATCTCTCTGCTTCATGACAGAGGCCATTTGGCAGCTCTGTTATCTATCTCTGCTCTTCTTCACTCAAGGTCTGGCCTCCACCCAATACAAGACAACACACGCACATACTGCTCATGCATGCACAGACAAAATGTATCACATTTCCCCCAATAAGCTGGAAATCACTGGAGGTTGGCAAGAATTCAAGGTATATTGTAATCCGCAGTCAGCAATATACAGTTTTGTGTATATTGTGAGTTTTGTGTTAATGTATCATTATACTGATTGATGATGATGATTACTATATCATTATTATTATTAATATATATATATAAATATAAACCTGTTTTCACTTGAACTTTCTTTTTAAGGAACAGAATGGTTTAGACACATTTTCACCCATGGATTCAAAAGTTTCAAAAAGTTCAAAATAAAGTGTGATTTTCATCTTAATCTAGTTTAAGAGTTGCTCAAGTAGAAACAGCAGGAAGTCTGCCAGGTCATATGTTGACTTACTGCAATCATCATTCCAGTTACATGAATGTCAGGAGTGAAAATGAAAGTTAATGTGAAATCATGTACTCCCAGAGAACAGTCCCTGTGTTGCACAATTTTGTTTAGACTTAATATAAGTACAGTTTGATCTATTTTTGTATGCGTCCAATCAGGATTACAGTCATACGTATCTCACGCCAAGAGAAAGGGAAAAGATGGAAAGTTAGGAAGAAACACATACAGTATGGATACATACGTCCACATAGTACTGTAATAGAGCTGCTTATCGAACACAGTCTTAAGTGGAAAAAGGTGACGTTCCCTGTGACATAAATGCTGTTTTTCCCCACCGTGAAAATGAAAGTCCTCACAGATGTCTACATATTGCAAACACACTCGTTATCGAATCAACGGCTGCCTCTGTTCTGCCCGGTGTTTATGGCATCGGTAACTTCAGAACAGAATTCAGTAAAGGGAAATAAGCCTTCCTCATGGCCGGGTAGTGTGTCGATGTCAGATGGATTATTAAAGCCTATATAAAACCCATCACAACACACATATGGTCCCTGAACTCTCTTTAGGGACTGTTGCACAGTGGCCCAATCTGCAGCTTTGATCAAACAAACATCAAAGAAAAGGGGAGTTTAGACATCTTGATAGTCTGTGTACCGCAGCAGAGGAAATGTCATACTCTGTTAACTTGAGACATACACTTCTAGGCTTTTCTCTTATTTGCTTTTACAGGTACACCTTCCTCTTTCCTGCTCCCACTGATACATGGCAGGACTGACACACCTTAACGTACATGTTTAGTGTGGCGTGGGTCTGTGCAAGCTGCTATGAGATATGGTTGTGTGTAATGTGGGCCTGTGTGATACAGAGCATGTGGAATATGTCTGCCTCAGTGTATCCCATGAGAAAGTTTGTGTCCGTGAAATCAGACTCGTAGCAGGTACTCGTGTCATTGTGGTGAGTCATGCCGTAGGACCTGGGGATGCTGGAAGCTCTTCAAAGTGAGTTTGTTTCTGTTTTGCGGTGAAATGAGCTGAGAGGCTCTGGACTCTGCAGATGAAAGAAGCAAAGAGCATGGTGGGGATTGGTACAGCATAGATGTGAGCGGAGCAGATCTGATCCACAAGACGTTGCATCCGCCTTGTGTGTGTGTGTGGGGGGGGGGGGGGGGGGGGGGGGGGGGGGGGGGTGCCTACTGCTGACTGGGCCTCCTGTGTTTGGGGTGCCAGACATGCATGCAGGAAAAGAGGAAAACTGAAACAGAAATAAATAATCCAGAAAATCATGTTAACGTGAGAAAAAAAAAATCCATCAAGTGCAACACATGATATGTTCTTATTGATGTCCAAAAAAAAATCCCACAAACTTAATAAATGATCCGGGATACTATGCAGCCTGATAAAGTTCCCTTGGCCTTTGGAATTAAAATAGTACCACATCATCCCATACCCTTCACCATACTCAGAGATAGACACAGGGAACGTTTTATAAGATCATCTCTCAATGCAAATCAAACCAGCTATTAAGCTAACTGAAATAACACCATGCCAATCTTTATGTATGGTGAAGGGTATGTGATGATATGGGGTTAGTTTAATTCCAAAGGCCAAGGGAACATTGTCAGGATGCATAGTATCCTGGATTCATGAAATAACTGGCGTTTAATAGTACAAATCTGCCTGCTTCTATGGTAATTTTACATATGGGTGTGTATGCCCCCTGTATTTTAATGAAGAACAATTATGTATTTACTATACATTATTCATTCACAAAGAAAATTGGTGTCCTTAAAAGTTTGGATTGTCCTAATTTTTTTGAATTAAGGCATTAAGATCAACTTCCAAAAGATTGTTTATTTATTCCTTTTTTTAATCAACTTTAGCATGTGTAAACTTTCTCAAGCCACCGAATATGTACAGTATAGTTTAGTATTTTATTGACACCTTCAGGAAATGGCTTTGCCGTGAGAAACATAGCCACAGATAAACAGCAACATATTAGACAGTGTGTCTGTGGCATATTAATGATAAATAAATGTATAAACAGTATACATGTTTGCTGGAACATGCATCATGAAGTGTTTACTGTGCATAAAGTATAAGATACAGACATCCTGAATGCTAGAACGACCACCTGGCTGACCGTGCAGCTGCACTATGCAACACTGGCCTTGAGTGCAACTGCGTGACTGCGGAGCCTGCTGAGCCATAATGAGGGAATCCATCAACAAGAAAGGGCAAAGAGTTAGTACAGGAAGAAGCAGGTGCGACTGTATACTGTTCCATTTTTTAAATTTTTTTAAAAAAAGATAAAAGATAAAAATGGAACAATTATAGCAACTTAAAATTATTCCTCAAAGCAAACATTTTTGGTGAAAATCCTTGAAGCATTAAGTAAATGACTTGTTGACAAATGAACAAGCTAGATGATGAATAGAAAGACCTCCGGCACAAAAAACTAAAAAATTACCTTACTTTTGCACTCCAATTTTCCAGGCACCTTTTTGCAAATATGGCAGTAACAAATGTTGAAAATTATGGGGATGCCCTTTCTTCTCCTGACATGGATTCCCTCTATAGTCAGTCAGTCTAGCCTGTGTGTGTGTGTGTGTGTGTGTGTGTGTGTGTGTGTGTGTGTGTGTGTGTGTGTGTGTGTGTGTGTGTGTGTGTGTGTGTGTGTGTGTGTGTGTGTGTGTGTGTGTGTGTGTGTGTGTGTGTGTGTGTGTGTGTGTGTGTCTAACAGCTGGGCTGGTCCCACTGAACCAAAGCACCATGGATGGCTGCTAATAACCCACCCTAATAATCCCTACATTACCTAATTCCTTTCTGCGTTCAGTGCCATTAAATACCCATTCATTATAATGCCAACAGTTAGAGCTATTGTGACCAAGGTCCCAGAGGTGGGACGTTAGACGATGGCTGGTGTACTCGGCAGTGATACAGCATGCCGGCTCATGCCCTTGGGTGGTGATCCTCGGTGATTACCTAGGGTTCCACAGAGGTGAAGCCTAGAACAGCGCTCCCTCAGCAGGGCATACGGTTAATGAGCTCTGGGCGTGCTGCTGGAGCCCCCAGACTGGAACGAGCTGGATACTGTACTGAAATACACACACACACACACACACACACAGTGTCTCAATGTTCATTTGATCTGTGCTTCGTTTCCTCCTTACAGTGGAGCATCAAGAGAGCCTAATGAGAGGGCTCCCAAGACAAGTAACTGAACATTAGACACATTTGATGACTTTCATTAAAAATCACATTATTTGAAACTGGCCAATTTGACTCTAAAAGCATTTATATGTAGATGCAGTAATGTAATGGAGAGCATTCTGCTCTGCTACAAACCTGCTTAGTCCGTCATTCTACAAGTGTTTTTTATCAAAGATCATGTCTAAGTTTTAAAGCAACACTAAAGTACATGTTCTGCTTCGGTCCCCCTACAGGTTGGAAGCGGAATTGTCCATTACTGCTGTCGTAATGTCTCAACGTGCATAATGAAATGCAATGGACAATTCCACTTCCAACCTGTAGGAGGACCGAAGCAGGAAAAGTGCTTTAGTGTTGCTTTAAGATACAATGAGGCTTAGCAGTACATGTCTTGATTACACCACTCTGAATGTAGGACCTAATTAGACGCATGGAGGAGACTCCCCTGGAGGATGGCTGGATATACGCTGGGGAACTTTACTGGAAACCATTAAGGAAACAAGACATTTCCGACCACAAGGAGCAAGAGAAACGACTGAAAAATGCCCAGAAAAGGAACAAAAATGAGACGTTTCAGGCCTGAATTTTTACAGTACATGATTGTGGATTGTACGTGTGTGTGTGTTGGGGGGGTTTAAGAATGTGTGTGAGACCTCTTTGTCCATGTCGCGTGCCAACTTACACGTTAGTAAGGTAAACAGCACAGCACTTCTGTCAGCTCATGCCACTTTTGTCCACTATCCCTTGTTTCCTCGCTGCAACAAACACACTAACCACACCTCATGCTGTTAGATAATCACCTCTGTTCAGTTGGTCCCCTCTCCATATTGTCATCAGTCACTCTTTTATTGTCATCAGCTTTCAATTTTGAGCTTCAACTCTTTTGCGTGAGTGTACAGTGCTGCTGAAAAGTACAGGAATCCCTGCTTAAGTTGACTAAAAGAGGAATTAAAAAAAAATCTTTTGGAAATTGATCTTATTGCCTTAATTAAGAAATTAGGAAAAATCCAAACTTTTAAGGACACCAATTTTCTTAGTGAATGAATAATGTATTATAAATAAATAAATGTTCTTCCTTAAAATACATGGGGCATGAGTATAGATACCCCTATGTTAAATTCCTATGGAAGCAGGCAGATTTTTATTTTTAAAGGCCAGTTATTTCATGGATCCAGGATACTATGTATCCTGATAAAGTTACCTTGGCCTTTGGAATAAAAATAGCTCCACATCATCACATACCCTTCACCATACCTATAGATTGGCATGGTTTTATTTCAGTTAGCCTATCAGCTGGTCTCATTGGCATCGAGAGAGGATTTTATGGAAAGTATCCCATGCCAATCTCTAGGTATGGTGAAGGGTATTTGATGATGTGGGGTGTTTTCCTCATTTTTTAATTAAGGTATTAAGATAAATTTCCAAAAGATGATTTTGTTATTCCTGTTTTAAGTCAATTTAAGCAGAGGTTCCTATACTCATGAGCAGCACTGTATAAAACCCACAGAATTCATGTCACTTTCAACTCCTGTTGGAGAAACTGACGGAAACTCTTCATAGTTGAAACGTTACGTGAAGTGGGGGGTCAGAATCTGTAATGGCACCTGGAAGCAATTGTGTTTCCCTCCCTGGAATATTTATGTATTGGGGAATTATTCTAAGCATGTTCCCAGTGTTTATTGCTCCAATGATGTCTGGCTGCTGCATGGCAGAACAACCATGAAGTAAGTGTGTGTGTGTGTGTGTGTGTGTGTGTGTGTGTGTGTGTGTGTGTGTGTGTGTGTGTGTGTGTGTGTGTGTGTGTTTATCTATTGACAATGCAGCATCAAACTGTCTCACTCATTAAAGTAAAGTCCGCCCACCTCCCCCCGGGCTTCCCTTTTTATATGCACCACCCCATATTCAAACACTGTTAAAGACTCATAAAAGCTCGGCATAATATTTTGATATCTGTCATCTTGGCTCTTATAAAAGAGCTAAAGGGAGAGGAAGTTGCCTTCGTTTGTGGTATCCATTCCCATCATAACACACGATCTCCAGTTTCCCATAGGGATGTTTGTTGTGATGTCTTGTGGCACCAGCCCAGTCTGCTGGAGGCCTAAAGGCCTGGTGGATGTGTTTAGTTTGGTGAGCAGGACACAAGGAGAGGATTTTGGTATTCTTTGGATGTATGCTTGTTTCTCTTCAATGTGATCTCTGTCTATAGGAATTTTGGTTTTATTTTTTTTATATATGATCATCTTACTAATCAAGTTTCTTTGTTATAGCATTGTCAATGTGTTCCCATATTTTAATAATTACTTTAGGGAGATTTCACTGAATCGTTCAAAGTAATGCTAGAGCTCTGATGACACGGCTCTAATGCTTCAGTTGTTCCACCACTTTGTTTCAGACTGAATTATCTAAAAAACTATGTTACCCTTAAGGATGAAGTGTAATAAAAAATTCCAACACTTTTGATTTATGACCAAATACCTGCAAAACTTAGGACATTACCCTTAGCTGTGCTTTGAGTTAAGTGCTAATTTGCTAATTTTAGCATTCTTACACACTAAACTAATAGGGTAACCATTGTAGTATTGCTTTGCTGATTATGTTGGCATGCTGACTGGGTCCAACGGTACCTCAAAGACCTGCTAGCAGGGCTGTAGACTCTTTAGGCCCTATTTTAACGATCTAAGCGCACGGAGTGAAGCGCATGGCACAGGTGCGTTTAGGGCGTGTCCAAATCCACTTTTGCTAGTTTGACGGCAGATAAAAGGCTCCGTGCGCCGGGCGCATGGTTCAAAAGGGTTGTACTTTGTGTCTTTATTATTTTATAAGTGTGTTTTGGGTGTAACATGCAATAAACCAGTGTCCTCTCCCATTCCCTCTAACAGCCAGTGTGTGTGTGTGGTGTGTGTTGTGTGTGTGTGTGTGTGTTGTGTGTGTTGTGTGTGTGGGGTGTGTGTGTGGTGTTTGTGTGTGTGTGTGTTGGTGTGGTGTGTGTGTGTGTGTTTTTGGTGTATTTTGAGGGCTGTATTGCAAGGGCTCTTCTGGAGGGTGGGGGGAGGATGGGTGAAAGGTGACACCCTGACAAATAGTGTTTACGAGACTAGAAAATACCAAAGGACAACTGCGAGCCGTCTTAAATATGAAATAGAAGGAGAGAAAAGAGGTGGTGCCTGGGAGAGAGATGTGTTCAAGTGAAAGTGAGAGGAAGACGGAAGTCGAGATCCAGGCGGGTAGACGTGACAGTGACATGAGGATCCTTCTCAGACCAAAACCAGCTCTTAATCAGGAAGTCAGAAAGAGAGAGGTGATGAGAGACAGAGTGAGAATATAGTATGTCACAACCACAGAGGGATCCTGGGAGAAACTTGGCAGCCATCCTCACCCTCTATCTCTTTTCTATCTGTTATTGGGTGAATGTACAGGACAGGCACGCCAGCAAAGAACATGTGAACGGGTATGTGTGAGGGTCAGAGGTGACCTGTGTTAGAGTACAGTGGCAGATTTATGGGCTCCATTAACCTGAAGGCTGAATGTTGCGTGCTGGCTTTGTTACACACTTCAGAAAGTGTTGACGTACTGAATACCAGCCTGCTGATTGTGTGTGTGTGCGTGTGCGTGTGCGTTCGAGCTGCCCATCTAGCCTCAGGGGTGAACCATGTAAAGTCTGATTAAGATGGATGACAAGGCACATTGATCAGTAAAGAAACACGCTGTGGACCGGGGATGAAAGAAACTGGAATTGTGTTGCTTTGTATCATTAATATCTATCGGAGCATTGCAAAGCCATACGTGGAAGGATGAAAGGCCAACAAAGATTTTTCATGCTCATACTGTTGCCCCTTTCTTTACTTTATTCATTAATTATCTACCTCCCTTCTGCTTTCACTGTGCAAAGAGTGCTTTCATCATTTGGGTATTTAACTATTTATTCTAATGTAAACTTGTCGTACATGTTGCTTCTACTTCATCCTCCTTCCCTTTTGATGTGTTTTCCTGTCAGAGGTTTATCTTACCTAATGGCTATGTTTGGACTTAACAGATTGGTTTAAATAATTGTTCAACATTTCGGTACACACTCTTTGTTTTCTTGGCTAGAGTTGGATAAGAAGAATGACATCGCTCTTGTGTCTATCCGCTAAACATGACCCTGGAGATGGTTCGCTTAGCTACGCTCAAAGACTGGAAATGGAGAAGCGCTAGCCTGGCTTTGTCCAAAGCAGTGTTGTATGTGGATTACAGACCTTATGCAAAGCTAGGTTAACTACCTGCTGGCTGTAGATTCACCATACAGACATGAGAGAAGTATCAATCGTCTCATCTAACTCTCAGAAAGAAAAGGGAATAGGTATAATTCCTGAAATGTTGAGTTATTGAATCCCCAAAGTAAAGTTAGGGTACGATATTTTATTAGTAGACTGTGTGTCTGGAAATTACTGCCGGTCACTCACACTTTTACCATGTGCGCGTTTGAGTTTGAATGTCTGGTTTTCATCTGCACTCCTCCGTTGAGGCTTTAGGTTTGAGCTGCTCCTCCTCTGTTCTCAGACAGCTAGAACAGATAATTAGGTCCTGTTATCATTACCTGCCAAAATGTGAGGCTTGGTCTTGCATTTATTAAAAACAAGTGAATGTGAATTTTGCATCTGAAACATTTGGTCTCTTGTTGCACCTTGATTTTTTTAACAATGGATCTGTTAAAAATGGGCTTTTAGAAATGGTTTCAACAGAAGGTTGAGAGGGGAGAAGTGTGCCGTAAGAGCTGTTTAGTTTAAAGCCATATTGGCTTCGCTACAGTCAAGTGCATGCAGACAAAGCTTCCATTGTTGTAAAACCCTAGATAGCTAGTTTTACTATCAACCTCCTCCGAGCGATTTATGAGACAGGCCCCATCCTGTGAATTAAAATATAAAACATTTAATATTTCTAATACTGATGTATCATTTTGTATCATCCAAGAACCTGTCTGTTAGTCAGAATGGTGTTACAACTCTAACCCATAATCGCTGAAACCTGAAGTAGTCCTGAAGACGTTCTAGAATGACACCTCAATTAATCATTAATGCTTGGGCTGGGGCTGGGTCAATCCCATATTTCCTTTTGTTTTTGTTCGGTGAGATAGGTTGTTAAATGATAATCCCTCTGATATCTTTTAATCTTTTATCACTGACCAGACAAATTCTGATATATAGAACCCTCTTTCCTTCTTTTTCCGCTGTTGTTGGCTCATTTGTTGGCAAGCTGGAAAATGAGTGATTGATTTTGATTTTAGGCCAGCAGCAGCTGAGGGAGCTTGGCAGGAACCTGGTACAGCAGGAGAGCTGAAGGCGGGTCAGTGTTCACATTGGATGGGAATAATACATCCCATCACATCAAATAGTAAACATGTGTATGGAGCAAATGAAGGTGACATGACTGACTTTGGATGAGGCGTCAGATGAGCATGTGTTGAGTGAAATGATCTAAATGGTGGCCTGTGCATTTCTCTCTCTCTCTCTCTCTCTCCCCCACCCCCCCCCACCCCCCCCCCCCACCCCCCCCCACCACCCCCCCCCCCACCCCCCCCCCCTCCCACTACTCCTTGCAGCTGGGAATCTTTTGCCTACGTGATTCCTCTGGATCCTTATGCAAGGTCACTACATTATGAATGCTGATACAGAGATATGATTGGTTTAACAGTAATGAACGCACATACCTAATGCAAGCCCAGCTGTGTTTTATTTTCATTACTGCACATGAAGGCTATTGGACATATCAGCTGTGTCAGCCATCTATCATAGTCACAGCTGTCAGACACACAAACTAACATAGGTTGAGACGCACACACACACACACACACACACACACACACAAACTGGAAATACTCTGCCCAGAGATATGCAAAACTCTACATACCTTAACATTTTTTTATTGAAAATGGTGTTATATACTGTGGGTACATGAATGGTTGAATGTACACTCACAACAGGCTGTAACATCAGACTGACTTCAGTCTATCACCGACTGTGTCAAAGGCTCGACAGCCATCCCAGCCATGTTCTGACCCCAGGAACTTGAGCAGCTGATTGGACCAAATATGGAAGACACCATACGGATAAAGTGACACATGACCTCGTCCCAAAAAGTTCACACTGGGGCACGTCTGCACCTGCCACAAGAGCAGCTTCACAACACACACATACTGTAGTCACACTACACTGTTCTAGCCCTCGAATCACGCAGTATTGAAAGGGGACATGGGTTATGTTACATCAGTAACCACACAGCACAGAGAGCGAGGGACATTCAGAAACCCTGCAGTGATGGCATCGTATCCTAAGGCACTATGAAATGATATCCTCCTTATGCACACCTGTATGTGTAAGCCTTAGAAATTAACAAATGATCATCTTTAAAAGAAGTAGTTGATACCCTCGTTTTGAAATCGCACAGAGTTCATGAGTGATCACATAGGCAGCAGCACTGGCGTCAGTTCTTGTCCCAGTAGGCAGATGACTTGATGCTGCTGACTTTGATCTAGTCAAGTTGAAATTCAGGCAGAATTGAATGATTTTGATTGATTGCCGTGTTTTTATTTAAAGTTTCACCTCTTCATCAAGGCTAGATATTAAAGCTGTAAAACCAGCTGGAAAATCTGTGATGAGATAAATTATGACTTTGCTTTACTTAGACAACATTAATCACTGATGCATTGAGAGGTTTGGCTCATTCTATTGTTTTTAAACAGTCTTTCATAGAAGAGTTTGTACCAAAATTTAGATATGTAAGCATCATCTGTATTATAAATTAATTAACCTAAATAATTACAATTTAAAAAAACTGAAATAATAAGCCATACAAAAAGATTTTATTACATGATGAGAATCAAATTCATGAATTGGTCCTTTGTGTCTGACTATTGTATATCACTGCAAATTCAAACAGTTGTTGCTTTGTCTTAACACATGCCTTTTTTTGTTTCTCTTTTGAATAAATTTCGAATTGTTTGTATATATTTTAACTCAGCCATAAAAGTCAGAACATGTTGTCATAAATATAGGCCCCTGAAGTAGCTGTAGCAACGTCAAAACTGTGTACATATAGTTGACGTGCATGTGCATATGTATGTGTTCTGTTTGCAATGAGCCCAACTAAGACCCTGGATTGTAGACTGTTCACTTATGTATTTTTTTCAGTTCTCATGAATGGCATTTAAATTGTTTCAGGGAGCCATGTGAATATTTTCCAACATGGATATTGTCTTGCCAGTTAGCCTTTAATCCTAAAGTGCAAAGTATCTGCTTTATTCTAAATTCTACTCTATTTGAGTAATCCAGAATATATTTCCATACCATTTAGAGCTGGGACGGTATGGATTTTTTCTTAACACGGTTGAAAAGCAAGAAATTCCTGCAGTTTGTATGGCAGTTAACCACAACCCCCCTTACAAGAGTAGCGTAAGTTAGAGCGATAATGGCACGGTGTCTTAAGTGAGTGACACATGCAAACATGTGCAGGCGAGGTGATGACGGTGACGAGCGGTAGAAATCACGTGACTGCGGTATTGCGGTAATGCGATAACCGTCCCAGCCCATCACATCTGTTAAAAGCTGGCCCTCAACATGAATGTTCCTGTTTTAATACTGCTTGTTCACCTAACGTGGCACTGCTCCACATAATCAGTCACATCCTTTAGCAATTCTTGATCCACATGTATCACATGGCATTGAATGTTTTAGTTTTTTTTGTTGTTTAAGCCAGAATGAATTGGCAGCGCAGAGGGCTATGCATTGGGATATGATTACTACCAGACCAGTTACAATAGAGTATTGGCACATAGTCGATGGATCAGGCCAGGTACTTTTATACTTTATACTGTTTATTGATCCCCAGTGGGGAACTTGTTGTTAGTTATCACTGCTTCAGGCCTGAAATACACACACACATGCTCAGGACCTATTGCCAAAGCTGCTGGAATCAGGGGCGGTGATGAAAAAATAAACTGGCAGTGTTTCGATGATGCTGAGGAAGAGGAATAGGCTGGAGCTTGCATGGCAGAAAGTTGAGTGATTGATGGAGGAACGGGCTATTATGGGCACGTGAATGCTGTGGCAGGAGGCATACATGAATAAGAAGTAGGAAAAACACATTTGACCACACGCCTCCTTACCTATCAATTTACTTAATGTATACCTGATTATCTGATAAGATAACACATGTAATATCATGTATACATGTCTGCAAAGGTCCATTGTGTCTACTGTGTTGGTTTGGTGTGTTTTATGGTTCCACTCCTGCATGCCACACCAAACTGTATAATCAGCCTCTGTACCACCTGCCCCATGTTGCCCATAAACCATTGTGTGCGTGTCCGGCAGCTTTGAGATTGCATGCTCTCACCTTGGCTTCCACGGATGCTGTAATTAGCCTGTCTGTTTCGGGTGTGAGAGAAGAGGAGAAAGAAACCAGAGTTAGCTTAAAGTAAGAGCTAAGGGCACAAGGGGTGAGACACCTGTGAAAAAGGAGAGAAATAATGGTGGAGATTAGAATTTGATTTTAATTGCTAGAAATTGCACATGGAAGCAAAGCTGGAATTCTGTCTTAAGAAAGCCAAGGGAAAGTTGGAGATCTGTTGGGATTAAAGAAAGAGGCTTGCTGGAATGAAGCACCCTTTTGAACATTCACACCATGTTTCCTCAACCGTGGCCCGCACATTGCCCTACACATTGTCTTCTGTTACAGCCACACACACACATACACACACAAATGCTGCAGTTTTCTTTTAAAGTCATGGTGATTAGTGCACTTTTCTCTTTATTCCTTTACACTTGAAGACCTACCCCCGCTCTCTCCATGCCTGGCTCCCTGGGCCTGCTCTAACATGTTCCAGAACGTCAAACCAGAACCAGATTGTATGAATGGATAAGGCATACAAAGATAAAAGAGCATTTTATCCTGTTATAGACCACCATTTGACATAGACTGACACTGGACAAAACCAACACTCCTATCCTTGTCAAATTTCCACTGCGCATATTGGTGCTGCTGACATTCATCGCATTAAAGACTCTGATACTTTAATCTTGTCTCATTTTTTTTAAAGAAATATCCAAAAAGAAAGGAAGTAAGTGTGTTTAAAGGAGGTCTGGCACTTTAGATGTTCAAGACACAAACTCCCCCATAGTCCCGAAGGTGACCCATGTATTTTCTTTATTCCCACTCTACCTTTGTGCCATTATGTGTTAAGCTTCTTGTTTATTCTACCTGTGGACTGGATTTCACACCTCCAGACTTCCTAGAAATCCTTACAGCAAACGATGACCCCCAATTTGATATGATCTACAAACATAACCCTCATTCTCACCTCGACATCACACCAACGGTTGCTGTCCCCTGCCTTCAGGCACATTTCCCACTCGTTATGGGACTCAGTGGTTCCCACATCTGAGGGTGGCAATTGGTCACAGGAGGTTTGTCAATAACCAGTGCTACTCAAAACACGAGAAAAAAACAACATGAAAAATGTGCAGGATTTCTATTTCCAAGCTGAAGGAAATTGCTCATTTGCGTGCAAGTGCACTTAAAATCCTCAAGTGCTCAAATTCCAGCATCTATGGAAACCGTCCTTCCCTATGGAAGTACCACCCGGGAGTCTATAAGATTGGTGCCGAAATCTAAGCCTCTCCCATACACTCTAACATACCCAGCGTCAACAAACACACGCATCTGAGTGTGAATGTGTGCATGTACACGTGTGATTCACTTGCAGTCGAGGAGGGTTTGTTTATCTGGGGTCAACCTGTTTAAGGTATTGTCACGCCAAGGCCCTCTTTCCAAAAACAGACCTTATAGACACATGTTAACATGTGCTCATAACAAACTCTAAACAGCAGAGCTCTCAAACATTTTTCAGGATTTCCTGAAACGAAAACTGCCTCTGCCGTCCTCTGAAAATGTTATGAGATACAACAACATCAGGAAAGAAAGGCGATTTTCTTTTTCACACAGCAAGTGACATATATTTATAAATAGAAAAAACACACAAATGAAAAGTGTCATTCATACACAATAAAATACACTTTTAACTCACCTCAATACAATTAAAGAATTTTCTGTTCATTTGATCTGATATGGATACTGATATAATATCTCTGAGTCAGTTTGTGGCTGTTGCCCTAATATTATACTTAATGTAAGCATCTATCATTACCCATAAACATGGCCAGTGGCTAAAAGTAGCATAGGTTCACTTTATGAGTTTAGGCTGTCATCTACCACATGAATAAATCACGTGGTGAGATGCACCGTGAACTGGGTGGCCTCTGCAACACCGCGTTCAATCCTCACGCAGCCTTTTTCTGACTTACTTTGAGCCTGACAATAACCTAAAGACAAAGCTTTTGTCTTCTGGCTGCTGAACTTTGGGTGCTCTGGTCCACTTTGTTGTGATCTGCTCTTATTTGCTGTGCTCAGCTGGTGTTGACTGTGTTTTGCTGGAGCGCTCTCATTGTTTTGACTACGTCTGTCTTTCTGTGTGGGGCGGGCCCATCTCTACCTTCGCCTCTCATTAGCTGTGACACACACGGTGACTACCCTGGCAACCTTTCAGCACCCGCATGCCACTCAATGCAAACCACCTGTCGGACATCACAACAGCAAGGGTCTCCTTCTTCCAAACCTGTGCACGCCCACAAGCAGCAAAAAAACCACGTAATCAAGTTTTCCACAAGTGCAAGCTCTGTCACACCAAAAACACAAATGAAAGATTGTCAAAGATTATAGAAAGCCAAATAAATGCAGGCATGATAAGCTTTTTGTTCGTTAAGACCCAATAAATAATGCAACAGACATCTAAACACCTAAACAACCCTGACGCTATAAGAGCATGCATGTATTCTTACTCACACATATGCAGGTTTACAGCAGCGTCACTCAGCCCTGACAGAGCGTGTCAAGGAAGCTATACGTTGATTACACTCGCACGGGCATGAAATAGGCGTCCATACCCTCTCATAAATATACTCACAGATAACCTCACATACAAATGCACTGTCACTCAGCCCAGGCAAATCCACTCTGCCGTCATGCAACACTTGATACTGAAATTAAAACAGAAGGGTTGACTTGGTACCGATGTGTTCTCAACTTCTTATTTTCCAATCGCAGATTATCTTTGCATGAACACCAGAGTGATGTTTACAACATCTATCTTTCTCTCGCTCTCAAACCACATTTCAACAGTCAGAGAGGTGAACTATGGTCCACACACAGGCAGAGTTTATAACTTATATATTCCACAAAAAACAACATCTTATGGTAGTGTTGTGTTAGTGGTTGGAGGTTTAGACACATATAGAAATATTAGGGGAACCAAATTTTTGCGACAAGTGCTTTGAATTGGTACTATTCTGAATAACTTTTTAGTATTCACTGACTTGAGATAATGCACCATATGCTAAACTTGCAACAGTCTTTGCTAATGGACAGTTTTTTGTTAGTTTGAACAGGAAATCTCAACGTTTCATAACGAACAGGAAATCTCAACGTTTCACGTTTCATAAGAATAAAATGACGCCGTCCATCCCAAGCAGTAAAACTTTGGATAAATGCAAGAGAGATTTACATGTCTTTATCTGTGATTGGTGTTGACAATACTTCTAATGTAGCACTACCACTGCCAAAGCCAAAATTCGTCTATTAGGATTTCTGTTATTTGAGTTTTATAACAGCCTGTTTGTAAGAGGTCTCACGGGGAGAAAGACTTCTCTGTGGTCTAATTAACCCCAAACATAAGTATCATTCTTAAATAGTTAAGCCACATTTGTGGTAAAGGGGAGGTTATTGCTTCATTATTTTCCTACATATTGGGATGTAAGAAGAGAAAGGAGTAAGTATTTCAAGGAAGACAAACATTTCATTTAGCAATTATTGTTGAATTATTGGACCCAGGGCACAAAAATAGCAGCCTCCACCAGTCAAATGCTGGTCAAATATGCAAGTGGCTTCACTCTCCAGCCAAACAAAATAATGTTAATCTATAGAGTGGTCGAATTTTTTTTAACATTCATTAAATATTTGGCTGGTGGACAAAAAAAGTTAATTGTGCACCCTGATTGGACCCCAAAGAAATTGATGAAGTAAAGTAATTGTAACAAAGCACAGACGACTACAGACAATTAGACTACCGGCTACTGACTGAGACCGCTATGTTAAAATGTGGATTGTGCAATTAATAATTAATAAGATGTACATTTAGTGTGTCGTGGTTGAGTCTGGTGCAAACAAGTAAGAAAACACTGATGTGCGGAAACAATTGCATCATTTAAACACCTTGCAAACATGTCATGCAGATCTTGTATTAAATCTACATTTAAGATTTAAGAAGAAGATTGGATGGGATGAGGTTGGATTACAGGCAACTGTTGTGTTAGATTCTGAACCCAGGCTGACCCAGGACAGTAGAGACACAGGGCAGCTGGAGAATGAATCACCACCATGTGAATCACATCCGTTGTCTTTTTCACTCTCTGTTGCTATTTACTACCACAGCATGTGTTGTGGAGGCAAAGTTGGACAAACACAGTAAAATGCAGACAAATCAGGAGACACTTAGGAAGAAGTAGTTTTGTTTCAGACAAAGATGCTCAACAGCTGTGCCCCCTTGTGCAAACAGGAACTGTAAGAAGGGAATCCTCACATTTATTTCTCAAAACGGTAAACAATTTCAATGCATTTGACTCAGACGTCACACTATGAGCATAGATTCAGTCTTTGACAAATAATAAAACATCTCAATTTGTAATTTTAAACAAATGCTGTATGTTTAAAGGTCCCATGACATGGTGCTCTTTGGATACTTTTATGAAGGCCTTAGTGGTCCCCTAATACTGTATCTGAAGTCTCTTTCCCAAAATTCAGCCTTGGTGCAGAATTAGAGCCACTAGAGCCAGTCCCACAATGAGCTCCCCTTAGGATGTGCCATTTCTGTGTCTGTAGCTATTGAGGAAGGGAGGGGAGCCAAGGTGAAGGGTGGGGGTTTGGCCTTGACCAACTGCCACTTTGCTCGTTTCTCATGGATGGGCCAAACTCTCTGGGCGGGCAAAGCAAAGAAAGGGGAGGTAACCTTGCCCCTTATGTACTCATAAGGACCAAGATTCCAGATTAGCCCATCTGAGACGTAATCTGGCTAAGAAGCGGCACTTTTCAGAGGTGGAGATTGAAATGGTGTTTGGTGTTTTAAGCCCCCAATGTTGCCTTTCAGGCAGAGATGCTAGCGTCTCAGGTTCATTTTGCACGTGTATGTTATTTGGCAGCCTAAAAACAGGTATTGAAGGCTGTATAAAGAATGCAGAATGGAAAGAGATCACTGATACGGTCAAGTGTGTTGACGTAGTAAATCAACTCCAGCTGAAGTTTATTTATTTTTTACATCCTTGACATATGCATGCCATAGTCCTAAGAGTAATAAACAGACTTATATTGCAATCTTTTAGGCATACGAGGCGTTTGCAGGTGGGAGGTGGGGGGCAGGACAAGTAGGGCATGATATTGGGCATGATGACTTCTCCTGTTAAACTTATTATATGAGTCAGTGTGGACTTGGGGTGGCAAGTTCACACTGACTCAAAAATATGCGTACAGGTTCAGACCAGACATGAGATTGTATCTCATCCTACGCTCACGTTCAAATTGATAAATGCTTTGCTTTGCATAGGAATCGGCGTACGCCCGTCCTACGCCTGTTTTAGGTCATACGCACGATTCATAAATGAGGGTCATTGCCTCCAGCTAACATGGAAGAAAGAAGCTGATCTTACTTACACTCTTCTTATCCACACCCCCACCCCACCTTTCTCTTCCTTTCCAGTTAAATTAAATTTTCCCCTGTTGCAGGAGTAGTATTAGAGGGGGTTATGAAACAAAGAAGAAGTGGAGAAGGGGGGTAGATGGGTCGATGGATTGATGTGAGTCCTGTGGTTGTGCATTCGAAGTATCACATTCTGCTATTTTCATTTGGCTCTTTATTGCTCCCAGTTGTTGGTTTAAACAAAATGAGGCCTAAAAGAAGAATGAAAGATGGGGGTCGTTCCACAAATCCTGCGGTTTGTTCCCTGGAAGCAGTTTGTTTGCGAGAAATGTCACAGTAGCTAAATCAAGCCGAGCTATAAGAAACAGACAGAACAGATGGAGTGTGACTGTGTGTGTGTGTGTGTGTGTGTGTGTGTGTGTGTGTGTGTGTGTGTGTGTGTGTTGTGTGTGTGGGTTGTGTGTGTGTGTGTGTGTGTGTGTGTGTGTTTGGCGTCCATGTGTCCATGTGTCCATCGACCAAAGTGTTGTAGTTGCATTTGGTAACATTCACCTTACCAAATTCTTGCTCTAAATGTTTTGAGAAAAGAAGAGAGGGAGTGAGAGAGGGAGATTGTGTTTGTGTGGTTTTTACTTTGCTTTCACTTTGCAACCAGTGAAAGCGTTGATGGAGAAATTCCTTAAAAACTTACTCAAGTTGATTGCACAGCAGTAAGGTTCAATATTCAGCATTTGCACGCAAGTGTGTATGTGAATTTGTGTTTCTGCAGAGTATGTGTGTGTGTGTGAGCTTATACACAGGACTGTGATGTTACGTATGTGTCATGCTCCAGTCGCTAAAACATGCCATGTGAAGACTAATGATCGAATCAAGGCAGAGACCCAGACATTTCTTTCTGTCAGTTTCAGGTATTTGACATTCTCATACAAACACACTTCTAGTCCTAAGGGAGCGGTTGCCCTGCTAGCTGCTCCCAGTCAAACTTTGGACTACATGCTTTTCTGCAGAGAAGTTTACGGATAGCATGAGATACAGTGCTTTAGGGAAAAAACCTACCATCCACAAGTTCAAACACATTTCTGTGTGTGTGTACGTGCAAGTGTGTGTGTGCGTGCGTGTGCATGCATGCGTGTCCCTCAGAGAGTTCTACAGGATGTAGTTGTCTTGCCTAACTGCCTGACAATTTTGGAGGTCCATCTTTCTTTCTTTTGGGGATTTTCAGCACCTGTAAGAGTGAAGGACTTGTCCTGCCAATCTTTTTCTGCATCTGTTAACTTCCCTTGTTTTTCTTTCCACTATCTCCTCTGCCTGCTCCTTTGGCATCTGCTTTACATTGTTTAAACCAAACGATCACCCAAAAACCCTGTTTTGGTTTTGTCTCCTTTTGATGTTGACAACCTTTGATTCGACGAAGAAAGGGAGGGGAAGGGAAGTCAAATTATGATACATCCCGTTACTGTGTCCTAGTAAATATGATCCTCCAGACTTTCTCTAACTCACCTGGTATGCCACTACGACACAGGAAGTCCAGACTGACACCTAAGTCACGCCATGTGTCCCCATGTTTGAGTGTTTGTTTGTCTGTCTGTATCTCACTGGTTATGTGTTCCCTGCTCTCCTGTAGTACGTAGGAGTAGTACTTCAACATTTACGTGTACACACGCACGCACATGCACACAAACACACACACACACACACACACACATGCTTTGTTCTCCAGTGCTTCTGTTTTTCCCATTAATTCATCCAGTCAATCCAGTCTTATATCAGCTTGTCATCACCCAACCCCATTCCCCCTCAACCCTGCTACTCAGGACCAATCTTGCTCCCACGTTTCAGTCACTCTGACGCCCACTCCAGCGTTTGGCGACTGACCTGTCAACATGCTGAAGGCTGCCTTTTATGTCTCAAATAAAGGTAGAGCAGGCATTGCCCCCCGTGACCCATATCTTATATTGCATATGCTTGCTTGAGGAGGCACTTTAAATGGCCAACGACCATGTACTACAAGGATTTTTAAGGGATTGTGAAGCCATCCATCCATCCCCTACTAACTCACTTCATCGTTTTTTTCTTTCTTCACCACCTTTCCTCCTGGTCCCACCGTTTCTCTGTCCTTCCCATTTCCTTTTGCTACCACCACTGTTCTCCCCATCTCCCTCTTCTCCAGCCCTGGAGAAATGCTCCGTCTCTCCTTGCAGAGACCTAAGCCCCGAGCAGAACAGCTCCATGCTGCTGTTTATGGCTGCGGTGGCTGATTCAGAGGAAGTAGAGCCCACTATGGAAAATGGAGACTATCAATGTAAATGCTGCGGCTGGCAGAGTGTGTTAACTGGCATCCGAGGCTTGAAGGTGTAGAGGTGTTAAATGATTCAAATTGCTCAAACATATATTTTAAATGAGAGTCATTAGGTGCACAGCTGTACTCAGTCTCCATTGTAACATTTAAATTGTGTCTTCTTGTTGCAAACAAAGTCTGGCAGCAGCTACAAATGACAATTGAATCAGATAAAGTACAAGAAACAGTATAAGGTGAAAATCTGGTTCAATGGTATGCTGTTGACTGAGCACGTGCAGGCGGTAGTTAACTTTTTTTTTTATGATACTTATTATTCCTTCAATTCCAAAGTAATTGATAGCGTATTGCTGTTACATAAAGGAGGGAAAGAAGGATGAAAGAGGGAGAGGTAGACGGTAGAAGGAGGTGGAGGAGCATGATTGAGGTCTCTTTGAAAGGGTTGGCAGAGTCAGGAAGTGATTAGGCCACTACAACAACCCCAATAATGACAATAGGGAAAACATGTCTCTAGCCACAGCCACTTAGCATCAGGAAAAGTACCCAGTATGGTTCCCATATATTTACAAAAGCCGGACTAAGTGTGGGAGGATGGAAGGAAAGAGATGAAATACTGTGTTACCTACAGGAGGGTTTCAGAAGGTTTAGTTACTGTGCTGTTGTTTCAGCTGTCCTACTTTCTTGCCACACATATGCAGTTTACATTAATAATGGTGGCAGATTTACCTTTTGAAATTCATTGTAAACTTTGAAACAATGGGTCTTTGATTTCACACAAAAGCATGCTTCTCATTTCTGGCAGGTGACCATATATTTGCAGAAACAACAACTCTATCATTAAATGTGTGAACATAAATGATAACATGCAAAAATACTGAGGTTTAACTCAACATTCTCACTAGCTGATGATTCGTGTAGAGGACATGGAAATAGCGGGTCAGAATTGTTGTTATAGTGCAGCGTAGAGCGGGATAACGGGACCATTTAAGATCCGTTATTTCATTCTGACACACCAATAACTGTTTGGATGAATAAAAACACATGTGGACAAGCAACACAAAGGTAATGTATTTTTTTTTTTACCTTTATTTAACCAGGAAAATCCCATTGAGATTACTAATCTTTTTTTCAAAGGAGTCCTGGCCAAGACAGCGGCACAGATCACAATAATTCCGTACATTACAGACAATTTCATAACAATTTCATAAAACTATTTAAAACATTTACAGACCATATATTTCATTTCCAAACCTTTGAGCAAGAGTTTAAACTGGCCAATTGCAACCACTTCCTTTATTATAATATAAGGCTAAAAAAGACATGACCCTCCAAACTTTAAATACAGAGTGCCCCTCTTACTTACAGCACACAGCACACAGAGCTTCAACATGTGAAGAAATCCAAAGCTTAGCCTGCTGCGCCTTGTTCCAGTTGCTAAGCTAAAGGGGAGGGGCGGACGGTCTTTCTGAGCCTGAGCAGAAACCTCTATTCAATTTTTTTAATTTTTTAGTCAATTGCACCATCTCTTAAAACAACACTTCTGTTACATGACCAGGCAGACACTGGCACAGATCAGTGGCGGTGTAGAAATGATTAATGGTCCTGTAGCAGCATGAGCTTTGAGACTCTAGGTCGGCCCTCTCTCTGGTAACATCATCTCCTGATTTCACTACAGCCCTCCCGCTACTTTACCAGACTTCTCCATCAACAGTAGAAATTGTTTTACCGGAAAGGTGGTGGAGCCAACTGCATCACTGCAGCGTCAGAGGAAGGTAGCTGGATAAAGCCCAGGCAGTGAGGAATGTATCTGATGAACTTGATGTTCAGCCAGAATGAGGAGAGAATCAGTCCTAAACATGCCAGAAGGTCCAGTTTGTTCAGTTCGCCAAAAAATCATTCAGCACATTTGGTTTTGAGTTTGACGGCATCCTTTGTTGTCATTTCTAACATCTGAATCTGTCCTCACGTCACTCAGGCATAGATATTTCAGTGCTGTGCCAGCTCACACAAACTCAATGGCTGGCAACACATGACCACCAGCAGTGAAACAGCAAGTAATGCTCGGCTGTTCTCTACTCATCCCTGCAGTGCTGATTTGGGAGATTTACTGCTCTGTCTGTGTGTTTTCACAGGGCCTCCAGGGAAGCGTGGAAGGATGGGAAGAAGAGGGGAACCTGGTAAGTGACGCCCGCCACCTGCTTTGATAGTTTATTTCTCTTTTTCTCTCTTTTCCTGGACAACTCTTCATCTCTCCCGCTCTCTCATTTGCACCCACACTCCCTCTCTTTTCCTGAGTGACTGGATAAGATTGAGGGCTGTAAAATAGTAGTGACCCACGAGTCAGGCCTTTGCATGATGAGCTGCAGTTGGCCCTTCTCCATGTCCCTCCTCATTTGCGCCGACATAGCGCTAACCTCGGCCATGTGGTTGCACTAACTTTGCCCAGATGTCAGTCGTTCTCGCTGAGCGGTAGCAGCTGCAGTAGTACAGGCCTAATGAGATTCTCCCTTGCCAACATCACCACCCGCCATTATTGTGTTGCTTTTTCTTTCCACCCAGACCGCAAAACACTCATTGAGGAACCAAAACAGTGTAGAGACATAATTGCTGTTACAGAAAAGCTTGTCGTGACAGATCGGATGTTCGGAGTTTGAGTCACCCTTGTCTTTATTAAATGTTGACTCCACCAAGTTGTGGCGCAGGTCTTGATTTTATCAAAACCTGCAGTACTGAAGTTGTTCTGCAGGATGTGTGTCAGGTGGGAAAACTCCCAGTCTGGTTGTGATTCATTTAGTAGATGACATCTGTTCCAGTGAAGATGTTGACAAAGTTAAAGCTCACCAGTAACCTTTATTGTTCTATTTCCTTCCTTTCTGAAGTGATCTCACTTTTTTGAAGCAGGACAGTATATTTGAAATTATTTCTTGCAAGCTGCTTTTTTTTAATTGTCTATTGACTTGATTTTATGTCACATAGGTCAACGATGACCTGAGGCTTGTCTAAAGTTCTTACACTGTCGTGCCAAAGTGCCTTGATCTTTTTAAAATCCCAACTCGATTGTCTATCTGTTGTTCAATTAAAGGATTTGGCTGGAAGTAGCAATTCTCAACTAAGCACAGGAAATCAACAATATTAGTCTCTCTCAAAACATCCTCGCTTCCACAGCCTGATTGTGACTCTCAGTCCCAAGCCCATGGATTTCTACTGAGGCCGTAAATCTTCAACAACAAGAAAAACAGGTCCAAATATATAGTTCCAATAGATGCCTTTGAGTTGTTGCGGAGAGGCTGTTGCGCCATGCTGCAGCTGATGACTTTGGGACAACTTTTTACAAGACCAGAAGTGGTTTTCCCCGTTCCATCAGAAAAACAAATGAGAGTGAAGAGAATAAGCAGAAACACAAACCTGAATAACATGAAAGAGCGCAGACAGAGTAGTTCTTTCTGTTTGCTCTTTCACTTGTTTTTCTTTTATCTTCCATTTACCTCTCTCTCATTCCCTTTCGCTTTCTTTCTTATTAGTGTCCGCACACACTCACTCACACACACACTCACACTCACACACTTACACTCACACACACTTCAAGTTCAATGCTTGAAGCTGGTCTTACTGCAGCTCCCTGACCAGTGTGCATTTGTTTACTTAACTGTCTGGTCCAGAAGGTCCTTGTCCCGCCGTCTAGACGCAGCTAGATTTGATTGACTTGGTCTCCATGCCTCATAAATGCCATGGCCTCTCTTCTTCTTCTGTCCCTTTAACCTTCTTGCCCCAACCAGCTCCCTTTTTTTAATCCCTCTTTTGACTCCTTTTACCCAAAACAAATGCTCTTTCCCTTGAATCAAACAGGCTAACAGAGATTCTGGTCATGTTAGCATGACTTTTTTATGTTTAAGTAGTACCAAAACACAACAAATAACCCACTTCTCCCCAGAAGAGGTCTGTTTTCAATCTTGCTGAGTTTCTGTAAATGTTTAGTGTTGCATCCATGCTGATGAGCTGTGTGGTACCAGGACTGCCGTGGTGGTGTAGCTCCAAATCATGCGATTGACTGTAATTGTGTTAACAATCACATAAATCAGTATTATGATTGGTTTTAAATTTAGATCATATCCATTTGACCTATCACTAATATAGAATCATTTCATTGCTAAATATATATTTACTTTGTAGGGTTTTGGGTGGTTTATCAGTGCCCTCAGCTATGGACTTTTAAGAGAACGTTTTTTACAAGAATATTCTATTTAGACCACGAAAATCATAACTGTTGTTTTTGGTTAGGCTAAGTAAGAAAAGCAGAATGTATTTTTTTGCTGCTGAGGCTAAACATCAGAGCATTTCAATCCGATCTGAAAGACTGCCCTGGAGAAATCTCAGAGATATCTTTTTTATACTTTAAAGGGACACACAGTTTGCCAGCACAACCCCAACCTTTTCACTGTCTGTACTCCATCTCATACACCCATATCTTCTTAGGCAACAAAGTCTTAACATGACTTCACATTTTAATGCATAACATGCCCCATTATCCAGAAGTCTGTTTATCATAACAGTTTCACCACAAACTCCATTGGCTGCAGCTCTAATGAGCTTATTCTGTACTATATTTAGGTGGTTTATTACAGTCATCATTTAACAAACCGCATTGCATGCGCAGTCTTTCTGTTGCGCACCATTGTTCCGAGGAATTGATTGCTGTACAAACCAGAGGTTACCATAACTCACACATGCTCTGCTTCATGTATCAGATGTATAGAATTTATTTTCTAATGCCTGATATCTCTTTTTCTGTTGCAGGAGCGCCTGTAAGTACGATTCCATCTAATACAGGTAGTATTGAAATCATTGTTGAAGAGCTGTTCAGTTACAGTACAGTCCACTCACACACACACACACAAACACACACAACTATACATAGTATTCTGCACAATACAAACTATAGTTTTCTCTCACAGAGCACACAGACATGACACAGACTCACTCACACATGTCCATCCACAGCAAGAAATCGACCACTTAGAGAGATGTGTGTGTGTGTGTGTGTGTGCAACAAAACACACCCAAAACCGAGCATCTCTATCCGCTCTCTCTCTCTCTCTCTCTCTACTCTCTCTCTCAGCACCACACACA
The DNA here is from genome assembly GCF_008692095.1 of Etheostoma spectabile. Taxonomy (NCBI): domain Eukaryota; kingdom Metazoa; phylum Chordata; class Actinopteri; order Perciformes; family Percidae; genus Etheostoma; species Etheostoma spectabile. The sequence continues at coordinate 19,050,260 of NC_045742.1, forward strand.
CACATACACACACACACACAAAGCAGATAAAACAAACACATAAAGACATGTACTAACTGGAGACTACTGCTGCCTTCAGTTTTTAAATTGATTTTAATTCAAATTAAATAATGTGACCTGCCTAGAAAGAGTTTCCCTTTTCTGATCATATTGTTTTTAATACAATATTTTGCCCACATGTGGTGCAGATCATATATGCAGGGCCGCACCTTGTACACTCTGAAACACATCATAACGCTGTTCCAGAAACACCGGACAGCAAAAAATCCAGGAAATGGTTTAATTGGAGAAAATTGTCTGTGCAGCTGATTTACAGTATATAAGTGTGCATGAAATTATGCATAAATTATTTTCCTGAACACACACAAAGTCTAGCCTCCAGCCCATAAAGTCGAAGGGAACGTGTTGTAATGCGGCGTCACCTGCTGCGCCACATAGTAAAAATATGTCAGAACAATTTGTCTGAGTCAGGTACATTGGCTGCAAGCCGTCAGAAAGTAAGCCAAAAACAATGTCAGTGGCATTTTTGTTTGCTTTTTAATTATTTAATGCAGGAATAGATCATTGAAGTTTGAAAAGCAGATGTAAACAGTTGCCATAAAAGATCATATGTGGGCCATACATTTTTTAACTGGGAGTCAAAAGTTGGAGTGTAAACATAAACATACTGTATGATTAAACATTCTCAATTTAAATGTAAACTCCATATAGACCAATTTACTTAGTTCAATGAAATATTCTTTGTACGAACTAGTAAAAAGTGAACCAGTATCCTGTGTACTATTTAATACTTCCTTTAGAATAAAGTGTACCAAGTATAGAGACCTGGTACACTTTATTCTATTATGCTGTTGGTTTCTGTTCTAACCTGTCTCAATGCTTCATGCTTTAATCTCTAACCTCACCAGGGCAAGGCTGGACGGGATGGATACCCGGTAAATTTGATTTATTTATCTTGTCACTCTTCAATTTACCCAATCACGTCTATTGCTATTCCCTATTCCTTCCTTCTTTTTTCTCCCGCTGCTTTGTTAGGCCTTTTTCTGTTTTTTTCCTCTCTGCTCTTTTTGAAAACATTACATTTACTCTAATTGTCGCCTGTTGCCTCTTCATGCTACCTTCAACATTTAATCTTCAGCGATGATGCAGCCCCACGACGGAGAAGTGACTCAAATACAAAGACAGTCATATTCAAACACACCCAGACACAGACTGCTCCGAGTGGTGAGATGAGACAAAAGTCTTTATTTCCCACAGCCAATTTGAAGCTTCACAACTTACTGACTCGAGGCATAAAATAGTGACATAAAACATATTTAGCACACGTGTGAAAGTGATCAAACATGAAGAGCAATGAACATGAAGACAGATCTTGTAAAGATATCGTCAGTTTACATAAACCACGTGAGTGTTAACCATGCCCATGAAAAATGTGAAACATTCATTCACAAGTATTAGCCTTCAGCCTTTTAATGGGTTTAACTAATGTTTAAATATGCAAAGAAGATTACTGACAGTGGTGGAATGTAACTAAGTACATTTTCGTAAGTACTGTACTTAAGTACAATTTTGAAGTACTTGTACTTTACTGGAGTATTTTCCCTTGCTATGCTACTTTTTGTTTTTGTTATGCTACTTCTGCTCCACTACATCTCAGAGGCAAATATTGTTGTTACTTTTTACGCCACTGTATCTATTTAATTAGTTACTAGTTACTTTGAAGATTTGGATTATTAATGCAACATATGAACTAATACATTCTAAAATACGATCAAAGGTAAGTTACCCAGCAGTATATAAAGTAATTAAAATGAGTCCTTTCCCATTAAAGTGATGAACACATAAATCCATTGACAATGATTAGTCCAGTAATAAATTATCATTCTGAATGATGAGTACTTTAACTATATTTTGATGCTAATACTTTTGCACTTTTACAAAAGTACTTTTAGTTTATTTACACTGTAGTGTTGCCACTTTTACCTAAGTAATAGAACAGAATACTTCTTCCACCACTGATATCAATCAGGGATGCATTCCAAGACTGAGAGTCAGTTCTTGTGTTTTTCACAGATATAGCAGCCTCTTGTGGCTGTTATGTCAGGCTGCTGACTTTCTCCATCACTGCTGAGATAAAGCAGCACATGGTACTGTTGCTAATTTGTGGTGTAGTCATCTGACACCAATATACCCTCACTATTTGAGAGCTTAGTCTGTGGGAGCAGATGGATTTTCAATTTATCAGGACTGGATGTCTGCATGGTGTGCATGAGCAGGCTCTTTGTTCATTGTGACACCCCGTTTGGTTGCCATGTCTACCTACGTAGTCGCCCTGGTGTTTGTGTTCCACGACGTCTTGTTGGTTGTGTGTTGTTGTCTCACTGGGAATATTGGGAAGTTCATTACCCATGGGGCCTCGCTCCAAGTCAGATTCCCAGTCTGCCTGGCACTGCACGGCCCTCCTGACGGGAAATGCCTGCTGCTAATTACACACAGGTGGACCGAACGCACAGAGAATTGTGTGTGCACATTTGTGTTTGTTTGCCTAGGGTTCTTTTTTTGTCACTGTCTTCATTTCCACAGTTGTAGTGTTGCTGTTTTTGACTTTAAAACATCTGCTTAAAATGATGTTATGTGTTCTTTAAAAGATAGATAATATGCGTAATCCTTCCCGGCGTAGTCATGGTAATAACATCAATCCTTATAGTCATTATGTAGGTGTAAGAGGCAGCCTCGGTTATGATGTGTCTTATGACTAAGGAGGCGTGCATGCAGTGTATGTAGTTAAAGTGAAACAACAGCAGATTAATTATACTGGCAAATAACATGGACAGGACATTATTTAATTTAGCAGCAGAGATGATCAACTTTCAAACACTGAAGCTTAAAAAGGGCCGTTCCTCCTGTTGGGTAACTGTTTGTGTATCTATGTCCATATGCGCAGATGTGAGTGAACTCCATCCAACCACCCATAGTTTATGCAGAGCTTTGTAACAGAGGCCAGAACTGTGGAAGTGGTCAGTGAGTGAGTGAGTGAGTGAGTGAGTGTGTGTGTGTGTGTGTGTGTGTGTGTGTGTG
>NC_045742.1:19053348-19064045 GCF_008692095.1 Etheostoma spectabile
TAGTACTACAATTCAGAGGCAAATACTTCACCTCTTACTCCACATTTGTTTCATAACTTTAGTTACCAGTTACTTTACATATTGAGAGTACTAATATACGTACTACAATCAACAAAAAAAGTAGGATTTCTTATTAAAGGTTAAGATGAGACTTTGTTTTTCCCTGGGGGAAATTCACAAGCTGTCCAGCAGTATGTTACGTGATTAGGGTACAATTAGTCTCTCCTTTACTGGCTGCATTATTAAAGTTTATGTATCAATAATTTGAATCCAGTTTTATAATATACAGTATTTGATTCTGAAATGATCCATTCTGCATGAGTTCTTTTGGTACTTTATAAGTAAATTTGGATTCTAATACTTTTTAGTTAGTACTTTTACTTAAAAGTGAAATTGTGATTGCATGATTTTTTACTTGTGACAGAGTATTTTTACACTGTGGCTTTGCTACTTTTACTTACTTCCACCCCTAAACAATTGTAATATAAGGTATGTGCATACATGTGTGTCTGTTTGCCAATGTGTGAGCATACATGTGCTGCACATCATTCAAGTGGCTTACACACGTCTTGCAGTCGTTAGCCTCAGCAGTCCACTTCCATTGAAGCATTAATGTGAAAAACAATGTTAATGACATGCGGCATGTGTGTATCTGAAGCATAACATTATGATAAGTGTGTGTTGTGCATGCTGATGATTGTTTTCTCTCCTCGTATAACCCCTGCCACTTCTTCCTCTCATAAATCACAGGCGAGGGGTTTGAGTTTCAGAAAATAACCTTCCCACTGTCAAACAATCAAAGCCGAGCAGACTGACAGAACAGTGCAGGGGGATAAACACACACTAGTTAATTCTCATTCATATGCCCAGCCACTAGCATGTTTATACAAAAGTGCCGCTCAGCAGAAACCGGCCAAGGCCTCCATTGTTCAGCCTTCCAGGCCTCTGAGCGCAGATTAAAGCCAGACAGTCACCCAACAACATGTCAGTAATTTTTATGTCCCAAACACACAGCACTCTGGTATGCTTTATTGTGCTCGTTGGTTCTGGAGGCAGCCACTATTCTTTTTTTTCTTTTCTTTTTTAAAGAAGCAAATGTCATTTATCTCAAATTATGCTCATGTAGCCCTGGCAGAGTGGAGTTTTGCCCCTTTGACAACATAAAAGTAACTGGAGAGGAGGAGGGAATGAAAAATATTCACAAGAGGGTTGGTGGATCTCTGCAATGGAGAAGGAATACAATGGTACCAAAGGAGGAAAGTAGGACCAGGGGAGTGGAAACTCCCATCTTCCTTAATTTTGACGTCACGTAATTAAGCTCATTGAGCCTAATGTGTGCTTCTAGCTGAGACGGCTGCTCTGATGTGCAGACATCAAGTTTTCACGCAGCATCCTCAACAATTACAACGCACATGATAATTACCAGTCTGCACCACAGGGAGTTCAGTAAACACAGCAAAGACACCCCTCGCCCTGTTTCGTTTGGATTAAGACACACGCATATGCATATATGCGCATGCACACACACAAACATAGACACACAAACATAGACACAGACATATGCCCTCCAGCAGGCCAAGTTATTTTCCAGAAATGTGTTTAAGAGCCATTTACTTGGTGAGAATGCTGAGTCAGAATTTTTTTTTAATCTACCAAGGGATGCTGTGGGATCAAGATGGCGATGTAGACTACAAATACACACACAAAAAAGGCTTTTTTTCCCACAGTCCCTTAAGGTTTTAGTGGTATTCTAAGGCCTATTTCTTCTTTCTTTCTCAACATTAGTCTCCCAGTTCATTTCTTCTTCTCTGGTCATTTATCCGTCTTTTTATTCTGCGGTCTGATTTTTGCCTTTTGTTGTGAGGAGTTTTTGGGTTTTTTTGTTCAGCCTGTTCTATTTTTATTTTAATTCCAGCTCTTTTTCCTACCTTGCAGACTGTGGCGTACACTGTAGTTTTGTACCACACTGGAGGAACAATATAACAATTCAACTATACAGAAAGAGAAGCATGTAATTTATTATGTAAGGGCCACACATCAAAATCCAATTTTCCCTGGCTCCTGTGTTCCCGACTGCTATTCTAATTCATATAAAGCCTACCGGCCCATTTTGCCCTTGGTTTCTCTTGCGCTTTGGTGCTGATTAAAGTATGACTCATATATTTTAAAGTATCTATTTTAAAGTAAGTCAGTTATAGCTTATAGCTTATAGTTATATAGCTTCCTGGACTCCTGTATTGTTGGTTTAATTATTGCTCTATAGTAAGTCTGGGTCTTATTTTTTCTTCCATATTAGATACCAGTAACGTAAAATAAGCTCATGTAAGTAACAGCATATACTACATAGTGGTATGCAAACTGTTAGCTGCCAGGTATTAGATACACACACACACACACACACACACACACACACACACACAAAAGAGCTACGTACCTACAGTTCACTGGCCTCTGTGTGGCTTGTTAGCAGCCATAAATCAAGTCTGTTTTTGCTCCGGTTCAGCAGCTGATGACCTCACTATGTACACCTTGTCTACTCATCCTGACGAGTCTTGAAGGAGCCAGGCTCTGTTAAACACTGCCAGATGCAGATATACCACTGCATACATTTACACAGACACGTGCATAGATCCAGAGACACAGATAGCGGGGAGAACTGCCTTGGACATTTAAAGGCTCATTCCAATTCTCACATCCATCCAGCATTTCATCCTTACTCTTCACTTGAGATAGTCATAGTGAAATTATTGCCGTCAGATTGGTCCCAGTCATTTGTTCCACCCCCCGTCTGTGCCGCCTACTGCTGATTTCACAAGAGGCTCTCAATCAAAAAGACATCGGGGACCTCAAAGGCTTTTTGCTGTACTTTTTATAACTCGCTTTTATACGGACTTACCACTTACATTTTTGAAGACAGTTTATAGCCATAGCTGTCCCATTACAAGACTAAAGAGGGGCAGCAAACGATCACATGAACTAATAAAGAGAGCAGCTCCAAAGCATCATTCCCTCTTCCCTTCGCTTGTTTACTTCCTTCCATCGTCCTTATGTGCCCACTGTCCATCCGTCAAAGCAAGCAGCGACAACATTGTGGTAGGTTTTCACTACAGGACCTCAGGTCAAATAGCACCCATGGGGCTAGTAAAGCAGGGAGATGAAGAGAAAGGCCCAACGTATGGAAGCCCTCCAAGGCCAGAGATGTCGACTGTTAATGATAGTTTCCAGTCTGCAGAGCAACCAGGACTGTGAAGGGTTGAGCAACACACGACTCGAGGGACCCTGTGAAAACTGTTAGCTTTACTTCAAGTACGGTCATTAAAGAGGAAGTCAACATTAGCCTTTACCACATACATCACATTTAAGTGTTTTTGGAAAGTTTGATCCAACTGTTCCTTTATGTTTAAATAGGGTTTTAAAAGGTTCGTGCCTTTGAACAGAGTATTGCTTTGCAGAAGAGGTTCAATGACTGCTCGGCTGTTTTTTTTTGAGGTAAACACAGTGAACAACCCCAACTGCTGTTTCAGCACACGGGTGAGGTTGAATAGGGACTTTAATCGTACTTAACCGCCTGCTGGATAATCTCATCACCACAAACACACATAGACACGGTAGATGTTGGGTTGTGTGGAAGATGAATACAGCTGGACCCAATCCACCCTATCATGTTGGACACCACACTCTAAATCTTAGCATAATTATAAACCCTCATCTTAATATTTGAATTTCACATGTGTGCACACAATCACACATGCACACACACAGTTAAATGGAGCAGGATATACATAAAGCATTTGTATAAAAGTTCTTCTTTTTCATCCACTAACTGCAGCTGTTTCTCTTTCTTTTACAAGCACACTTTTTACTGTCCTTTTAAACGTTTGTCTTGCCAAATCCACTTAACTGTTTTTCCTAAACTAAGATCACTTACATTGTTTTCCAGAGAGATACAGAGTCAATATATATATATATATATATATATATATATATATATATATATACTAATAACAACCAGTTTATGATATTTAGGAAGGAGAAGGTAGTTTTGTCAGTAGATTTAAAATAAATATTTTCTTAAACATGTTCTCAACTTACAATAGACATTTTTGAAGCCACTAGTTAAAGGAATAGTTTAAAATGTTTGGAAATAGACTTACTCACCTTCTTTCTGAGATTTGGATAAGAATGTTGATACCAGTCTCAGGTCTGTACGCTAAATACAAAGTTAGAAACCGGAGAACATTAACTAACATAAAGACGGGGGAGTAGTTAGCCTGTCTGTCTGAGGATAACAAAACTATCTTTTAACACCTCTAAAGTTTAACACATTATATCTGGTTGGTTTGATTTGTCCTGAAGTGTAAACATGACACGTTTTGGTATGTGCCAGACCGTTTCACAGTAATAAGCTAAGCTAACTATTACAAGGCTCTAGTTAATGAGACATGAGAGTGGTATCAATCCCCTCGTCTATCTCATAGCAAAAAAAGTGAATAATGAAATTTCCCAAAATGGCAAACTATTAATTGAATGGTTCTGCATTGCTCTTTTTTGTCTTTTTGTAATTTCCTTCTATCTGTCCTCCAACAGGGTCCTCTTGGCTTAGATGGGAAACCAGTGAGTATTCCCCTAATCAAATGTGTAAAACATGCTTTAAGTGGCTGACTGGAGTTTAATTTTAACTTTTTGTTTTTCTCCTCTCAGGGTTTACCAGGTCCCCAGGGAAGCCAGGTACTCCATCACACACCTGTTTTAGTTGTTTTAGTTTAGTTTTTTTCTTTAAACAAATATCAATTACACTAAAACTATTCATTCTCAAAGATCTTTTGCAAATCCAGGTGGGTATTTGGCCGGTAAGGTGTGAGGTGATTGTTTGCTGGTCTTCATAAATCATCTTTGCTGTTCCTAAGGGAATGATGCAACTGTTACTGAGTGGAAAAACAAAGTAGCGGGACTCATGGCTCAACTGAAACAAATGCTGAAATTCCCCTTTTGCACTTCTTCCCTTGGGTCCCATTGATCACCCATCCCTGAAACCTCCCCGCCACACCCCCAGACACACCCAGGTGTAGCGTGGAAACAGGCTAAGCAGAGCGAATGGCGTACACACTAGTGGGAAAAGTGAGAGAGAAAATAACGTTTATAACCTCTACAGATGCTCTTTAAAAGGTAATTATAGTACCCTCTCAACCCCACACTCCGGTCACCTTGGCCACAAGAATGACGAGTCATCTGCTGAAATGTAAACCCCTCACAGCATAATGAGAGCTGTTTGAATAGCTCCTCTCCAAACACTATTAAGCTGTTGTTTCCTACAAAAGGAGACCTCAAGCTGGGCCTGTCCTTTAAAGAGGACTCTCCCCATCGCCGAGGGTCTGCTGTAAAACCCCAGCAGGTGTGACACAGACCTCATGACCAAAATGGCCTAAGTACTCAAGTGATGTGGGGGGAGATGAAAACAAGAGAATCAAGGATAAAAGCAGTATGATTTGTTGATGGATGATGGCCAGGGGAGACACAAGACCGAGCTTGAGTTCAAACGCCATAAACTTAAAACAACTTGACAGCTTAACAAGAACAAAAACAATTATTTTGCAAAAAAGTTGGATCTTTCAGACACATGTTGTGGCCTTGATCATCAGTAGATGTAGTTTGCTCAGTTGTCATGGAGATAGTTTAGTTGAAAAGCCCTGGAAACGTTTAGTGGACAAACAATATTGTTTTCAAACTGCTATTTTTAAGGTCAATAATGAACCTTTTCATTTCTTTTCCCACTTCTAAAATTACATAAAAAAATACAAGAATAAAAAAGGAAGGAAAAGATGAACTTTTAATGCAGCTTGTCATTAAAACAATATGTTACACTGAACATAATTTCCAAACACAACACTCTTTTTTTTTTTATAGCTGCACCCCAACATAAAATAGAAATATTCTTAATGTATGACGCATCATTTAATACATGTTTCAAGCAGAGCAGGTGATAAGCTGATGCCTGTCACCATGTGGCCAGTCAGCAGATCCCCTTCTTCAGCTCCGTACTCCTCAACACAATTAGAGCTCCAGTCCAGACCAAATATCTCACAGAGAAGACATGAGGAAAGGGGGAACAAATCAGAGATTCAAATTGCAGAGTTATAGAGACTGAATAAAAGCAGAATGGCGGAAGGGGTGTGTGAAATACAGTGTGAGATGGGTGAAAAGAATAAACTGTTTAGAGAACAGAGCGGGCCGGGCTGTACGAGGTAAGACCTGCTTACTGTGCATTTTTAGATGGACAGTGGCCGAGATCAGAGTCAGTTGGTGCCAGGTTTCCATGTTATCCTCTCTGTCAGTTTGTGGCGCTGCCACATTTGGGGTCCTTGTGCCACTGAGACAGACAGGCAGACAGACAGACAGATGGAGGAGGCAGGGATAAGGTCATCTGTGGGCCTGGTCATCGTGAGACAACAATGTCAACCTGCCAACTGTGTCGCTGTGTCTCACATACTACACATCGGGCCTGTTGTTAAACCCTGTGTTTTTAGTTAGCATTTCTAGCATTCCACATCTAAAACCTCTTCCCCTCTGAGAGGAAGACAGAACAAAGGAACATGTTGTCCTTTCAGTTTTATCTCTCATCACAACAGTTTAAATCTCACAAAGAGAATTCACTCCAAGCTCATGTAGTCTTCTTGTGAAATATGCTCAGACAGATAGGATTTCTGATTGAGCAGTCTCGAAGCCACAACTCCATTAAGTGGTATTACTGCCTTGCCTTACCTTTTGATTGAGCGATCCATGCTAGCAGCCAATTCAATATGTACAGTGCAATGATATATGTTTCTCATATGATAACTGATTTATATTGACCAACTGTCTCCAATTATCTACTCCCTCCTACAGGGACAAGCCGGACCCAAGGGAGAAAAGGTATGCTTCAAAATGGATTTCTACAAATTTGCCAGACAAGTCCATGTGTGGATGTATTACTTACATTAATGTACCGTACATTTGGACAGAAAGACTCAAATACAGGCGCACACACTTACACACAACTTCACAGGTGTTCCTTGCATCGCCCTCCCACATTCACGTTTTCACTGCGCGGCCATCAAACGAGCCATAGAAAACATGTAGTAATGTAGGAGCTCGTATGTCTCCGCACATTCTCATGTCAAGGCACTAAACAGATTTACAGGCCGTCCACAGGGCTTCTATGATAGCCAGATGTTTTCCCGCTCTGTGAAACTCTGCCTAGCTGAGATGTAAGAGGCTGTAAGAGCTGCAAGAGCTGGCAGAGGAGGCTTATGCATGTGGTCAGTACACACCAATTGGTAACTTTGTTTACATACTTTTTTTGCACTCGACAGAAAATTGTCCACAAAAGCGCAACCACAAGAATTCAGGATTCAGTCTGATGAGTGGGGGTTGCAAATGACGGATGAAGGTTGAGTTTGGAAAATTGGCTCCCTTCATTCTAATCTTGCTGGTAGCTCTGTGATGAGAACATGAACTCCAAATCCTCATCAGAGAACCAAAACTCCCCAGCACGTGCGCTCCCACTTCTACTTCCTTCACGTCCCGTCAGATGATTCCCACTGTGGCCTAGCAAATGATTTATGCAGTAAATGTCGACTTCCTGAGTTGGTTTGGGGTCAGATGACCTTTGAGTCGCTTCCTTCCCATAAATAAGCATTAGCTGTCTGTCACAGCTGCTCTACAGTAGCAATATGGTGTTACATTCCTCATCCTGTGTGCATATACAGTGGTAATAACTGCTAACAATTGTTATTTTCCTGTTTTTTTTCCCAGGGTGACCAAGGAGACGTTGGGCCAAGGGTAAGTCATTTTATTTGTCTTTGCATAAGAAGGTAAAACAATATCTTTTGTTTTATGTGCATTTTGTCACTATAGCTGACTTTGCTGAAAAGACAATTTTTTGTCTTCCTTGTCTATCTCTGTCTCTGCCAGTCTCCTTTATTTTATTTTTTTGATCTTTTAAGGTCAAGGGAAATTGTGCTTTCCATTCAGTCATTTTAAGAAGTAAATTTGATAAAAATAAAATAATTGAGCATCAATTGAGACCTTTAAAAGAATCTATCTTTGCAGTTTCCCTTTACCTTTTTTGTTAAAAGAACCGAACAAGGTCCTATCTAGTTAGAGCTATAACAAGCGTTTACGTAATGTCTAACATCGACACAGAGGAGGGCTGAGATTCAAACCCGGAACAGAGTAATAGACCATCACAAGTTGGAAATCAAAGTCCAGGATAAGAGGAGTCTGAAATTGAAAAACTACTTATTTTTTTGTTATCATGCTGAGGAGGACAGTGTGTGTGTGCAAACATATAAATGTGAAAAGACTTTTTGTGACATTGTTCTACCCACATAACATCCAAGGCTTTTATGATTCATAAGAAACGTGTGTTTACCCTACACAGCCTTCAGCAACTATCCCAACAACATAGTCCGGCTCTTGTGATGAGGTTTGAGTCGCCCACATCTCCAAAGCCAGAGATGAGAAATAATGATATTAAAGAACGATGGAAATACTTAAATGTCACCATCAAAACCTTATGGTTGGGGCGTTGCGCCAAATCTGCCATATAGTCTCAACCAAACTAGATTTTTTTTTTTCTGTATTACGGAATAACCTCGGTCTGCATCTGCTCCATGTTGTCACTGTTGTCTTTTCATTCAACCACCATGAGATCTATGTAATTATCTCTCGTTTCATTTATTGTGGTTTGAAAATAAGCCCCCAGTGCCTTACATGGTAAGCAGCTTGGATTCTTTGAAGAAATCATGTATCCTATGAATCCTCCTGCAATGTATTTGAATTTAGTTTTTCTAACTTATAATAAATAATAATATAACAACAATGTTTAGAATTTAATATCAGGTCAAGGCTACACTTCCTGTCATGCAAAGAAAAAGAGCTACTGGGTTAATTTATGCATTGTTTAGGGTTCACCTTTTTTAATTTCCCCTGTAGGAAGGTCAACTTTAGAAACATAACATAGAACTGTAATGATTAGTCAATTTATCATTAATTGATCTTCAACAAATGTTCACCTAATTTTTCAAGCAAACGTGACAAAGGTTCACAAGTTGCCACTTCCCGGCGTGTGTATATTTGCTGTTTTTTAAGTATTCTAATTGAATAACTTTGCATTTTTTGACTTTTTGGAAACTTGGACAACTTGTGCTAAAAATTCTCCAAAATCCCACATCCGTGGTCCTTGGTTGTTTTTTGTACTGAACCTGGTCCAAAGCCAGAGATATTTATATACGTTAGATAATTCATCAAATTGAAATAAGTCAAGTGGATAGCAGAAGCTTATGAATATTTTAGCTGACAGCTAAAGCAAAAAAAAAAAAGGTTTTCATAACCAGTTTCAAGTTTCAAAAAAGCTACAACCGTCTATACCAGAAAAGAACTGCAGCCAGTCATTTCCATATTGGCAGTGGCCTGCCTTATGAGGGCCATAACTCTGACTGTTAGCCACTTAAACTTCCAAAATACTCAAACATGAAATATTTACAAAAAACTACAAATCTTCCTCTTAAAAGTGCTTTTGGATCCACTTGCTAGTTGTCTTTATTATTACTAACATTTTTTTAGAAAGTATCCAACAAATGAGGTTTAGAATGATTACTAGAAATAGATGTGTAGTCATAAATCTAAAGAGTTGGAGCTCGACAATAACAATGTGTTATATGAGTATTGGAATGAGACTGGATGGCTATTGTTTTATAGCAGAGCACAAATGGAGTGTAAATTTGACAAGGCTGCCAAGTGGAACAATATTAATGGTGCGGATCAGAAACATTGCAGGAATTCCTGATTCCCATCAAGGCGTACACCATTTGATTCCCTAGCTTATTCCTTCAGATTTTGAGGTAATAGTTTATGCAAGAGTGAAACTGTTTGGCATTCTGCATGACATAGTTCTTCCAACTGGTAAATATTGCATTTGGACGAGACTTCTGAAACCGAAAAACCTCAAGAGTATCGCTTAGAGACACAGGCTTGGTTCAAAACATACCCTGCAGCTCCTAAAACTACTGTATTTGTGAATGAGGTTTGGCACCGGGGTACATTTTCATAGATACAGCTAGATAGGTTAGCAAATGAAAAACTGTTGGTCTCTGAACATTTAAAACTGGATTTTCTTAACGGGTATGAATCAAATCCCACTGAGGTTAAGCAGCTTAAAGGTTGTGCAGTTGGACTACGTAAGCTCTGTCATCACCTTGCCATGATCTCAACATTGTACGCTGATTCACCTCTGAACTCTACAGGAGGATGAGAGAAAACATGTAAAAACAGGAAGTGGTCATGAATCTCTGTTGACCTGTGACTTCTTGTCAATCCATCATTTTCAGTACATTTGTCAGGCTGAACCTGGTCCCAGAACAGATTATAAACACAGGATAACGGGTGTAAAAGCATGATCAGATGTCAAAGAACCACCAGAAACAAGTGGCAAAAGGACATGTGTAGTGTTGCATTTTTCTTCAAAACAACCTTTATTGATAGGTATGAAGATGGTAGCCACTTTTTTTCACAGACTACAAAAGGTTACATCCATATATGACGTTGTCAATAAATGTTTAGGTTTGTCTGTTGAAAGACACACTGGGAGTTCCATCCCGAGCCAAAGTTTACCCTTTCCTCCCCCGAAGCTGCTTCAAAAAGGCCATGGTTAGACGGGG
>NC_045742.1:19064055-19089480 GCF_008692095.1 Etheostoma spectabile
GAATGGCTGTTTGTCTTAGTATCAGCCTATGGTCTGATAAGAATGAGGTAAAGGGGAAGTCCACTGTGAAACAACCTATCCTCTCATGAGATGTTTAAGGTGCATATGTGTATTTGGTCTCCATGGTGGGAATGAGTGAATGTGACAGTGGGGAGAGAGGAGTGCATAGGCAAAGAGAGGAGGAGGAGGAGGAGGGGATCTGCGGTGTCGGATAAACCTCAAATATCCAGCGCTTGCCGCTGCCTGTTAAAGGAAACCAAATGAGCAGCCTAGTATCTGCCCTTATTTCTCTCCCTGCTATCCCCCCGTTGTTCTTTTTTCCCTTCTCTCTTAGATCTTTTCTCCATCCTTGTGTTTTTGGAGGGAGCTCAACCAAAGAGACAGCACAGTGCTCCGAGCTCTGTGGCGGCAGACAAACTCTGCTCCTTTCAGCTTGACAGACAGTCATCACAGTTACTGTCTGTCGGCTGGAAAGCCACCTCTGTTTGGTTTGGTCGCAAAGGGAAGGATGGGAAGACATTAAATGGAACACACACACAATTAAATGCATGTTTGAGTGAGAGACCCAGGATACAGTTTCTGAAAGGGCAAAAGGGACAGTTACTTGGTTTTGATTTCTCCGTTTTAATGAAACATTGCAGATTTGCAGATGATGTATTTTTGTTCATTGGTAAATATACAAATTGCCAAGGTGCTATTTAAATCCTGAGCTCTTTTCATCCACCTGGTTTGCTACAGGAAGTTGCTCACCTTTCCCTTTGTCACTTCCTCTCTCAAGGGTCCTCCTAACTACAGCACATATGCAGGTCTGCACAGTAATCAGATTCTCACCGTCAAGGTTTGTTTCTCCAAGCGAGCTGTTCCTCTGTCCTCCCAGCAGTCTTTGCTCTCTGTCAGGCTGCTGATCTGTCACTCTCCATGCAGATAGAGGAACACAACCCTCTTCTTAAGCTTTCTTCTTAAGCTGAACTCTCGTCTGTTTTTCCCAAAGCAGTTCGTTCCTCTCTTGGTTTGACTCTCGTCTTAAATTAACTATGGATTTCTGAATTCTTCACTCATTTATGTCTGTGTTTCTCTTTTCCCTCTTTTTCTCCTTCAAAATGCTCCATGTCCTCTCCACTTTTTTCCCCTCTGTTTTGGCTGTCTTCCTACTTTTTGTCACTGCTTCACCTCTTGCATCCCAGATGGTCTTCCCCAGATACGACCACAGCTTTCTCTCTGGAGAGCAGTCCAGTAGCTTTCAGAGACGCTTTCTGAAGGTAGACCACAACTAAGGCATGTGTGCACTTTTAACACTTCAACCAACTTTTCTTATGCATGTTCTGGACAGCCATGAATCTTCATTCTTTCAAATTGTTTCACCATTCTCAGACATGTTGCATTTCATTGATTTCATGTTTGCTGATTTTTTTCATAGTTTTCCTGTGAGTGCTGGCTTTTTTAGTTGTATTAACATGACTTGTGTGAAATTGTTAGTATAAAAGTTCTAAAGCATCCAAAAATGTAAGAAAACATCTTGGAAGATGAACCACACACATTTCCGAGAGCCTCAAGAAATGTGTGTGGTTCATTACATGGAGAATAGAAGAGCTTTGTTGGTGACAGTTTATTTCCAGTCTGAGCTCAATAATAATTATGCGCAAGGAAAAAGGTTTTAGTCTTCTATTTGAAGGTCTTGGTAATATCTTTTTCATTAAAGGACTAGCTGTACCATGTTGCTTGCTGCAACAAAGCGAACCCTAATGCAGCGCATGACCGTAGAGGAAAGAGGGTGCAGTGCACCATGTTACTATAAAGACCGCACTGCCCCACATCCCCTTTAGTGGTGAGCAAGACTTTTAGGGCGTTAATGCTTTCTGTTTGGCATAAGCATTAGAATGGAAGTCATCAGAAGGAGACATGTACCCTGTTAGATGTAAATCCACTGATAAAAGATCCTTTAATAGGAGGTGACAGTCCTTCTGAAGATTAAACAGAAAAGAAACTTCTCATTCAACAGATGGTGTTCTCAATTAATTTCTCGTGTGAGAGAGCATTTGTTAACATGGGTGTTTTTTACTTTGTAACTAAATATCACTCTGACTCACCGGATGAGGGCAGCTGCTATTGGCCAACTCCCCTCTCCCCTCCAGTCTCCCTTTGGTGTCACTTCTTAAGTCTCCATCTATTAAATGAGCAGGGATGACTTGCAAATTAAGCTAATTAGCTACATGTTAATGGTGGAAAGGTTTAATTTGAATTTTTGAATTATGCAAAAATGCCTTCTTTGGATTGGAATATTGATATTCAAAGGCTGTAATTAATGTTTTACATTGACAATGAATCAGATGGCTACTTGTGAGTGAAAGGAGTCACTCATTATCTCATTACACTCATTATCAACTGACTCTACAGTTTTCCTCAGCTCATCTTTTAGCTTGTTGTTTTGGGTTTTCCAACCCGCAACTTTATTATTTTGATGGACTGTCATCGTTCTTATAGCCTTATTGTCGGCGGTTTCAGCTTTTTTCATGAAAAACCCTGTAAACCCACCATACGCCCACCACAAAACCACACATAAACAAAGTTAGAAAGTAGCGACCGGAGTATTTAACAGCTAAATAGCAAGTGTTTCCCTCAGGAGTACGTGAAAACCAAAAGCAGAGCTTAAAGGACAGTGAATATTGGACTAAATAAGTGAACACAAACATGTCTCCAAATGAGTGCTACGTTGCTTCCTCTCTGCTTGATGTGTAAATAAGCCACTGTTTGCTAACAAGTTTGCTATATCTTAAAAGTTGATATTTCATCGTTGTGTTGCAGCTAGTTTTGGGCTGTACCCAAGTGTCCCAAAAAGTGTAGTGCAAGTTTCAGGGATACGTTTTGAATATTTCTTATTTCTCAAAGTGATTTTTGTTGATCAGAAGTTTAGGCCCACCCCTTTACAATTATTATTGGTTTAGAAAATGCAGAAAAGATACAGGATTTTTCTCCACCTATCACAAGATGGTAATGGTTTCAGACTAAAGGCAATTCAATAATTAAGTAATGTTTTGTTTTTTCAATACCGTTTGGCTATAAAAACATATTTTCTAGTGTATTTCTTTCTGTAATTCTTCTATTTCATTTTTTCTTTGTTTTTTCATCAGGGTGACCAAGGCGAGGGTGGACCCGCTGGTCCACCGGGTCCTCCAGGTCCCCCCGGTCCCAGAGGCCCCCCTGGGAACACAGGCAAGGACGGGCCCCGTGGCCCTGCTGGCGAGTCGGTAAGAACTTCTGTTCTTCCATTTGCAAGTCCCAAATGTACACCCACTACACAAAGCCATGCACCCATACACACACTCCACTCAGTTTTTGTGTCCTCCATCATTCTGCCCCTTTTCCTCACCCTTTAACTAAGGGCACACCACAAAGAATGCGCTCACGTAAAACACCTTAGTCATCGCAGGCTGCTGTGACGCCAATCTTGTTGACCTAGTAGGGTTCAACCACAGAGTGTGACAGATTGCAAAGTGTGCAAATGTATAAAGGGGGAAAGGGTCTATGCAGTAAATTGCAATTGACCCAAATTCTCATTCTTCCAGGTTTGCCAGTGAGCTGTGGCTTACCTAAAAGCTCCCAGAATAGCAACTCTACTCCTAGCCTCATCTGTTTTGTGTAAGACAGCAGCCACAAAGTTCTTCATCACGCCCCCCATTCTCCCACCCTCTTACCACGGCTGTATCGCTGTGCACCCCTGAAACAGATATGGCACTGTAGCGAGTTCATGGGCAGTTTGCCGGCCTCACCAAACAATAGTTGTGCTCCTCGCCTGAGGCAAGTTTCTCAAAAATGAACTTTCTGCTTACCAGAGTTTAGTTCACATGCAGCGGCCGCTTAAAGCTGTGGTTGTAGGATGGAAGAGAGAAAGAGGCTATGAAGGTTATTGTTGTTTAACCGAGGGAAGGAGTGGATGCTCTCCTACCCTTAACTGGCACAGGACCGCAAAAGGATTCAAGTGAAAAATTTTAGTTTTAATGTGGGTCAGTTAAGAGCTTACACAGAACCGACAAAATAGAAAGCCAGCACAGTCACGAAAATGACTGAAAGCAGACGGGTCTAAGAGAGGGGCCCCGTCCTGTATTCCAGTCAATTTCATGTATTCTCCAAGCTGATTAAAGGCGTTGCAAAACCCAAAACAGCAAAACAAAGCAGAGTGGCGCTAGGAGCCGCTCCATGTTGTGGGCAGATGTCTAAATGGGCTGAGTAGGAGAAAGTGAGCAAGCCTGCCAGCGTGAGTGTCCTTGAACTCTGTATATCTGTAAAGTGGAAAGTAAAGGAATGACAGCTCAAACGAAATTGCAACAATAGTTTCTGTCGTCTACAATTACATATACAATAAATGTACCAGACATCTGAACTGGTGTTAACCCATCCTTTTCTGCGCTAAAAGTGCTAAAAAACAATTTGCAACCGCAATTTGTTTCCCGCTGCTGTTGAGGAAAGATCAATAGAGTAGGAGGTAAAAGGGGTGAGAAAAGAGATTAAAAAGCTGCTGGAGCAATTTAGGATGAGGACCACAGTAGTAGACAGTTTATATGTGCAGACAGAAAGCAAGAGGTCGAAAACCAGCTGGGACGCATTTAAGTAGCTTTTGCACATTATTGTAAAGTGTGTGTGTGTGTGTGTGTGTGTGTGTGTGTGGGTGTGTGTGGGTGTGTGTGTGTGTGTGTGTGTGTGTGTGTGTTTGTGTGTGTGTGTGTGTGTCTCTTTGAGAGAAAGAGAAATAGAGGGCTCTTGCACAAGATCCTACTTAGCTGTCTCCGGCCATGGATGATTTCATAGCAGATGTTGCTCCAAGCATACGTCCACCTGGCCCGCACAAACAGCCCTGATAGGTCTGCTTACTTAAATAAGTCCAATCAATAATGGACATTATGCCAGAAAGTGGACATGGAACACTCTTTCAGTGTTTACGTTGTGGCGGAGTCCTGGCCAAGGCTCAAGTCATCAATAGCAAGAAAGGCTTTTTGAATAAACATGGGTGTCACATTAAAGGAAAAACAAACCGGAAGTGGCTTAACCTCACCAACGTAAGTGGCTGTTGTTATTGTAGTTGTTGTTGTTGTTGTTGTTGTTGTTGTTGTTGGTATTCTCATTGGGGTTGTGATGATGGTGGTGGAGAGTGCTGTGTAAAATACATCTTAACCCAACATTTAACCCTCATGTTGTCCTTGGGTCAAATTGACCCATTTTCAGTTCTTTTTTTTTTGTCACAAAAAATGGGTCATTCAAATAAGTGCTGAAAATTAAACATTAAAAAAATATCAAAGAATTTGGAAAAAAACATCAAGAAAAGCACCCACAACATTGAAAAAGTGACAAAGCGATAATAATGTTGAAAAAAAGCAACCAAAATGTTTGTTTTTTTCATGGTTGACGGGAAGACAACACAAGGGTTAAGTGTAAATTGGGATTGAGATCTGGTAACTGGGACAGCCATAGCACACGAAACCATTCAACAGGCCTTTCTGCCCTTCGCAAGCATCTGCATCTTGTTTTTCCTTTGTCACCGGTCTGTGTACTGCTGCTCGTAATAAGTGCTTGTTAAACTCAAGTCCATGGACGGGCCATGCCTTGTTAAACACTGACATCTAGTGGCTAAAGAGGTTTTGATTCTTTGATGACGATTTACCTGAAGTCAAGACCTGACATTTCTCCTCTGTCCTCTTCAGGGTTTTCCAGGTCGTGATGGCATTGAGGTGAGTGTAGTTCAAATCCAGTTCAAGCTAGCATTTACAGTCCATCTGTTTATTGTTCATGAATTACTTGCAATAGTCTGCAGTGATGATTTGTCTTTCTTTGGATAATTATGATAACCAACTATATTTGTGCCTCAGGGGCCACAAGGATTGCCTGGGAAGCCGGTACGATTAATAATAAATTACTGACCTTGACTCAACTCAATTGCTTTACTTCTTGTTAGATTCTGCTGTTTGCTACAGAAATATTGTGTAACCAAAATGTGTACTTTTGACATTAATTGACTGTTTTGAACCGACAGGGAGAAGATGGCGAACCTGGCTATCCAGGACCACAGGGTCCTACGGGAGCGAAGGTACAGATGAGCATTATTCATCAGATTGCTTGTATGCTGAGTATTTTAACGTATCTCTCTTTTCATGCATTGACCTTGAATGTTTTCTGTGTGTGAAAACAGGGCGAGTCTGGCATAGGAGAAAAGGGAGAGAGAGGCATGGATGGACTCCCAGGTTTAAAGGTAAAAGACCATAATACAAATTCAATAAACACATTGTTAAAAAAAAAATTAAAGGTAAAAGACCGATGTGAAATGGTATTCAAACAATACACACATCAGTAACTAGTACTTTTCTTAGCTATAACATTATTTCTACACTATAAAAAACATGTCATATGGTAATATATCCATTGTCTGACAGAGATTTGCCCTAATGTGTTATATGTGTGCTCAAACAGGGAGACAAAGGGGAAATAGGAGAGCAAGGACCACAGGGAGCCATGGTATGTGTATGAACCCTCTGAAATCATTCTGTTTTAAACACTTTGTATTGTGATTATCTTCAGTTTTTCAT
The DNA here is from genome assembly GCF_008692095.1 of Etheostoma spectabile. Taxonomy (NCBI): domain Eukaryota; kingdom Metazoa; phylum Chordata; class Actinopteri; order Perciformes; family Percidae; genus Etheostoma; species Etheostoma spectabile. The sequence goes on from NC_045742.1 coordinate 19,070,628, forward strand.
TTAGGCTCATTCACTTGTTTTTGTTTTTGCCTCAGGGTAATCCTGGTGAAAAAGGAGCTATGGGCTCCTCAGACACCATAGACTTTAATGGGAAGCTTCTAGATGCTTTCCAGGTGAGTGACATTTAAGCGTCAATGAGACGCTTTATGGTTGGCGCTTTATGGCATTTATGGTTGCATCATATATTTCATTGGACACTTATTACTGCATCTCAAATTGGGCATCAGACAAAATACTTAAACAAGACCAGAAATATACGTGTGGTAAGAAAATCTTTTCTAAACCCACAAAACTGAACATGTCGCCATTGTTTCTCGACAGGCCATCAACACCATCAGTGTTTCGGTAATCTGTTGTTTCTGCATGGTTTTGACGGTGTGATCAGTAACTAACACCTATAATAATCCATACACAGACTTGAGTAAGCACACTCCCCGTGTGTACCAGTACCTTATCCCTCCTGCTTCGGCCAGCCGATCGATATGTTTGTGTTGATGCCCTCCACCCAGAACTCAATATTTCAGATGTATTGGATGTCCCTCTAGAGGCCACATCTAAAGAAAATTACTGAATGTCCCTGGTTTACTAGTTTACCAGACTCTGTTGTGTATTCATTGGAACTAAATACACAGTCCCAGCAAATATAGTACAGCTGTGCTCTTCTATCACATAACATGTAGCCTACAAAGAAGCATGCTTAATCATGCAAAATCAACAGTCTTTGTTACATTGTTGTGTTACAAGTGTGTTTTCATGCTATGTATTCAACGTGCCTCACAAGATACGTAACTTGTAACTTGCTATAGGGCAGCATGGTGGTTTTTTTTAGTAAATACATTGTGTTCCTCATAGTGTACAAGGGGAATGCATTAGAAAGGATGGGAGGGGGAACCCCTCATAGTCGCTCACAGTCTCAGTTTCACATCCCTCTCAAACACAAGACCCTTTGAGTCTACCATGTACCGTGCTATATGCTAATAACAGATGACTATCTCTCTAGTGGAGTGTGTATTTGATTAAAAACCAGTATGAACCAGGTCCCCTCGGACCTGATCTGAAATGGGCTCCAGCATGCAACGCTGTAGACCAGCAGCGTGAGATGGTTACAAAGGAGTCGGTGAAAACATGAACCTGAGATCTTATCAGAAGCCTTGTGCCAACGTGGATCATTTGGCACCAAATCACATGCAAGGTCTCAGCTAGAGTGCTCACTGGCCACCCAGCTTGTGTTATGATTTATTCTGTTGTTGTGTGAAAAGCCGTATTGCTTTCATTTGTGGTGACATTTTTGGCGATGATGAATTTGGTTTAAAACCATGCTGAAATTGGTAGCTTGTTACTGCCATTTATTTTATAGCTTTTTGTATAATTATTTGCATGATTAGCCTTCACTTTCCAATGATGGACTATCTCAAGTCAAACAGTTTTGTAAACATCTCTTGGTTTCCATGGCTTAAACGGAAGACAAACAAAAAGTTAGGAATTGGAAGAGAGAGAATCAGCATATAGCTACACCTCTGAGAGGCAACATGGGTTCCTTTTTTTTTATGACTTCAAGATGGCCCGAGGACTTCATGATGGCCAGAGGGAGAAGTCGCAAGTGTAACATTGTGAATGTTAGACTTGCGATCTATCATTAGTGATACTTTAAGTCACGTAAAAAGATTAGTTTCCCCTCCTTTTGTGCAACGGTCTCATCCTGCATCGAAACAATCAACAGAATGGAAAATGATGCCAGGTTGTTGTGGACCACAAACCACATTCAGCACAATCTTTATGAGATAAAATTGCTTCAAGTTGGTTGGGATCAGTGAACACAGTGAACAAAAGCAGTCATCAGCTTTGTTTACTGTCAGGCTTGTGTTGTGAAATCCATCAGCCTGGTTGTATTGTTCTGTGTTGGCCCATGTTCAAGCCTTATGATGGAGTTCTGTTCCAAGTTCCAAGTTTTTTTCACCATTGTAATGAACGGAGTAAACAGCCATATATATACATACAGTATACAGTGTGTGTGTGTGTGTGTGTATATATATATATATATATATATATATATATATATATATGTGTGACTGTCAGAAAATGAGTTAATTAAAGCGGCCATAATCAGTTTGTTAATGGATTGCATGACTACTTGTTTGTGAAAGGGTTTATCCATAGGGACAAACCCACAGAGAATCATCTCTTCAGTTCCCAAGCAAGTTACCAAGTTTCAGGTCTTTGTTTTTGCTTTTTAACTTTGCTGTTACTGCTCACTCTCACAGCTTCCATCAGCAGCGTTTTTGGCCAAAGCTCTGAAAAACCCACTGTATGAATCACCCAAATCAATTTGATTCCGATTCAGAAGGTCCCGATTTGATTACATTTTTGATTCAATGTCAGTTAGGTGAGGGAAATTTCACTTACAATACTGTACAATTTTGCTTGGATATAAAAGAGATTATCAGAGAACTCATGCTGTAAATTATACAAGCAAGAAGCGACCCTCAAATATTTCCTTAAATACTTTTTAATAATGAACCAGGTTAATGTTTGCATTAGGAATTGAACCCCCAAAATTTTGTTCAAAGGACTTTTTAGTTATACATCCATGGTGAAAAGGCATATATTAAAAAAATATTTTTTAGATTTTATTAATCAATATCAGATCACTCAAACTAAAAATTTTAATTGGAGAATCATTTTAACCCAGCCCTAATTAGGACACAAACACTACTTCAAACGAATGCTAATGCTGCTTTGTATCTGCTGAATGTGCAAATAATTTTACAAACAAGGTTGCATGAAGCTTGTTTCGCCTGCCCCCAAGTGGCCACAACATTATAGCAGGTTCAGGATGAATAGATTGTAATTCAGTGACAGATTAGACCCATTAGAAGGTTTATCAGGGCGTATATAACACTCTTTTTGATTTCTGTCTTTCTGTAGGGCCCACCTGGACCACCTGGACCCCCGGGCCCTTCAGGGGAAAAGGTAATGGACGCTGTCAGCCTACCAGTGCACTGCCACCAGCTTGTTATTGGGGTTTAATAAAAGTCAAATTAGATTTTGTGTTAAAACCTGAGCCACCGAGTGAATCTTTCCTCCCTTTATTGTCTCCCAGGGTGAGCTTGGTTTACCTGGGCCAGCAGGAGTTGACGGGGAGAAGGTACGATTGTGACAATAACACACAGGCTGATTAAATGCCGTATAGTGTTTGTGCTTTCTTATGGAACTGAAAACGACATCTGTTCTTGATTCTTTGCCTCCAGGGACCTAAGGGTGCCATGGGGGGGACAGGACCACCTGGTGAGAGAGGAGAGAAGGGAGAGATGGGGCTCTCTGGGCCTTCTGTAAGTAGTGACAGTAAACATGTTTCTTGTATGTACAAACAGTGATTATTACATAAACATCTGGAAATTGATATCTTGCTCTTTGTGGGTCAGGGTATGGACGGACAAAAAGGAGAGAAAGGCAATTGCAGAATGGAAGATAACCTGGTTAGTGGAACACACACATGCAACATTCATTCATCTTCACTCATATATTTGTATCATAGCAGTAATTGCGCGTGCCCATGTATTGCATCACTTCAGAATTTTTAATACATTTGTTATTTCTTACTTTTCTAATTTCAATGGTGCTTAGGTTCAGATGATTTCCCAGCCAGGCCCACCTGGACCACCCGGCCCCCCTGGATCCATGGTGAGTAGTCATCGTCACTATCTAAATCCAAAACTATTCCAGACAAGTTTGTTGTTTGCGCTTGTACAGCAGCTGTCACACTCACAGTGCCCTTTTTTTTTCAGGGGCTGCATGGTATGCCTGGTCCTAAGGTAAGACTGCAAGACCATGCATGTGTTATGTGGTGGAGGCTATGATTGCATGTTGTCTGGTACTCAGTGTTCCTGTCTTTCAATGCAGGGTGAGCCTGGATTCGGGATGAAGGGAGATAAGGGGGACTTTGGTGCTCCTGGACCCAGAGTGAGTGAGCAGTTATTATTGTAATAAACCATGATATACCTGGACATAAGTAAGACCGGTGGGACTGGCATTTCTGGGAACGGCAGGGATTGCGGGTGGATTATGTTTATAGACATTTACATTATCCCAAACTAGCGTCATAACATCTTGTGTTTTATCTGTTTCTACTTTTGTATTGTTTTCAACTGCTCTTGTGCTTAATGTTTTGTGTAAAGCACTTTGAATTTCCCTGGTGCTGAAATGTGCTATACAAATAAAGCTGCCTTGCCATGCCTTGCCTTGGACATACAGTGATGATCATGTACTTTAATTGCAGGGATTAGACGGCCTCCAGGGGCTGACTGGAGCTGCAGGGTTAGTGGGTCTTCCAGGTGCAAAGGGAGAAAAGGTAAGCACACAATCACTTCCATAAATGTGTTTACAATTTTGTATTGTCCTAAATAAAACATACATTATGATAATGTGTGTTTGCAGGGCAGAACAGGAGAGCCGGGACTAGATGTGAGTTTTTCACTTGGATCGTGATCTTAACAGTTTCAACTGAATTGAACTTTAGCCTTTTATCCAGTGATAGTCTGCCTTCTGACCCACTTATGCTTCATGTTCAGGGTTTTCCAGGTCTGATGGGAGAGAAAGGTGACCGAGGGGAAAGAGGAGACAAGGTTAGTACAGAACTATTTGTTGTCGTTCACATAAAAACCTATTCATTCATTCATTCATTCATGTTTTTCTCAACGCTTTTCTCTGTCCTACTCGTGTCTAGGGTGACAGGGGAACAGTGGGAAAGAGAGGTCTAAAGGGCCAGAAGGGAGAGCAGGGTCCTCCAGGCCTGGACCAGCCTTGTCCTGTGGTATGTCACACCACACACACACACACACACACACACACACACAAACACAAACACACACAAACTGTAATATTGCACATTTGAACTGATTCATTTCCTATCACTTTCCTCTCACATTATACAGTATTTCTCTGCTTTCTTCTATGAGCACTTCTGTCATTTTCTGTTTCTCTGAGTTTTCTTCTCAGTGCTTTTAATGTGTAACTGGCTCTTGCTGACAGGGTTGTGATGAGACTAAAGGTGTGTCTGAGGAGGCAGGGCTTTCTTCCCCTCCACCTCGTCCTCTTTCTCCTTCCGGCCCTGAGGCCCCCTGTCCTGTGGTACAGTATCTCTGCTTCCTTCCTCCAACTCTCACATCACTATTTTTGCTATCTATCGTTGCTATTTTCTATTCAAACACTTTGCTTCATGTGTTTTTCATCTTTCAAACTCTTATACATGTGCTCTTAGTCACTAACCCATACTTCATATAGGCCTAGTTCTAGTGTTGTAGTCAGAGAGACATTCACAGATTAAAAGTACCGTAATAGAAAAAGTGTCAACATTAACTGTCTATGGGAAAAGACTACCTCTATGCCTATGAGACGGAAGATGCCAAGTTACAAAAATATAACATTATTCTAACCAGCAAAAAAAATTATTCCACAAATATTCCCACAAATAGGAGCATACAGAAATAGACGCATACATAGAGAACAATTGATCGCCGTGGCGATCAATTGTTCTCTATGTATGCAGCTTTTTGTTTTTTATATTTACTTATTCACTAACTGGTGTTGAGATTTAAATGAGAACATTGATACCACTCTCATATCTGTCGGTTAAATATAAGCCTGCGCCCGGTTAGCTTAGCTTAGCTTAGCATAAAGACTTGCAATAGAGGTAAACAGGTAGCCCAGCTCTTTTCCAAGGTTAAATAAAATCTGTCTACCAGCACTTCTAATACTTAACTAACACATTATATCAGGTTTGTATCCATTTTTACAGTTTTTTTTGTAGGATTAAACATATTAGATATTGTATATGAGTCAGGCTAGCGGTTTTCCCCTGTTTCCAGTCTTTAAGCCAAGCTAAGCTAACCAGCTGCTGGTTGTAGCCTAATTTAAACAGACAGATATGAGAATGGTATCAATCTTGTAAATCTAAATCTATCTAAATCTAAATAAGAGTATTTCCCCAAATGCTCCCCAAAATGTAAACTATTACTTTAATTAAAGAGAAATGAGAATGTACTCATCTAGAATGTGTTAGAGTAATGAGAAGATTTCTCATTTAGAAATCTTTACATAAAATTACAGAGAAAAAAAATCCAACATTTTTTATTGAAATTGTTATGTCTTTATAGCTCAGCCCTGACCTTTTGTTTCATTTTATAACATTGGCGTGCTGATAGGGAGTGCACACCGTAGACATTTTTACAGTTGGACAGGTGTGTTAACATTGCGTCTCTCTCTCTCTGCAGGGACATGATGGGCTGCCCATACCAGGCTGCTGGCATAAGGTGAGTGTAGAGGCATACTGTTTTAAAGCATATTGTTAACTAATGATATGATTAGCATTTTTAGACAGCAGCTGGCATAGTCAGGGGAAAAGTTAACACCATGTGCAACTAAAGCATACATTATTACTCTCATTATTATTAGTAGTATGACTGTGATTTGATACAGTGGCATTTTGTAAGTATATTACAGTGTGAGAGCTTGTAAATGTAAAGCATGAGTATATGAGATGAATAATTATTTATGATAAAATTAAATTTTATATGTTACTTATCAATCCCCACTACTCTTCTTTTGCAGTGATGACTAACCAGCAGCATGGAATCTGTACATATTGATATGGTATATATTGCAACTGTATACTACAACAACCCACATTCTTTTTTTCCTTTCTTTCATAAAACATTTTATATAATATATTGAGATTTTTTTTTAACAAGGAAGTCTTTGAGTATGCAGTATTATGAAAACTTTTTTGAAACTCTAGAGATCCAGTTTTGTTGAGATTGCAGCTATGGTTTTTAAGAGAAGAAACTGAACTGGCAGTTGGATTCCTACTTTAAAGGATAGTCCAGGTGACAGTGTTGGAGTGCCTTGACAGTCTAGCAGCCTTACTAAACAAAGCCTGACTTGCTGCCTGATCGGAATCATGAACGCTGTATGGATATAACAGTGTGTGCACTCACCCAGTCTCACGGATGCTTGGATGGATGGACAAATCTCTTTGGGAGTGGCAGATGGAGGAATGTGGGTCAGTACTCTCTTCTCCTTTCTCTGTTTTCTAAAAAGGAGGAAATGGCGAGACAGAAGCTCAAACGCAAGCGTCTCTCTCAGCCCTGAAGGAGTGCAAGGGGCCTGGTGAAGAAAGGACACATAGACAGACAGAGAGCACGGGCAGATGGGCTTTTATGAAGCAGAGCGAGCCATGTAATGCCTCAGTGTCACACCGAACACTCAGATCCTCTTTTATGGAAACTCTCCAGGAGGGGGCGACAGAGAAACCTGCATTTCCATGCACCTGAGATGAAAAGACACCTGTGGCTGATCATGTTGCGCAGTAGCTTGATAACGAGTCAAAGTTATATTGGAGTCATTGACGTCACTGGCACATAAGGAAGGTTTTTTCTGCATCGATACATTGAACAAGTTGTGGTTATCTCTGCTTTGGCTCTTTGGTAAAGATTTTCTCTAATTCAATGCATGATCATAATGCTCTGTGTTGTTTAGCATCCTGACAGCTTGTATAACTCGTGGTCCTTCATTGGAACCTCAAACAACAGATTTATTTTCATTTGCAATGAGTATTCTGTAATAGTCTTTACATTTGTACAAGCCACTCAGAAAAGTCAGTAAGTCTACCTTTTAATGGCTAACACTTGTTGCAGTGGTGACTTGTGTGTTTTTTTTTTCTTTTGTTATATTCTTACCTATTTTTGTCCAGTTACATTTTGCATTCCTGTGCATTGCCATGTTTGTGGAATATATACAGATTGCGACACTTTGCCAGATTTGTAAATGTAAATGGACTGTTCTTATGTAGCGCTTTTCTAGTCTCAACGACTACTCAATGCGCTTTTACGTAGTACAGAAACCATTCACCACTCACAGATTTGAAGGAACCCTTTACAGTATTCGTAATAAACCAGAGTTTGAGTTGCCCTGACAAATGATTACCTATCAAATTATTTTTCTTAGTATATTTTCAGTGTAACTGAGGCATTTTGACTGATCGTAACCATTTAATCACTGATGAAGACATGTTTAATTACTGTTGCTAGTTTGCTCTGGACAACAGTGAGTTCTTGCTGCTGACTGAAATACGTGTTGTTTGTTTGATATTTTAGATCAATATTAGGCACTTGGCCTGAAGGACTAACAGACTCAAGTATGAAATTTGAATCAAATGTATACCCAACCATTGTCTTTTCATAATTATTCATTTGTATTCAGCAGTACACCATAAGATAATGGTTTAGAATTGTCAGTTAATTAGCATTTTGTGTGTGTGCTTCTTTCAATTATCACACAATGTTTTAGTCTTTACTATCAGATCACTTTTATTGGTGTGTTTTGGTCTTTTTAATACATTTTTCTCAGATGGAATAATTGCTTGGTGCTTAAATACTTTTACGTTTTGAAGCTCTACTCTGCATATCCATATGCAAAACCACACACATGCCCACAGTTCCGCATGGATCATTGTTTCAAGGAATGTTGAACATAGAAAAAAAGAAATTGTTTTTGGGTTTATTGATGTAGGCCTACTGTGTTTAAATATTGGGCTACATGTATTTGATTGCATTACATGGAATCGTCATTTGGTCATGGACAGAAACACATACACATGAAGGAAGTTTCTTAGTAGACATACGTATACTCTACATTGATATTAGTTGTACTTTTTGATACAATATTAACAGCATTCAATTATATACATTCTGGTTAATCACGAGGCACGACTGACTAGCAATCATTCACAACCTTTTCATTGTTAGAAATGAATATGAACTATCAGAATGTTTTATTGGTTGATTATCTTTAGTCACCATACATTCATTTAGAACCATACATTCTGCGAAACATTACTAATTCCAATTCCCAACAACACAAACTGCAAAGTTTCAGTGTTGCAACACTTGGTAATTTTGGTACTTGGTACTTTTTGGAAGGTATGATTTTATAGAAACCTGTCAAATTAATCAAAGGAGCACAAATGGATATGAGAAGTGTTAAAAGTGAATATGGAATTTGCTTCCCCAATTAGGTAAATAAAGTTAAAGGGCAGTGAAGTACAAGGATAGGAAGCATGCAGTATTGGTCATTCCTCTTTAAAATAAAACAAAGCCACTAGTGGGCTTATATTATCTTCCAATAGTCATGATGTAGGCCGCATATCCATGCAGTGGTAGTCCCTGTTTAATTCTGAAATGACAGCTTTTTTTTTTTTTTTACAGAACACCTGTAAAGTGTAAAGTTTAACCTTGTGTTGTCCTCCCCGGTTAAAAACAAACAAATATTTGACATTTTCGTCCCTTTTTTAAGACTTTTTTTTTTTTTTTTTTTAGCTTTCACTGACACCATCTTGCTACAACTAGTTTTACTGTACTTTTTGGAAATCATGGTCAATAACCCTCATTTATTTAGAATTATACCTAATATTTGAGTTAAAAAAGCAGAAATTATGAATTAATTTGACTAATAGTTAGATCAGAGGAATGTTCAGATGTGTTTCGTAAGGAATAAAAGTGATGAATTGTATTTGCAAAGAGCGTTGTATGAAATCCAATCCATTTTTTGTGGTAATTTGGTTAAAAAGAAACCCATATTTCAGACAAAGACATATTTTTAAAGGGGTCAAATTTGACCCGAGAACAACAGGAGGTTTCATAACTGACATCACACAAAGCCATTTCCATATCAGCGGGATAAATGTTTTAACTTTAGAAGGGTTCTGTAAGAAAGATGAGTACATTACATACAGTATTAAACCTATACTGCACCACCATTTATGAAGTAACAGTCTAGTAACATTTTCTATAAAACAAAAAATCTGTAAATGAGAGTTGTATATCATTAAGCTAAAATAGAATAGCGGACATACAAATTTTATTTAAGAATCATAAAAAAAAATGTATGTTGACTGAGAAGTTATATTGAAAGCAGAAGGGTTTTATCTGTAGACCACACACTTCTGAGCAGTATTTCACTGTAAGCTGATGGATATCAGTCACTTAACATTATCAAATGGGTGTATTTCTTTTGCAGATTCTATCACTTTCAGTTTAAGGCTTAATGAAGTCCGAAAATGGCACAGTGTCTGAATACAGATGGTGTTTTAGAAAGTCATATATCACAGTATTAGCTTGAATTTGTGAGAATGTGTTTGGTTGTGTATTTGGTTGTAAAAGAATTAAGCTATTTTTGTAATTGTCTAAAATTGTATAACGTGAAATCTGGTCAACTAAACATGTAGACTGAAGTAACCTCTCCGGTTTAATGTTTTTTTTTTGTCCATTAAATCATAATCATGTAAAATATTCAGTTTCATTCATTTAACATTATTATAACATCAAGGTGTTCTACCAACCCTACCTCACACTGCATGTATAAAAAATGCAATGACATAACACATAGGCATGTAATTATTCAGGATAGAAAACAAAGCCTTTATTATCCAATAATGAATATTAATTTGGTCAGAGAGAAAAAACACACATAAGCCGTGAAAGAAAAACATGCACAAAGTAATACAATAGAGCCGTACCATAAAAAAACAAGATCAGAACATATGATTCTGTAAGTTAATGTAATTTAATACATATTTACACAAAGGTGCAAACAGTGCAATCAGAGCCCAACACACCATAATGAAAGGCTGCCCCAGCAATGTATCCAGTGGACATGTTGGAGACAGCAGCTTTCCTCACATCTTCAGACGTTTGTAAGACTGAAAGCAATCAGTGTCTGATTGCCTGTGAAAAATGAAGATGCTTCCTACATTTATAAAGTTAAACAATATTTTCATATATGTGACACTTGCTACTCTAACCTAGCAGATTAAGCCTTGGGTTAAATAGTTTACAGCCGTAGCAGCTCTGTGAGGGACTCAGGGTCAGGTGCTTTGAGCTAATGCTAACACGCTCACATCGACAATGATACTATGCTGATATGGCTCACCATTTTAGTTTTATAAATGTTATGCTAACATTTATAATTAGCACTTAACACAAATACAGCTGAGGATAATGGGTCACAATGTTATTACATCAATTTTGCAGATATTTGGACACAAACCAAAGTATTGAGCTGATGGTGGCACTATAGGTAAAGTCAGGGGCTCACCAAAGTTATTTCATTTCATCCTGAGGGGAACAAACACCTACTGTGCCCATACCAAATTGCATGGTAATCCATAGTTGTTGAGATATTTCATTAAAAAGCAATATTTCAGTATCAGTAACTACTAAACTCAGAATTAACCAATGCAATGTTCAATAGATCCAGAGAAAGTTGCCATGAAGCTAATCTGATGTATTATGCTGAATGTGTTGATCAGTCCCTGCCACTTCCAGGGTGCTGTTGACCCCTGAAACAACACGGAAAGCTCCAAATCAAAAGAGCATTTTAACTAACTCTGCACAACACAGCCCCAGTGGAAAGTTTCTTCTCCTCAAAATGGAGTGGTTGGTGGCATCAGTGTTTCTTTGGACCATCTGGCTCAAATACGCTTATAAGAAGGTCAAATAATGGCCATTAGGCCAATGAAGTCAGCTCTTAATTTATAAACATTTTCACAAATAATTCTCATTTTCACAAATGTCCTCCATTTTTTCAGATGAATGACCTCATTGTTTCAACAATACAAGTGTTGCAGTTAAAGGGGAGAGAAAAATGCATATTGCCCTTTAATTGGTTACAACAACACTAAATTTAACATTTTTAGTTGTAAATATTAGGTAGTTTTCACAACATGTTGCATTATGTTTTCGGGTGCAATGTTTGTGACGATTCAATTGATGTCACATCTCTTAAAGTCATTGACCATCATGGGATTGGTTTACATCTATATTGGATGCATCATACTATGTTGAAACTGGTTTTCTCCTCCACAATAAATGACTTTATTTGCAGTTTGTTTTCTGTTCCGGGTTTATTGTTTTAAACTGGTTGCGTCCTCCACCCCTAGACTACTTTGGGACGTAACACTTTGTAATGTAGAAATATGTATAAATTCAACAAATTCTATCTATGAATTAATTACAAGACGTTCAGATGTTGGTATTGTTAATAAACATTTTATGTAAAAGATGGCAAATTTGTTTTAAAATTTTTTCAAGCACAACCTAAGTGCATACTGTTCCAAAAAGTTAAATAAAGTCTACAACTATATTTAAAAGTCTCCTAAAGATTCAGTATCTGCACTATAGCATCAGTGATCCATAACAAAGGAAGGCAATCCTAAAATGAACTTATAAATCAAGTTCAAGGGCAATTCAAATTTTCCATTACGAATGTGACGTTTTCCCATAATGATGGTTCCTGATCTAAATAAGCAAAGGCAAAGCAGATTCATGTATAGGCTATATAGCGCATTTCAGCAACAGGGCAACTTAAAGTGCTTTATATAAAACATTAAAGCACAGTTAATTGAAAACACAGCTAAAATAGAACAAGACAAGTATAAAAAATAGGTACAAGAATAAAAGTTACAGTGCACTGTACGAAATCAACAATTACTTGATTAAAAAACTATACCAGAACTTCCAGCCAACATGTGGGATATTGTTAATTGTGAGACTCATTATTTTGTCTGTTGTGGCTCTCATAAAATCTTGTGATGACCAATCTATAAATTTGTAAGTCCTATATAACATAGGCCCACATATACATTTTTAATGAATGAGTGTTTTGTATCAAATAAATCCCAATTAAATGTTTTAAATATAGTCATGGTCATCCATCAGATAACTCACTAATATATTTTCTTATATTTTTTTATTGTACCATACTTAAATAAAGTTTTAAAGCCATGGATGTATTAAGAGGACGGTAAAAATCAGTATGAAGTCCACATTTCCCAGAATCCTCTGCGGGTTGTTCACCCCTCATAGTTTTAGCATCCGGGTCTGAGCTTCCTTTTCCTCTGTGCACAGATGCGATGAGGACCTAGGTTTTTCTGGACCTCAGAAAAATCCGAAGCCATCCTTGTAAAAGGCACCACCGAACCTCGCCAAAATGACCGAGCAGATGACAGTGAGGGGGACCCTTAAGGGGCACAGTGGATGGGTCACCCAGATCGCCACGACGCCCCAGTATCCCGACATGATTCTGTCTGCGTCCCGAGGTGAGGCTTCCTCCGCCGGGTATGCCAACATGGCTAGGTTAGCATTAGCCAGCTAGTTGGTTTGAGGGTGTAACGTACGATAAATGGCAATACTGGTGTGAGTGACCCACAAAATATAGCTACATAAGCGGCCACTAATGCACGTAATGTTGATATACCGTTTTTTTATGTCGACATAATCTGCTCAAATTTAGAGAAAGACGCCGGTTATCCAAGCTAGCTTACACTTGAGCGTAAACTGTAAATCAGCCTCACAAACCCTCAATGCAAATGCGACACGTTTAATAACACAAGTGTAGTTCAATGTTCTAATGTGTGGATCAGACCACAGTCCCGTCATGAACAGAGTAGATTGAGCCCATTGTTACTAACGTTAACTGCCTAAATGTTTGACAGTTTACCTTGGAAATGCACTTGCACAATGAATCCCTGTATGGCCATGTTAATATCAGGTGTTTACTAAATGAAATGTGGACACTTAAATAAAACAATTTCCTGGATTTTTGTTTTCCAGACAAGTCTATTATCATGTGGAAACTGACCCGTGATGAAACCAACTATGGCATTCCCCAACGCTCCTTGATGGGCCACTCTCACTTTGTAAGTGATGTGGTCATCTCCTCAGATGGACAGTTTGCCCTGTCCGGTGCCTGGGATGGGTGCCTCCGCCTGTGGGACCTCACCACGTAAGTGCAAGGAGTGGAAATCTCTTCAGTACTGGTCAGATCTTTGAGGTGTAAGGTGGTAAGCTGTTTCTTCTACATTTACTGTAGATGATTTGTTTGTGTCCGTATACACGTTTAACAGGAACATGTTTTCAGTTCTGCAAGGAATTCTGGATGCATGAAATTAGATCTGATGTTGGGTCTGTAACTTGCATGAAAAGGAAGATCGCAAATTCTACTACTGGTTTCTAAATTCAATAATTCAATGCCATCACAAACTTTATGTAATCAAACCAGGTGAATAGTATGTCAAACTTCAAACTCTTGACCTAGGCCTGGTTTAGCTTAGCCACAGGAATCCCCAAAAACTATGCCAAAATGACCAGTTGAATTCGGTCAGCTTGGCATCACGTAATTAAGTTCATAGCTAAGCTACATCAGGTCTTCATCAAGCCTTTCTCCATACCAACAATAGATCAAATTTAATTTGGGTAACTTTTCAGCAAATTGATGGTTCTCATATGGACAGAGCAACTCAATTACAGTACATATGAGTGACCTGCATGTTGGTTGGGCAATATGGCTAATTCTCTCTATTTAAAGTCAATCTTGCAACTTAACAATTAGGCATTTCTCCTTAAAGGTTGTTACAAAATGTTTGGAATAAACAAATTTCTAGATGCCAGAATTATGGATTGAGGAGAGTGACCATCTTTTAATTGTTTTGAACCCAAAAGGTGATCCATTAAACATGTACATTATCCAGCGTTACATTTTGTAAACACAGAAAATTGATTTTAAGAAAAGTTGGCTTGACTTTTAAATGTGTGTAGCTTTTTAGAAATGTTCTTAACTGGTGTAGCGTTTTTAGACAAGCTTCCTTCTAAGTAGGTGTCTTAAGATGTGAAACCATTTTGAGTTCTGAAATGTTTGGTGTGGTGTTTCCCTAGTGGCCTCACCACCCGCCAATTTGTTGGACACACCAAGGATGTTCTGAGTGTGGCTTTTTCTGCTGATAACCGCCAGATTGTGTCTGGCTCCCGGGACAAGACCATCAAGCTATGGAACACTCTTGGAGTCTGCAAGTACACCATCCAGGTGAGCTGCCAACTCATGTTGTCTTGTGAGTAGCAGTCGCTCTTTCTGTTTTTGGAACTAGAATTCATTGGATTCAAGTACTGGTTGATGGCCTTGCGCTTAATTACGTAATCAAATTAGAAGTTGAAACTTGGCGGTCCCTACTTGGGAAACCAAAACTGCCCTTACAATTAGAAGTTCAAATTGATTTCAAATGGTAACAAATGCTGCTCACCTAGTCACCACTTCCTTTAAAATAACATTCTACAACAGTTATGTCCAGCCATGCCTAACAACATTTAACAAAGATGCAGCGACTTTAGTTGGTTGAAAATGTATATAATCTACGTTTCATGTTGCTCATAAGCAGGCAATTAAAAACCTACTTAAAACAGTGTTGCCCCTTACGTTGCCAGACTTTCATCTGGCCAATTAAAAAACATTATTATTGGTTAACCAGACACTGACAATATATGTATCTTCTCAATTTGCAGGATGAGGGCCATTCTGAGTGGACGTCTTGCGTGCGTTTCTCCCCGAACAGCAGCAACCCCATCATTGTCTCCTGCGGCTGGGACAAGATGGTCAAGGTACGGTGCTTTTCTAAAACAACTTGGCTTTTTGCCTTTGAGGTTTCTTGTTCTCTGTGGTTTAAAAATGAGTCTGAATGAAACTTAAGTAGCAGTGATTATTTCTGATTCTGATTAGCGGGGAAAAACCTAGCATTATTACCTGACCACCTCAGGTCGAGAGCAAAATCTGTAAAGCTTTATATGATCTTTATACTACAATAGTGGTGACATAGTCTTTGTCCTTTGCTCCTAGGTGTGGAACCTGGCCAACTGCAAGCTGAAGACCAATCACATCGGCCACACTGGATTCCTGAACACAGTGACTGTCTCTCCCGATGGCTCCCTGTGTGCATCTGGTGGAAGGGTATACAATAAACGTTTTTTAGTTTTTGACTGCCACAGATTAAAGCACCAATTTAAGTCCAGCAGCAGGTTTTAGCAGTGATGAAAACTTTTAATGCATCTGTTTAACATTGATGATAAAGAGGCTGTTTCTGAGTGTGACCTGCACTTGAAGGACTTATTTGCCACCAGCACAATGTTGGTGCTAAATAATTGTAAACATTAGGCAACAAACTCCCTAGTTAGCTGTTGAGCTAACTAGGGAAAATTTGACATATGGCTATTAAAGCATATTTTCTCTTTCCATCTAGGATGGCCAGGCCATGCTGTGGGACCTGAATGAGGGCAAGCACCTCTACACCCTGGACAGTGGTGACACCATCAATGCCCTCTGCTTCAGCCCCAACCGTTACTGGCTGTGTGCCGCTACTGGCCCCAGTATCAAGATTTGGGTAAACTTCTTCATTCTAAAAAAAAATCTCTTGCCCAGAATATGGTCCATTTAAAGCCACAGTGCAAAGGGCAATGATGAAACTTCCAATGCCAACTGTATTCTTTGATGATAAAGAGGCTGTTTCCGAGCTCTAACCTTGACCAATTTGTACTTTGTAATTCATTTTGAATGTTTTTTTATTTTTTCATTGATCTAATGCTCTGAACAGTTACTCAATGCGCTGCCTATGGTGTTTTTGTCTCTTCATGTAGGATCTGGAGGGCAAGATCATTGTGGATGAGCTGAGACAGGAAGTGATCAGCACAAACAGCAAGGCTGAACCCCCACAGTGTACTTCCCTGGCATGGTCTGCTGATGGACAGGTACAACACACTCAGCTCTGTAGGACCTTCCAGTACAGATGTTTGGCTTTCCCACTAATCGGTGGTTTAAGTGTTTTACCCCCAGTGATTATACCCATTCACTTTTAACTCTGATGTCAAATGATGACAGTCCTGCAAATATGAGGGGAATTAAAAACTTTATTTTATATTAATTTGCTAACTACAGGTCTATAAAATTACCGAATTTGAGTAATGAATGATCCTCTATCCTACTTTTTCTTTACAGACCCTGTTTGCTGGCTACACTGACAACCTGATCAGAGTGTGGCAGGTCACTATTGGAACTCGATAAGAACTTTTCATCGTAGCTACTTTGAATAAAAGACTGTTTGAAAGTTATGTGTGCCTTCTTGGTTTCAACACTGTAACAATGATAATACACAAAATAAGATGTTTATTACCTGTGTAAAAAGCCTCAAAGCTTCTAAAACTGCAGGGACAATACATTCCAAATGTCAAAGCAATGATTTCATTAAGGAAAATCGCTTTTCATCACTTGCTTTGTGCCAGCACTTACAATTGCTAGTGTAAAGAATGTACCTTCTATTAAACACCGTAAAACTGGAAGGTTAATAAATGTTGACTAAATGAATGTGTCCAGATGGTAGAGATTTACCGCGATGTGTTGTCAGTTGACCTGCTTGGGTTGCCGTACATTTGTAATGGTATCCTAGCAACCCAAACTGACATCAAGATCGGGGTTAAACGGCAGCCGAGCAGCTCTTAAGACATTTTTTTTAATTTTCACTAACGTTACTTATTAAATTAACCAACTAATGCTAAACCATAGTCTAACTCAATTGTTCTAACTAATATAACGCTTAGAGCTCATGTCTAACGAAGTTTAGTTGAAGGGACTGAAAGTATCGGAACCTTATTGGCTAGCTAACTACATGCTACAGATACTCGTGTTGCGTGCCGGGGAAGATGGACCAAGCTTCTTATCCTCGCATCTATGTGGAAAGAACTCTGGCCCTTATTAAACCAGATGCCATCCACAAAGCTGATGAGATTGAGGACATTGTACTTAAATCGGGCTTCATTATCCTGCAGGTTGGTTCAAATGTCCCAGAAAATACAGCCGAGATGTTAGGCGTATTAACGTGACCATCTATAAACTGCAACCTGTAGGGTGTGATGCATGGTGTCCGGAAGAGGTTGCTCCAACTAATTGGTTTTGAGGCAATAGTTTTTTTAATTCTGTTATAAATTGCTCCAGCGTAAACAAGTAACGTTGTTGTTTTTGTGCATGTTTTTATTTTTTTATTTTGTGTAAAACCTGAATAATACATGGCTGGGTTGTCATGACGTTGAAGTTGGTTTCAGATTTAAAGATTAAGGGGAAACTAAAATCTGAAATTGGCCTCCGATTCAGCAGGGAAAGAGTGATAATTTACTTTGCTGAGTGACTGATCTTCCGTTTTTTTTAACGTCTTACTGTATTGAAATCGCGTAAGTCATTAAGGTAAATTATTAAAATTAAATTTTATTTTGTCTTTATGAGAAAGCAATACAGGGAGATTCTCAGTTTCAGACTTGTGAAAGCTTTATTCTATTTATGTAAAATGCAATGAAGGGAGAATTTTCACTTGACAGCTTTGAACAAGGTCCACATTGAAAACCACTGTACCTAGATTTCTGGACTTAATTATAAATAGGATCTGGGCCTGGTCCAATGGGATTTACATATGAATAGAAACATAAGAAAATCCCCCTTTATTGCATTTTCACAGATTTTATTAAGCTTTCACAAATGTGAAACTGTTTTTAAGAATCTTTAGCCTCTCTAGGATAATTAAGTCCAGATTTCAAAAGTCTGGGTATAGGCTCGAGGTTTTGGATCTGGACCTAGTCCAATGTGGTCTACATATGAGAAAACTGAAATCTCCTTTTTATTGCATTCTCATAAAGACAATAAAGCTTTCACAATTCTTAAAGTGTATTTTGGCCATGATTAATAATTTACGTTAATGACGAACACAAGGTTCAAAAAACGGAGGATCAAGGCAAGGCAGCTTTATTTGTATAGCACATTTCGGCAACAGGGCAATTCAAAGTGCTTTACACAAAATCAGTTAAACAGATCAGTCACTCAGCAAGTTTCCCTGCTGAGTCGGACGCTGTGAATCGGAAGTTAACTTTAGCTTTAAGTTTCCCTTAAATTGCCCCTTAAGGCCCGGACACTGTCAGACAGTCTGGGTGGGGGGGGG
>NC_045742.1:19089490-19096789 GCF_008692095.1 Etheostoma spectabile
TGACATGCTCGGTCGCAAAGGAGGCTATGGCAGACTTAAAAAAATGGAAAAGACATTTTGAGGCACTCTCTATATATTTTCTCCACCAGAGAGCGCTAACAATCTCCTGCTCAGCACAAATGGTCACACTTTTTCTTTTAATCACCAAATTTAAGGGATCTATATCAAAAAGTTTTTTATTTAAATAAAAAAAAATAGAGTGATAATATATCAAAATTAGTATTAAAGTAAATACTGATTTCAAAAATCCAGAATCAATTCACATTGCACAGAAGTGTCCAATACTTCATTCTTGTGGCAGAGGCGGAAGCTGCAGCTAAGTCCAGAGCAGTGCGGTGACTTCTACGCAGACCAATATGGAAAGCTCTTCTTTCCCAGCTTGACTGCCTTCATGAGCTCTGGCCCCATCGTTGCCATGACTCTGGCCCGCGACAACGCCATCGCCCACTGGAAGTCCATCATAGGGCCTGTCAACAGCGCCAAGGCCAGAGAAACTCATCCAGGATGGTCAGTCTGTTAACTTTTAAGGTGTTGATGTCTTTTGTTTTTTTTTTTCTATGGCAATGTTTTTTTAAATATATATATAATATATAAATAATATATACACTACCGGTCAAAAGTTTGGGTTCACATACAATTTTTATTCCTCTCCATTATAGACAGAATACCAGCTGATCTGAGTGGGGGTGGCTGATCTTTAATGCAATATCTACATTGCCCATTATCAGCACCTTCACCAATGTTCCAAGGCACATTCTGTTTACTAATCTGATATCATTTAAAAACTAACTAGAAAAACATTGGCGAACTCTTTTGCAATTAGTGGCAGTGAGCACATAATGTAATCTGAAAACTGCTGCCCTGGTTAAAAAAACAATGCAACTGACTTCAGCTGGTATTCGGTCTACAATGGAGTGCAATGGAAATTTGTGAGTGACCCCAAACTTTTGACCGGTAGTGTATATATAATGTAGTTATTACAATTGACAAAATCACTGCCTAATGCTAATGGAAAGTGGTGTGTATACACAAACCAGGCCAACGATCTATCCCATGAAATTTACTTACAAAAACAGGCTGGCATTAACAAACCAACTAATAAACAGACCTTCAGTGTATAAAAAACACTTTGAATAACTACTATTCCTCTATATAAGTTTTGTGTCTGTCCCATATTTATAAGTGTTTGTGCACATCCACAATAGGGTGTTACAATACTTTATATTTATAATATTTCCGCGATATCATGGCACCAATCCTGTGGTCAGACAGAGTCAGACAGGGAGTCCTGTGTGATGGACACATTATATTAAACAAAATAATAATGTTAGGTCAAACATATTCTTGACAGTAGATTCTCTGTATGGTTTTGAAAAAGTACTCATAATATTCTCTGAGGTCTTGGTACTGTGTATTAAGCTTACAATGCAAACGTTTGATCAAGCAGTAGTTTAGATATTTGCACATACATGTATAATTGATTGTAATTCTGGGCCGAGCTTCTGTTTATCAGTACATAAGGTCACCATGCCCTGTGAGTGCGATTCATCCTGCTTGGCATCATGATTCATTGTTTTTTACCTAATATAGATGGGGCAAAGGTTTGCAGTCATGACAACCCTGGCAGACATATGTATATGAAGGTGTGATATGATGTATTTTCCCTCCAGCCTTAGAGCAAAATATGGCACTTCTGACCTTAAAAACGCACTCCATGGCAGCGAGTCGTTTCATGCGGCTGAAAGGGAGATCAAATTCATGTTTCCTAACTGTAAGTAATACACACAACCACACATACTGTTGTTTGTATAGAAATGTAGTATTGAACTCTTATGATTGTGTACCCCACATGGTTTCTCTCTGTAGCTGTAATCGAGCCTTTTCCATCAAGAGAAGCCACCGCAGAATACCTGAGCAAGTATGTAAACCCAACTCTGCTACGTGGACTCACTGAGCTCTGCAAGTACAAGCCACACAATCCCTGTGTAAGTATTTGATGCTGATTATTTGAAGATATACAGTTATTTATTTGCCAGGTATTCCTTGCTGTTACCATGTTATCCTGCACTTTTGTCTTCATTAGATTTGGCTTGCTGACTGGCTGATCAACAACAATCCAAACCAACCTAAAATATGTGATGGAGCCATTCTGGAAGAAGCACAATAACAACAGAGACAAAGGGGGCCCGATACATAATACCAGACGTAATTTTTTTTAGACAAATGTATCTGTTTCGTACTTTGATTAAACAAAATGTCTTTTCAGCACTAATCCTCTGTTTTGTTTGCTGGACAAACTGGTAAGTTTGTCCTATTTTGTAAACCACTTGTTCTTCCTTTAACACTTCTTCCAATGGTGTGACTTGATTCATAACCTAAAATGTATGCAATAAATCAAATATCTCAGATTTATTGTTAACAATGCGATCCCACCAAGTCTAACAAACCAATGTAGGAAATCAGCCAGTGGGTTTATTTAGTGAGTATGATTGCACCAAATTAATTGGATGAGTTACATGACCTGTGTTAAGTTGATAACATTGGAACAAACACTCATATAATAAGATGTTCTGGTGTACCATGCTTCGACCAGCTACATCTCTTGTTGCTCCTCTGGAACTGGTTCTCTAACACAAAATGAGCTTGTAAAGGAATGACACACAGGCATGGCTGTCTAACAGATATGTTACTGAATCAACAAAGGGACTTCACTCGGTCAAATGAGCATTATGGCGTTTTATTCAGGGGGCTTTAGAGAAGTTTGTTAGTTTACAGATTATGTAGGAAAATAATATCAATGACCATTGCTGTCATTGTCATTGATGTCCAAATATACTTGCCAATGAAATCTATAACCAAAGAGTCTGTGCAGCCATTGTTTGACTGCTTAAAGGAGGTAAAAACCTGGATGGAGTTAAACTTCCTCAATCTAAACGATAATAAAACAGAATTCATCACGTTTGGACGTTCGGATGCTCTGGTGACCCTTTTGGCATTTTGGGCCCCTCAGCCTCCCAAAATCGATCCCATATTAAAAATCTGGTGTTATTTTTGATACCTCCTTTACTTTTAGCAAACAAATCAGTGCAGTTGTCAGACCAGTTTCTTCCAGTTAAACTTCTAGCTAAAATAAAGGCCTATCTTCCTTTGAAAGACCTTGAAAAAGTCATTCATCTTTTATCACTGTTCGGCTGGATTATTGTAACTCTCTATATATGGGCCTACCCCAGAAATCTTTAAATCGCTCCAGGTCCAAAACCAGCTGCTCGCCTTTTAACTAAAACAAAAAAACAGGAACATATACACACGTCCTGCCCTCCTCCACTGGCTACCTGTCCGTTACAGGATAGATTTTAAGATCTTGTTGCTTGTTTTTAAGGCCTTAAATGGTTTGGCGCCATCTTACCTGGCTGATCTCTTATGCCACCATTCTCCAGTCAGAACGCTGAGGTCGTCAAACCAGCTGCTCTTGGACGTCCCAAGATCGAAGCTAAAAAGTAAGGGCGATAGAGCCTTCGCAGTGGGCGCCCCCACCCTATGGAATAACCTCCCCATGCATATTAAAGCGGCACAGTCCTTACAAACATTTAAATCACTGCTTAAGACGCACCTGTTTGCTGTGGCTTTTAACCCTCGTTAACTTGGATTGAGATATTTTAAAGTGTTGTTTGTCTCCCTGTGATGTATTTTGGTTGGAGTGATTTTTACACTTGTTATTTGTGTATTTGATACTTACCCTGTTCAGCACTTTGGTCAACTGCTGTTGTTTTTAAATGTGCTATAGAAATAAAATTGACATTGACATTGACATTGCAACAGTAGTATTATGTGTATTTTGATAGTTTTCCAGCAATCAAAGATTAAATATAGAAACATATTTATTTTTATTATGATGTGGCTTTAAGCAGTAGGCTACCTAAATGTATTTTGACTATAGGCTATTTGATCTATATGTAGCCTGGGATTACTATGATTGTAGTTTTGTGTGTACAGTATGTGGTTCCTCACTAATTGTGTAGACAGCCTTCTATGAGTTAATCTATCATTAATGTTCATACAGAGATACTTCACAGTATATTAGACAGACATATTTCACAGACCGTCCTTTTCACAGATCTGGACTGGACTATGTTGCATTGCCTTCATTATTTTGTCAGATTTGGAGTGAATATCAGTGCAAGTCAGTCCAATTCTAAGAGTAACGCCTTGAAACATTACTCAGTACTAGCAATTCATCTTTTTTTTGAAAAAATATGCCGTGAAAAACAGAGAAAGGCTACTCGGAGTTCCTTCCTGTGTGTTAAGGGCGTGAACATGTTCAGTAAAAAGAAATAACCGTGTATATAATTGGTCGGTGCAATGAATGGCAGCAGTGATCGTCCAATCAGATGGCTTCTCTGCAGAAATTGCGTTTTTTTCTGCCGGTTCTAGAAAACCAACCACGAGTTGTCGTCGTGTGGGAGAATCCATCTTGAAGAGAGCTCTCCGGTTGTGTGACCAGTAAGCAGGTTTTCCGTACTTCTTTAGCTTTGTTTTTTTCATTATATTGTCACGTAAGTACTGTAGTTGTTGTAGTATTTTTTTGTTGCTATTCTGGTAGATGTAGATGAAGCAGCTGCAATTGCTAGAAAATAAAGGCCCATATTACGGCTAGCACGGCCTTTGCATTACGTAACTGCGAATTTTAGTTGTAACGTCAGTCCGGGCTTGGTTTATCAGTGTGATGCAGATGGTTACACTGTTTCTAATCTTTAGCTCTAGCAGAGGTGTACTTTAGATGCTGGGTGGTTATTGTGTTGTTTAAATAAACGTTACTCAGTTGCCATTTGCTGTCGCCGTTCAACAAAAACGGCTCCCTAAGAATGTATGGAACACGATCGTGCCGGGCAAAATGGTGGGAAATGCATGCATTGCCACCATGTAAATGGCGAAGCATGTACTGCATGAGGGACTATAAACCCACCGTGATTTAGCTTAACTCGATGCATATTTTTTTCTTTTGGGTTTAGGTATAATAGTGCAAAATGTCCGAGACAGAGCAACAGTATATGGAAACATCAGAAAACGGTCACGAAGTCGACGATGATTTTAACGGAGCCGAACACGCCGAGCAGGGGAACGACGAGAGCGCTGTGAATGACTGCGGAGAGGGAGAGGGCGCAGGCCCCGACGCCGACGGGAATTCGCAAAACGGTGGCTCAGAGGGCGGCCAGATCGACGCCAGCAAAGGCGAGGAGGATGCTGGGTGAGTTAAAAAATGCTGGGATGCGAAGCTATCGTCTTTTTAAAAGAAGCACTCGTGGTTTGACATGTTTCTTTGTTCAACCGGCCTTTGTTGGCGCCATATGCAGAGCGGAGGGGGGGGATGGGCGCTTGTGCAGGGATCAAATCTAACATGAATTGGCTCACTGTAGACTACTGATATGTTTCTGATGTAGCGTAGCGATTATTAGCATATTCAAATAATGTTGTAAAATAACCGTAATCTATAGCAACTGTAGCCTGCCGCCCTACGTCATTGGTACAACAGATGTTCTGGAACAGTGTGTACATTTACACCCCCCACGCCTGTCCCAACACCACCCCCGCTGGGCCATATATAAAGTTGGAGAACCTGGCTGCCTGTAATGCTAAACATGTCCCTTTCTGTCTCTCTGTGCTCAGGAAAATGTTTGTTGGTGGTCTCAGCTGGGAAACGAGCAAGAAGGATCTTAAAGATTACTTCACTAAATTTGGCGAGGTGACAGACTGCACCATAAAGATGGACCAGCAGACAGGCCGATCAAGAGGCTTTGGCTTCATTCTTTTCAAAGATGCAGCCAGTGTAGAAAAGGTGAGTGGGGAAGCAATTATGTCGAAGCCAAAGTAACTGTTTCACCAGACCAACAATTCTTAATGTTTTCCTGTTTGTTTTTTAGGTTCTTGAACAGAAGGAGCACCGGCTAGATGGCAGAGTGATCGACCCAAAGAAAGCCATGGCCATGAAGAAGGATCCAGTCAAGAAAATCTTCGTGGGAGGCCTCAACCCCGACACATCCAAGGAAGTCATTCAGGAGTACTTTGGAACCTTTGGAGAGGTACGGTATTCAACAGATATTTCACGTGTATTTAGGAATTAAATGCTCAGGTTATGGGCTGCTTGAAAATTAGTTTTCCTCTTATGTAGGTTGAGACCATTGAGCTTCCACAAGATCCAAAGACAGAAAAGAGGAGGGGATTCGTATTTATCACATATAAAGAAGAGACTCCTGTCAAGAAGGTTATGGAGAAGAAATACCACAATGTCGGTGGAAGCAAGGTATTGGCACACTCTGCATGCAGGTGAAATTGGGTATGATATACTGTTTTGGAAATCTTTGCAAAAGTCATTTCACACTGCAATGTAATTTGCTCTTGTGTGGTGTTCCAGTGTGAAATTAAAATTGCCCAGCCCAAAGAGGTCTACCAGCAGCAGCAGTATGGTGCCCGTGGATACGGAGGACGCGGCAGGGGCCGTGGAGGTAAGCACCCTTTTTTTGTTTGTGTGCGTGTACCAGCAAAATATTTATTTTTAAACTATACTCAACTCTAGACTTTAAATTTGTGCCGAGTAACTGCCTGGGTCCTGTGTGCTGGAGAGTTGTGACAAAGGCCTCACCTGTTGTTTCTAGGCCAGGGCCAGAACTGGAATCAAGGTTACAACAACTACTGGAACCAACCTGGATACAACCAGAACTATGGCTACGGACAGCAAGGCTACGGATATGGCGGCTACGGCAACTATGACTACTCTGCTGGTTATTACGGCTATGGGGGTGGCTACGATTACAGTAAGCGATAAGTGCCCCCAGGGAACGAAAAAAGAATGAGAGAAACTTTATTTTCTTGGTCCTCCTTGTTGTACAGAAGAACTCAGTCCCTTTTTCTCTTGTCCTCCAGACCAGGGCAATACAAGCTATGGGAAAACTCCAAGACGTGGAGGCCACCAGAGTAGCTACAAGCCATACTGATCACACGTAGTGCAGGTATGCATTTTTGCATCATCCGTGGTAGTATGAGAACATAGCTGTAACCATTGGTGCCTTTTTGACCCCAAAGATCTCATCTACTCTAAATCCATTCAAGCATTGTGGTGGGGTTAGGGTAGGCCGTGTTGTGGGGTCTGTGATCATTAAAGATGGATTCATTCCACCTGTCAGCCATCTTAAGATGCATCTCTACTACTTGATCAATAAGGGTTGAGTTGGTGGTGGTTGAGAACAGGAATGAGGACCGTTTCACCTTTCACCAGGTGCTAGGTGTAATAGTTAGCGGTTGTGC
>NC_045742.1:19096799-19097264 GCF_008692095.1 Etheostoma spectabile
CCCCCCAAAGTGTGTCTGTCCATTCACTGACCTGTCAAACTCATTCATGCACCTGTCTGTCTTTGTGTAATTGCATGCCATATTTGGTTTATTCTCAGTAACGTTAAGCACCGTGTTTTTCTCTTAAGGTCTAAAGTAAATAAGAAAAAGAGATCCATGGTCTGACCACAACCAACATGGGCTCTGGCTTTTCCTTTGGAGTTGGCAGAAATTTGGACTCATGCTCCATTTGTACAGATCAAGTGAGGAACTGGGGAAGCAAATGTCACTTTTCCACTTTTTATTTTATATTGTTTTGTGTCCATTTACATTTCCAGTGATGGAAGTGTTATTTTTACTGTACTTTTTGGTACCTTTTGAATCTAATGTATTGTATGGTTGTATTTTTACATGTCTACTGGATTTACAGATGAGCAGGAGCAAGAGCTTTTAAAGCTCACAAATAAAACAATTTCATTTTTTTTT
>NC_045742.1:19097274-19100583 GCF_008692095.1 Etheostoma spectabile
CTTTTGGTGTTTCTAGATCTTAGTTATTATTCTCCTGTGCTGAATGTTGAATGCGAGATGCATGGCTTCAGATATGGGGTGAGGCAAAATAAGGGATTTAAACTAATCAATGGGTTCATTGTAAGCGTGTCAAGTGAATGTTTGCAGATGGCCTAGTAGACGAAGACAACCAGCATCTTTATTTTTTTATTTTTTTTCGGCTTTTAAGGAGATTCTTCCCCCATCATGTCTGCAATTTTAAGTGGCTTTACTAGTGTTATTCAACTGAACGCAAGCCTGTTAATGTAAGAGGGTACTCCCTCTCTCACTGGAAACTCATTCCTCTAGTGTCTTGGGCAAATTGTTAGAAATAAACTTTTGGTTTATATTACACATGGATCCTTTTGTTATTATTTGTAAAGTTAATGTTAAATGTTTTGTACTGTTAAATGGCTTGCTTGTTTTCGTCTCGAGTAATGTTAACCTCTCTACGAATGCCTCTTGCTGTGGGAGAGGGCTTCACTGCCTGCAGGATAACTGGCTGAGTGTTAGATCCATTCAACTAGATGTGAAACTGCGGTAATTGAGCATTTTTATGAATGTGGCCAGAAGTTAAAGATAGTGGTCTGGTAAGTGCTTATCTCAACCATAATGTGTATTGGAAACATGTTGCTGATCAGTGTTATAAGTTGGGACTAATTTCTACTGTGGGTAAAAGTCAGTTAAAAACAAAAATGCATACTATTAGTTTCTTGATAAACAAAAGGTTTATTTTTGGGAGTCAGTGTCACATTAGCACCTTGTGTACTGGATTATCTTTCAGGTGGCTTTGGTAATGTGCTGTAGCGGGCATCCATTTAAATTTGTTAGGTTTCATCAGGGGGTGACCACCGAAAACCTGGGGGGGGGAACAAAAAGATTAATGAAAGATTTTAAGGTAGCATGGCTCTAGACTGACTGCTGTTTATATTCTACTGCCACTGATTTGATATTTCATAGATTTAGGCTTTGATGTAAAAACAAAGTGTATTAACACAGACGAAGGCAGTTACTACGAGGCAGACAGAGTCCCCACAGTGTCGAGTGGAAGATGGCAACATGTTCTAAGTGAAATGAATGAACTTGTTTCTTTTGGGAACCTCAAGAATAGACATTCACATCTCTACCTCTGAACTTTATGAATGTGACCATGTCTGATGCAATTAAAAGTTTTTCTACAGGTTAAACAAACCTTAGATGTCTTCCTTTTCCAGTTTAATTTCACTGGCTTCCATGTCTGAGAACAAGACAATTGAATGTTATTCTACACGTATAAATGTGTGGTATTAAGTCTTTATAGGCATCTGTCACAGTGCTCAGACTCTTAAGTTAAGTGTTCTTTGTTTAATTTAGATTCATACCCACAAACAATCCAAACCGCTGTAGACTAAAGTTTTGAGTAACTAACCTGTGAGTATGCGGTCAATACATCGTACTGCCAGCTCTGCGTCCTCCATACTGAAACACATCGGAGGTTTAAACTTAATGACGCTTTCCCAGGGGCCATCTGTGCTGACACAGATTTTATCCTCCTCTTTTAACCTAATGTAAAAGAGACAGGTTAATTAAATTAAAGACCACCCCTCAGAAGAGACAGTGTATACACACTGCTAAACTATAACCATTAACTGTTGTATTGCACTCTACTCCAGTACCTCTTCACTACCCGTGCTGCTGTTTGTGTGGCTGGAGTCTTCTGGTCCCGGTCTGAAACCAGCTCAAGACCCACGAACAGCCCGATGCCTCTTAAAAAAACAAAAACAGAAAAAATATCTGTTGACCCCATGATTCAAGTTATTAGTGATCCATCTCAACATTGAATCACATAGTATGGAAGGATGAAAAATATGCCAATATTTTAAATTCTACAATGTATATTAATTTCATTAGTGTATGAGCTGTATCTCCTGTTTAATGGCACTTTCTTTAAGAGGCCCTGCAGGTCCAGATACTTAAGCCTGTGAAAAAGTGCAATATCTGCAAGTCAGAGCAATGTCAGTCAAGTACTGTACATGCTCCCTCTGTCTTGACAAGAGGTCTTCTCAGCTAAGAGAAGTGAAAACACCTCTGTGGATGTATCAAGAGTGTGTAGGAGCTTTGATTAGTGTTGACAGTCAAATGGTTGTATTAGGTGACAACTTAATAATGCCAGACTCCTTATCAATTACTGCTTTTCATCATTTTAAAAAGCTAATTTAATGCCATGGACTCTTGAGAAAAGGATCTAACTCCCTTTTATGAGTATGATAGCTTAAGTACACAAGTCACTGCATCCTTACCTGACATCGCCAATTATTTGATGTTGTGACTGTAGCTTTGTGAGCAAATCCTTAAGATGTGCTCCCACCCTTGTGGCGTTTCTTCTTAGGTCCTCTTTCTCTATCACATCAAGTACTGCCAGACCAATCGCACAGGACACTGGATTCCCTCCAAACTGCATGATGTTAAGAGACAAAATAAATAAATACGTCTTGATATATTGCATAATATTACTCACCCAGCACTACTTTAAATTCTTGAAGAAAGATGCTTTTTTGTCACGTGCCTCCAGAATGAACAAAAAAAAAATCCAAAAACCCAAAGTTCTCGGCATGCAAAAAAAGACATCTTCTAGAATTCAAGGTATTTCAAAGGTTATTTTGAGGGTGAATTCTTAATAATAATGTATGATTTATCCAGCGGTGTAGTGGTTAATTAAAAAGTGGCAAAACAACTTACCGACAATTGTTGAAAACTACCAACTACTACTGCTCAACATAACCACCACGAGAACAGGTTAAACATGGGGAGAAAATATTTTTTTACTATGTACTTTAAAAGACAATGTCTTTATGAAACTCACATCAGTTACTTTGAATGTTATAATTTATTTTTTTCCTTTTTTTCCAAAAAGTCTCCCTGGCTGGGAAACACTATAGATACCCACTTGAAGGAACACACATTCATATTGTGTTGAGGCTACTGTGTTGTCACCGTATTGAAGTACTCCACTCCGTTGGCTGTGAATGCTCCAGCTATCTCTACAGTGGTTGCCACACATGCCAGGGGATGCCCATTGCCCATTGGTTTGCCCATGGTAACTATGTCGGGACAGAAACCCTCCCCCTGCAGCTGGAAAGCCCAGAAATGACTTCCCACTCGACCAAAGCCTGTCTGCACCTCGTCTGCCACAAACACTCCACCAGCTGAGCGCACATATCTGTGCAGAGTATAAGAGAGATGCCCCATGTCACCACTTAATGTACATGTGGATGAGCAAAAACAGAACCTGAAAACTGAGTCACCACTCAC
>NC_045742.1:19100593-19104499 GCF_008692095.1 Etheostoma spectabile
TAGTTGAGTATCCTTGGGGCAAGATTATTTGTCCTCCAACACTTGGCAATGATTCAGCAAAGAAGGCAGAGATCTAGGGGGGGGGGGGAGGTGGTAAGTAAGTTGTATAGTATGGTTAAGTAAACTTTATTATCCCTGTGAGAGGCAATTTGTTTTACAGTCATGAGAGAATAAAAGACAACAGTTCATACACAGGACACACAACATAACATACAGTAAGTTATATAAATGGCATGCATTGGTCATGTTTATTACAGAAGTATACATTCTCTGTACAACAAAAAGTGTTATGAGTGTTACTGATTTTATTCAGGCTGCATGAAGCTGACGTAGTGTACTGCACCTTACGACCTTTCCTGTGCACCTCATCTATTAGGTCTTTCACTGTATCAGCGTATGCTTGGCCAGGGTCGGGGTGATCCTCTCCGTGTATGCCTCTGTAGGTGTCTGGTAAGGGTGCCTAAGAGGATGACACACATTCTTTCAGATAGGCTGAGTCCACTGTTGGCCATTTGTGTAATAATGGTTGTATAAATGTACAAACCACATGAACCCATTCTTTCTGTCCTGCCAGTTTCCGGAACTTGTAAGGACTAATGTCGATGAGGGACATTAGATGCCCATGGTACGCACTAGTATAAAAGGAGAGCTCATTGTAATTCATAACCAAGTGTTGTCAGAAGGGAATATGTTGCAGGAGAACAGAATACTTACTGGTCAAGCACAATGACGTCCTGGTGTTGAGTGTACTGCTGTGCCAAGCGCAGGGCAAGATCATTGGCCTCTGAACTAGCAGATGAACAGATGTCAAAATCACTGGAATGTTACTTCAGGTATAGATTCTGGGGATGTGGGTGTATTATTTACCCAGAGTTAACAAAGTAGAAGACACACAGTTTCTCAGGCAGGGTGGCAGCCAGGCGGTCTGCATACATGACTATGTTGTCGTGCAGGAATCGTGCATTTGTGTTAAGGAGGTCCATTTGTTCTGCTGCAGCTTTTGTAATGCTGGGGTGACAGTGGCCCACTACAAAACAATGATACTGTATGTTACTAACACATAAAGCGTTCTGCCATTAGACAACGAGTGTAATAGACTGCCTTTTACAAGGGGAAAATGTGGACTATGTACTGGATGTTTTACCATGATGAACGTTGCTGATGCAGTCCAGATAGCGCTCGCCATTTTCATCAAACAGATATTGGCCTCTTGCTTTTATTATTTTCACAGGGTCGTCTGAATAAAATAGTCTACATGACTGCCTGTAACCGAAGACAATACTTGGAGTCAGCAACTTTTGTGCACGCGCTTACTGGGTCCAATCTTTACCAGCTAGCATCAAGAAAATGTCACTGGTTCACTGTTACATACCCGATTAATCTCTTCCTCATTGCGAGAGTTTCTTCTTTCCTGAGTTTTTCAAGCGCCATGTTGGTCGAGACAATGAACGAAGAGCTACGATAGTCATCAAGAGTAGGCTACGTTATGGGACATAGACGCCAGAAAGTTAACGAAAGACAGCTTAGACAGAACGGCCTTACATCCACCACGCATGCGTCTTTTGTGGATTTGGGTTCTTGTTTTACGGCGGTTGACTTCTGGTTTATTCGTGCATTATCACCACCTTCCGCTCCGGAGTGTGGATCAGACAATATAGACTTAAGTCTATATCCCTTCTCACACACAAACACACGCGCACAAACACGCGCGCGCACACACACACACACACTATTCATGTCAGCAAAACTATAGCACCCTATTCTTGTCTTTTCATTATATGCTTTAAAAAAAAAAGACTGTCCCTTGAAAAGCAAAAAATATTCTGACATGTGCTTGCCTTTCTCACCCATGCTTTGTCATTATTTTAATGTGAATCCTCTCTCTCTCTCTCTCTCTCTCTCTCTCTCTCTCTCTCTCTCTCTCCCTCTCTGTCCCATATGCCCTACAACTCAGAACTACATATTCCACTGTCTCCTCTTCCTAACGTCTCTCACACAAACCTGTCTGGTGTCTCCCCACCGTCTTCAACATTTAGTTTAGTCCACAGTGCCCCAACCTTCATCTTCCTTTTTCCTATGTCCACCACCTACACTATTAACTTTGACCTTTTTTTAAAAAGTGCCTACATTTCTCCTTACTGTCTCACCTTTCTTGACATATTTTATTTGCCTTTTCCCAGATTAAACATTTAACCTCTGCTTTACTGATACTAATTTGCATTTAATTTCCTTTCTTTAAAGCCCTCTTTGCTAACTCATCCACCTAGTCATTTCCCTTCACCCCAACATGCGCTGAGACTTTCTCTGGTAGAAATTTAACATGGCCTGATTCCAATTTCTTTTGCTGGCTTTGCCACCCCAAATCCTGTTACTCCTGTCTCAGGTTTCTTAGCACCATCCAAAAGAATCTGTAAATAATGACTAAACTCTTCCATTATGTGATAGTTGAAAGCACTTATCAAATCAAAGCTATTTTTATCTTTCCTTTTTACCTCTAACAAATACCAGTCTATATTAGGTGGAGTAATCACTAGATAAACTACCAAGGGACTTATTCTCAGATCAAAAACTCCAAATTCTTTTACAATATTATTTTCTACTCGGCAAAAGTTATCCCTCTGATTCCTCCCATGCATCTCCCAGCACTTCTGCAACACTCATTTTGTGGGATGAGAATCATTGTGTCCCTGCAAATGAATCCAGTAGTTTGCCATTAGTTGATTCCTTCTTATTTCCAACGGCATCTCCCCCATTTCTACTTGTAGGGCAGGAACTGGCAATGTATTTAAAGCCTCACTGCACATTTAATGCTTGTGCCTGAATCACATCCTTTCTTAAAAGAGCGCTGGCGGCCCACTCATAAGCCCATTCCATCCCGTTGTCAATCGCTCCTTGCACTCTCCTGATTACATGCCCATTCCTTCCTCTCTTCCACAGGACCCCTTATTATCCGTAAAAAGTGACCTACCTACTGAATATCTACTGGTACCTTTGAAAAGACGTCATTAATCATAATGATAAAAAGTAGGGGGCTTATCACAGTACCTTGAGGTGTGCCGTTTCCAACCATGTACTGACTTGACAAGTCGGATCCAATCCGTTCTTTGATTTTTCTTCCAAACAGAAAATCCTTTACACAGTTAAAAACTCTTCCACCAACCCCCATCTTGTGCAAATTAATTGACAATCCTTCTTTCACATCATGTCATATGCTTTTTGTATGTCAAAGAACACTGCGATAACTTTTTATTTGCCTGGACCTTTCTTCTTTCCTTCTAGTCTTATCACTGAAACCATGTTATTCTTTCCTTTTCTAAAACCACTTTGATAATTTGCCGGAATTTCTCTCTTCTTCTCAAGCTTATGCAATAACCTTTTTGTTACCATCCTTTCCATGATCTTGCATATATTTGATGTTAGTGCTATAGGCCTATACCTGGAGGCATTAGATGGATCCTTGCCAGACAACAACTATTACCTTCTATGCACTTGGTAATCTTCCCTCCTCCCAAACTTTATTATCAAGCTGCAGCAACTTCAATAATGCTCCTTGCCCTACATGCTTTAACACAACATAGCCTATAGCCCACCTAATCTTCCCCTGGATAAGTTGGTTTCGACTTAACCCTTGTCTTACCGTCAAAATTGAAAATCAACACTTTTGTTTACTCTTTTTATCTGTGTTTTTAACTTTTTCTTATTTTTTTGTCCCTTTTTTCAACACTTTTGACACTTTTTTCAATGTTTGTCACTTTTTTTGACGTTTTCAACACTACATAACACAAACTTACTAACTTTAATTTTACAGTTATTTTTTAGAATTTATGGTCAATAAACCTCATTTATAGGAAATTATACCTAACGTTTGAGTTAAAAAAGCAGAAATTAGGAATTATTTAGACTAAA
>NC_045742.1:19104509-19106978 GCF_008692095.1 Etheostoma spectabile
AAAGGAAAGTATGTTGATGGATAATCACAGACTGGAATGTGTCAACTTTTACTCAATACTATTTGGAAACCACTTCAATTTGTTTTTAAAATGCTATAAAATTGAATAAGACACCCCAAAATTAATGAAAGTAGGTCCTAGAGATGTGTACTTGCCAAAGAGCGTTGTGTGGAATCAATCATTTTATTTTGGGTAGTTAAAAAGAACATTGATATAGTAAAACGGGTCAATTTGACCCGAGGACAACATGAGGGTTATTTAGCCTAGGCTACTGCTCTCACAATCTCTGCCAAAGAAAATCAATTACACCATCTGCTGCTTCCCTCTTGTCTAACATCTGAATTTTGACTTATTGTTATTTCCCTTCCTTTACTCACTTCTAATACATCTTAAACTTTCCAAACATGTAATGAATTGGCAGTGATCTCTGCCATTCCCTCCTTAGATTTGGGTTTAACCATGGACTGTTTATATATAAACCCATAGACCGTTTTTATATATATATAATATAAAACGGTCAGTTATGTATATATAATAAATATTTATATATATAGATATATATATATATATCGCTTGTAATATACAAAACGGTCTATGGGTTTAACTCATGTCCAACTCATGTACTATAAGAATCACTTTACAGTGCTGTGGAGGTAAGTCTAGCAATGCAAAACTAGGGTTCACCTAGTTTTAGAATTATGCTTCCATCGCAAATATAGGTTGGCTATAAATTAGATTGATATTATATTATTCCATATCAGGAAAAAATACTTTTAGGCCTATTTGTCGCCAAAGACATTTTGATTTTATGCTGTCACTTTATTTAGAAGGGCCCAACTATGGGGTTGTTAAGGGGACAGAGACTTCCAAAAATAAGTGCAGTCATAGGTTAAACATGTAGTTTTAATAGGTAAGCCATGAATAAATGTCATATTGGGAAAGTATGTGCTTTTTGAGTACTGTGTAGTTTCCTTAAATTACGATTTTTGAGGCAGTGTATTCAAAATACCTCTGTGTTGGTATGGTCCAAAGGCTATAAATGCTTAGCTGAACGGCTCTCTATCCGGTGCACCGTGTGCGGTTTCGGTTGCTTAGGAACCGCAGAATGCAGGTAATACATCAGGACAGCTGTAGTATGCTAGCTTGCAAACAGAAAGCGTAACTAAGCTAGCTAGTGCTACTAATTCATTTTAACATTAACGGCCCAGCCGTTGCATTTATTAAGCCCCTTTTCATATTCCATTTTAACTATTCATAGCCTCAACCGGAGCAGACACAACGAGTGTAAGCAAACGTTGGTAAGGACGCTTGTTATCATATTCGCTAGCTGTTAGCTAGCGTAAGTCTTCCACGGGCTGCATCGTGTTGCTGAGCTAGCTTACTATACTTGTCTCACCAGAAGTCGATATCCGATTTAGTAAGTACATCTAGCCCAATGTTAAGTCCTAACGTAACATTGTCAGTGACACGTTGTCTTCCAGCTAATGTTGGAAAGAACGTTGGGCTTTTAATTGGCTAACACTAACGTTGTTTTGTATATAAGGTCAAGCTGCGCAACACTTATTTTTTGCTTTGCACGTTAGTGAAGACGATATAGTACTAATAGTCTTGTTTTAAGTGCTAGATGTGTCTTGCAAGTTGTTTGGGAATATCATTAATTTAATTTGTAGGAAAGTTAACGTTAAAGTTTGTAACCAAGATTGTAAAATGATGATAAAGTTTTTAATCGGCTGGTGGTTGACAGCACTGCTATTGGCAGTTTGTGAGCAAAAGAAGTTTGTGGCGTGCAGAGTTTTTAACACTGGCTGATGCTACTGGATGCGGTTCAGCCTGTGCCCCTGTGCGAAGAAGCATGTCTTCTAGCATGTGGAATTAGGCTAGCAATGTACCACCTTGCCACAAGGAGGAAGGCCCTGGAGGCCACATCTGACTGCCAACAGCAAGTGTTGAAAATAAGTCTCTTCAATTTGTAGAACTCTTACCATCAAGCGTTTATCTTCAGGTTAAAGACATATGATTTAAAATTGGAAGTTATATATTATGTTTCCCTATGTTGTATCATGTCTGGTTTGGTATCATCATTACATTTGCTCTAGTTGGGTGCTCAACAGCAGTGCAAAGGCTACAAGGCCATGTTGCATTTTAGTGCAGCAGATAGGTTATATATTGTCTTTCTGTTTTAGTTTCAGATTTATATTTTTGCGCTGTGCAAAGGTTGGATGTGCCAATGCTGGTTAATCTTTAAAGATATTTGTGGAGTAACCATTAGATATTAAAAGCTAACTCAGTGCTTTTTGCTTGCAACGAAGATATCAGAGGACTGTTCTTCTTGGCCATGACGACTGTCTTGTGGCCCTCAACTCTCTTGGTACATTACAGTTTGGGTTATATAATTTCTTCAGACTTGGTCACTGTTCTTTTTTTCCCCTTTGTGAAAATACTATGGCATGCTTCCAACCCCCACCCCAT
>NC_045742.1:19106988-19124987 GCF_008692095.1 Etheostoma spectabile
TTTTTTTTTTTTTTTTTTCCCCCCACATACTTCCCCCATTATTTTCCTTTTTGTCTTTCCCTCCCCCTTCCATTCACTTTACAACTCACAACTCCTGGTATTTGTGTTTATTGGACCCAACTAACTTTCATTGCCATGTTATTGCTCCCAAGGTTTTTACTTTGGACATATTATGCATTTTCTTTGAATTTGCACCAGTCTGTTAGTAGTTTCAATAATAAATGTGTATGTTCACTGTGCATGATGGAATGTGAAGTTTGTTTTCTGAGTTGTGAACATGAACTTCTGCCTTTCATGTGAGTGAGGCAGCATGTTGATCCCAGCCTGGGTCTTGTATATTAATATGTGGTCAGTACTTGGAACACACCTATTCAAGTATCCTGTTCTTCTTTCTGTGGCCTTTTCCACAATACACAGCATACATTATACACACACCTGTCGGTTTCATTAGCATCCCTTCTCATCTCTCCCTCTAGGTGGCATAGAAATGACTGTGGCATAGTGAGAAAACTGGTCAGTCTGGCTGATTGAGGTGTGGGGGGACACCACAAACCACGCCAGGAATCTGACTTACATAATTCTCACTGCCCTCAGTAAATATCCTCATCATCTCCATGTCTATCCCTGGATTGTAGCTACAAATATGGTAACGCTTCTCACAGAGCAGCTCCGCAAGCAGAGTTTGGAAGAGCCCTATTATAAGGCTTTCTCATTCAATGTGAATGTGGTGAGTTGAATACAAAACTAAATGTTACATTTAAAAATAAAAAAATTATGTACTTAGTTTGATGGGCTTTGGTTTTAAATTTAAGTTATTAAATTTCTGTTTCAGTCATTACCTGCAGTGGGCTCCAGTCCCACTGTCTCATGGGGTGCTTGTAGATCAACACAAGGCAAGTTCATTGAATTAAGTGCTGTATTTGAAACTTATTTGCTGGGGAAAATTGTCTCATTTGTCTATCTTTTTGGCATTTTCAGAGACCAGCTCAGCTACACAGCCATCATCCAAAGCCAACCTTCTGCATGATTCCTGTGGACTAGACTCTCCAAGGCCTCCTTCCCACTCAGAAGAACTTCTCCAGAGACCGGAGGTTTCTTTTACAAACGAGGCTTTCCAAAGCTCACCTCCACCCCCACCTCCAAAACGCCACTGCCGGTCCCTCTCTGTTCCAGAAGACCTGTCTCGGTGTCGCTCTACCTGGCATCCTAGTGCATCTAGGGTTTGGACCACAGTCAAACGTGGCTGCCAAAGTGGAGGAGCATCTAGTTCAAGCTCTGGAGCCAGTTCTTTGCCACTTTGTGGTCCTAGTTCCTCTTTGACCTCTTCCTCCCTCCACTCATCTTCTAGCCCTACCTTCTTTAGCTTAGCTCTATCCTCTGACTCCCCACTACCATGGAGCTTCTCGTGGGACCCCTGTGACAAATTGAAAGGAGCCTGTTCTGCCTCTTTTGCTACTCCTTCCTCTGGCTCCTCCTCACCAGCCCCCCTGCTTTCTCACTCAGTGCTGCAGCGCTGCTTCTCCCTCTCCCCTGTGCACATTCAGGGTGCCTCCATGGTGCATCTGCCCCCCCCGACCTCCCCTGCTTCTGCTGTGACATATGGGTGTTCTGGCATGGAACACCCAGCCCTGTCTCCATCTCCCACTTCAGCCTGCAGCACGCCATCCTCCTCTCGGCGCAACCTGCACCCAGCACTGCCGCGATGCCACTCGCAGCCCTGCGACATGCGCAAACCTCGCCTGAAGAGACGCCATGATCCCGATGTTCGACCCTGCCCCAGACCAGGCATTGACTTCAGCAAGATGACACAGGTGAGCAAGGAAGTCCAATGGGCTGTCAAGGTTTCTGTCAATCTCCTTGTATTGTGCAGAGATCGAAATGCACATAGTTAATGGTATCAGTAAGTAATTAGCAGGCTTGGGTTCACTTGTGTCCATGTTTTCTGTTTTCACTACATGGTATCTGCTCAACTCTACTGGCCTTTTTTGGTTTTCCATAACAAAAATTAGTCCCTGGTACCTGCCAACAGGTCCTTTTTCTTAGTATCCTCTCCGTCAAGGTTCCAAGCGAGCTGAGGCGTTACCAAAAAGTACTAATGATTGGTCAGAATTGTCACTAATCACTGTCATCATTGCTAGCGACAGACGGGGTGTTCTGAACAAACCCGCCATTTTCAAGTAGTTTAGCCAGTGGGGGGGGTGGGGGTGTGTTTTTTTAAATTTTTTTTCTATTTTTTTTTTTCTTCTGGCAACCGCCACATGCCACACCTTCAACTTTCTGTGTTGTGTGAGGTTACGGCAGTTTCCTGCCGTGTCGCCATGACTACCAGCTACACTCACCTCACCCATGAGGCGGCACTACATCCGCAATGGAAAATTGAGGATGGGGCACTGCGGCCGAGAAGAGCTGGTACGAGCAGTGGTTAAGCGCCATTAAGTCACAAATTCTTTCTGCCAATAAGAATGACAAAGGTGTCATTTGTCCCGCCCTAACAGGTGCAACAACACTAACAATGGACTCAGGAAGATGTCAGTCGCCATCGTTTTGAGATGAGCCAGGTCTGCGCAGAATCGATCACGGCGATCGACGCCCGTTGCATGCCGGTTAGATTTGTGGCAGGCTTGATCCCGACTTGCTCTGATGTCACACGTAGGCAACGATAATCTCACGAGAGCAAGGCGGCCGCAGTTCTGAGACTCAGGCGGTGCAGTTGCTTTTCACTGACTGAAAGACCCAGAGCATGCTGGGAAACTCTGGCCTCTCAGCTGATTTAACAGCTGATTGGTTTACAATCGACTAAACATGTAAAATTATATATATTTTTTTTTAATTTTCTGAATCGGAGGGATTTTAATTGCTATTTGTCTGATTTAAAGACTTATTCTGTGCAGAACCCACGTTGTGTGGCTGATAGTGACGTTTGGAAGTTTGAGACTAAATCCGTTCAGATCATATACAGTCTGTTAATTAAAATCAGCAACAGATTGCATGTAGAACATTTTGAGAGTTACTCTCTCATGATTGAAACTAGAGACTGTGTACCAGCTGATATGGGGGTCCGATTATATTTTATTAAATCTGAATCGCACCACAGTGTTTTTGTCACTTCCTGTTCAGTCTGAAGGCTGCTGAAATCGGCTGGAAACTGTCCGACTTTACCGCAGAATTTAGTCCCCGCCCCCGACTGCTGCCGTCTGCTCTCATCCACTTTACAGGCGAGGCGCAGTTTATCTCAACGAGCCTAGTCTCTGTCTAACCACACCCACACAGTCCTGGAAAAGGTCCAGTAAGCCACAGTGACTATAAAAACCTGTGGGGGTGTTCAGGGCCTTTAACATTAGTTAACTTCATTGTAAACTTAAATGTGTTTTCTGGCTCCAGACAGATAAACCGCTCTTTTGATAATAAAGGTTGCTGACTACTGCTTGGTAGTCCGTTTCATATTTAATGGGCTTTAATACCATTACTTAAATTACATAATTTAAGTGTCTGTAGTTTCCAGAGTTGATGCTGTTTAGGTTGGTCCTTTGCTTGTCAGTCAGGTTACACATGTCAGCCAAGCCCCTTAACTCTGCTATCGGGTAATCTCTTAGAAAGTTAAAGAAATAGACAAAGCCACACCATAGACTCGCAACATGAGCAGTGAAGTCTATTAAGAGCACTTTTCCGGGGATGGCTGAAAGTTACTGCGCAACCTGCAACTGAGCTTGACAACGTAGATGTTACGTGACCATCTTGTCTGGAAGTTGTAATGCTGCGTTCATGTCACCTGGGAATATCAGGGACCGTCCTGTGACTGTTTTTCCGACTGCTAATGTTCACATGGTCGGGATGTGTGTTCTTCTGTTATATTGGCGTTAAGCTTAACAACTTGTTGCATGACTGCCTGTTGGGCATAGCCTAGAGCTTCAGATGTGTGTGTGAAAACATGGAGGCCACAATAGTTTTTTTTTTTTTTTCTGAATCATTTGAAACCTGTTACATCTGTTTCTTGGCAGAGGCATTTGTCCACAAACAGTTAATTTGCATTAAAATATTTTCAGTGAACACCTCTATCAAACGTCAGTTGTCAACGTGTCACCAACTGGGAAACTCGGTTAGCAAAATGTAGCCTTAGATTTCCACCTGATTCCCACAGGTAGTGACGTGAATGGCAACGTGTTCCCTTTGAAAAATGTTTCTCCGATGTCCATGAACTTGAATATTGATTTTCTGGTATCTGGGCCCAGAGAAATCAATCATTCTGAATCATGCAGAGACGGAGACCGTAAGTATATGTAAGGAGATAACCATGGGCTAATTTTTCCTTACTAAAATGCTAGTTAACATTAGTAATTGAACAAAAATGGCTAATGCGAGTCGAAACTGCTTGTGAGCTTCTCCTGTATTGTGCGGTAATTTGTCTATTATCCGACAAAGTCATGTGGTTTGTGACACAATTGTTAGCCTATTTTTACAAAAACTTATGCCACGGAGCATAACGTGAGATACAAGGTAATGGCGATTTATTATTATTTTTTTATTTTTTTTATACGTGGTCATGTTTGTTTAGAAATAAACAATGGACAAATATGAGTCTTTAAACGCTTCAGATGTAAAGTTGTTCTCGGTCAAAATGGCCCCAAAATGAATGGAAGTCAAGGTAATGCGAACGGTGGGTATTAGTTTGTTGGCTACAAAATGGCTCCATTGGAGTTACGCTTTGCAGAGACTCTCTTACCCCTTGGCTAAATTATATTTAACCAAAGAAACTGCCCTCCATACAGACTTACTGGCATTGCCAGTGATTCCATTAGTCACTGCACTGTTTAAATTGTATTACCTTTTGGGTTTGGAAGAAATTGGGACACGATAATCATGACTCTTCTTTCTCCTGTGTAGATTGGTAATCACGAGAGCCTAATGTGTGGTAAAGGTGGCTGCATAGTTCCAGTGTCTTCGCAGGCAGAGCAGCGCTCGGCCTTCTCCCCTGCCGAGTTCCTGGGACGAGCCAGCATTGGGACACTAAGTGAAAGTGAAGAAGAGGAGCAAGAAGATAAAAGAAAAAGGACTACAATAGATGAAGGGCAAAAGGTTATTTTTGAAAGAGACTGCACAGAACTGGACTTGAACCTTATAGAAGAAAACTGACCACTCCTTGATGCTTGAAGTGCGACTACTGCATTCATAACCATGTTAAGCACACTTTTAGGCTTTGTACGCTCTTCTGGCAGAGTCCTTGGGAACTTGCTGCCCTCCTAAGGCACATATCCAGAGTTCATAATCAAGAACCAGGCAAATACAAGCTAATATCAAATTACAGTTTTTATGATTGTAACATTTGTGCTATTTCGCTATTCAACATTTAACAAAAAATGTTACGGTGCCTGCCAACTCAACACTCCATAAGGAAATGTGCATGAGCAAACGAGCTAGTTTTAATGCACACAGTTTTGGTTATTTCATATTGATAAACAATTGGCGTTAACCATTGGTATGCATCTTGATATCCTTTTCAAATAACATTGTATACTGGAGTGAGCAGAATTTGTTTTAATAATTCATTTAATTGATTATACATTAAAAGCAAATTGATTTAATGCAAAAGAGGTAAGTATTCCTCATTGCCCAATCCGTACTAGTGTAGTCTACTTGTATTTGGATATGACCGAATGTGAGCTGTTAAAGGTGCACACTGGTCAAAAATAATTGAGCAGCCCAAGTAACATAAGAATACTGATTCTTTTTTTTATTTATTTGTTTTGTATATGCTCTCATGTATGTTTAACTGGATAAATTCCAGGATTTTACTGCTGTTGCAGAAATCCCTCAAAGACCCGAAAGACGCGTCTACTGTTCTGTCATTGATTCCGCTTGTCAATTTTTGAAATCATTCTACATAATCAAATGGAAATGTTCTTGTTATAGCAGAAAAGACAGCTCCCCTTAGCCATGTATTCTTTTCTTTTTCTAGAATTCTCAACCGCTTGAACATAAACAAACCTTGTCAACAATAATACTGATGATACTGTAACCTGACCATGCCTTAAGCTTAAAATACAGAGTTCTTGGTGCTCTGGTCGTCTTTTCACAGCCAGACATTTTTGCCCTCTCCATTTGCGCTGTTTCCGATATTTTTGAACAGGTGGCACATGCACTATACTTTTTAATTGAACAGTGGAATTGATGCTAAAACTGTACTCCATGGGGCAAAATGTAATGCACTCTACAGTGGTTAGAGTGAGTACACAGTCAAACTAATTCTGAGTGTATGTGACAAAGGAGGTAATGATGCAGACTATTTGATGGCCTTTTCAGAAATGACTTTTCATGTGTTTTCAGATGGAATAGTCCTGTTGCACAATTTATGTACAAATAAAGTTTAATAGAGAATATTTTTTTTCCTCCAAAAAGTGTCATGTTGTCTATTCACAAATGTACCCTGCTTGTAGTCCAATAAAAGAGCACATCAGGGGCCAAGAGAACTTTATTGTGACACCTAATGGCTGATTTCTGTATAATACTGATGTTGCACAGAATCTGACTTTACAACAGTTTAGGCATTGCTTAATTTTCTGTTTTGGGGCACAGTTTCACAAAACCTAAATATAGCTAGCTATAACATTTTGTATAATTTTGAGACCAATAACGTTAGTTACATGGTTGGCTCTTTTAAAAACTTTCAACAACGGATAAACTACAAGTTTTTTTGTTTTTTTTTGTTAAGTGTGTAAGAAAGTGTGTTGCACTAAAGAGTCTAACGTTAGAGGACTAAAAAGTTTGCCGTTCCGCCGTGGAAGGTGAGGGCGCTCCTTCCAGTCCAGCGATGCTTTTACAGACTGTCTGACCCCCCACCAACAATCCACTTCCTCTTTTGTGTAATTTCATGGCGATCGGGAGAGAGGGAACACCACCGACGCACGCACACTGCCTCAGCACTCTTGAAAGAGTTTATCCGGGGTAAATAACTGACTATTTTTTGCAAGAATCAGTTACTTGATTTCAAAATATTCCTGATTGGATTCAGTCATATGGACAGCTCACATTTCCCTGTAGAAGTAATCAATTGTTTAGCTTCTGGGTCAGATATTTCACATTGTAGCGCCTCTCGCTGATAACAATCCGGACGAAATGGGCTCCCCCCCCGCATCTCTCCCACACAGAGGCGGCACGCTAGTTAACGGCGCTGGCTAGCTAACGTTAGCAATGCTGCAAACTCCTCATAAACGTAACGTTAGCTATGGTTTTTGTTAATTAACACGCTTCACAACTTAATTGCAGCTAAATAACACCACATGCTGTGTATATTCAGAGTCAACAGGAATTTGTAGTTTTCATTTCCATGTTAGCTAGCTAACGTTACTTAAAGTCCTCAAATGTTTGTGTTTGGGTTAGCTAGCCAACATCGGCTAGCTAGCTACCGTGCTATGTATTTAGTTAGCTTTAGCCTGGACCGCTATTCAGAAGTTTATGCAAGAACGAACAGACTGATTGTAATATACTTGCCACATAGCAAAGGCTAAACAACATCGTTCTCATACATATTATCCACCATTCAC
This sequence comes from Etheostoma spectabile, assembly GCF_008692095.1. NCBI lineage: Eukaryota > Metazoa > Chordata > Actinopteri > Perciformes > Percidae > Etheostoma > Etheostoma spectabile. Next base: position 19,114,527 of record NC_045742.1, read on the forward strand.
TATCCCGGCTATTGTCGATAGCTGAGAAACTGGTTAGCTAGCACCATAAGCTAGCTAGCTAGTTAACGTTAGCTAGGTAGTTAACGGTAACTTGGCTGCTAACGAGGGGCTCCCGAAACATTGAAATTTTAACAAGTTGTCGTTAAATGACCCGCTCATACTATATTAACTGTTTATATGCGCTGTTTAGGAGAGTGGTGCTGTTATTGCAAGCAAAAATAAAGTTGACTACAAAGTTGTAAACTATAATCGATAACCTAAAAGGTAAGCTAAATAAAGGAAAAATAAGGAACTGTTAAGGGATTGAGTATCATACTGTATGAGCCAGTACTGAATGACTTTGGAGCACAAATTACCTTTTCAAAATAAACTTGTCTCCAGGGGATGCACATGATACTACATTTTACTGAGTACTTTGTTAGAATCCTGCAATTATTAGTAACTTTGAGTTATTGTCGGCCTTAACTAGACAGATGTAGTGATGCTGTATGACAATGTCCCAATCAAAGATCAATATGCCTTTTTGTTTACAGTGTAAAGTAAGTTGTCCATCTGACTGGCACAACAGACATTGTTCTCCAGGTGAGTGACTGTCTGCACTCTGTAACTGTAGAAATAATCCACTTAAACCAGTTTCTCTGGGTTTAATTTGATGAACTCCCAATATTTTTACAATTAGGAGTGGTTTCTGTTCTGCCTCAATTATTTGGTATAAGGTCTGTGCTTTATTAGTTACACAAATATTATTTTCATTAGTAGCTAATTTGTAACACAATTCAATGTACTTCTGTAATTATTTTCTTAAATGTGACAATATTAAGTGCTTTCCCCCCCCCTTTACTAACTGTTTTTTTCTTTTCTTTTTCAATTTGTGCAGGTGAAACTAAGTGGACAACATTAAAAGGGCTCCATTGCACTTGGATCTGTTCTTCTCTGTCCCAGGTTCGGACTGCGTGGTCTATGGCTCTGATGGACAAACACAAACAGGTCAAGCGGCAGAGACTTGACCGCATTTGTGAGGGTGAGATTTCATAAATACTCATACACAAAGTAAAACTAAGAGCTTGCATTTATGAGGTATATTTTATGTTAATATAAATTATTTACATATAACTTCATTGTATTTTACCCAGGCCATTTTACCCATATAGTCAGACAGTTAAAGGAACACACCCAATTATTGGGACTTAAGCTTATTCACCGTATCTCCCAGATTTAGATAAGTTCATACAAACACTTCTCATCTCCGTGCGTGTTGTAACTCTGTCTGGCGCACCCTCCACTAGTCTAGCTTACCACAGATGCTGGAGTTAACCGGCTCCAACTAGCCTACTGCTCCCAATACGTGACAAAATAATACCATTATGTTTCTATTTACACGTGATTTGTATAGTCAGTGTATACAAATAACAAGGTCACATGAGACACAGCCATCTTCTTACCGTATACAAACTGGGAACTATATTCTCAGAAGCCGAATAAATGCAACTTCAGCTTCTTGGGCAGAGTAATTTGCTCAAAGCAAACTAGAAGCCCCGTGGTGAGAAGCAGAGAGTCACAGTGGTGCTTTTCAGGTGTCACTCCGCCCAGTTAGCATTGCTTCGGCTTCTAAGAATATAGTTCCCAGTTTGTATATGGTTAGAAGATGTCATGTGACCTTGTTATTTGTACACACTGTAACTATACAAATCACAACGTGTAAATAGGAACTTGTTGGCATTATTTTGTAATTTATTGGGAGCAGTAGGCTAGTTGGAGCCGGTTACCACCACCATCTGTGGTAAGCTAGGCTAGCGGTGGGTGCGCCAGACAGAGTTACAACACAAAGGGTATGTATGAACTTATCTAACTCTGGGGGATACGGTGAATAATAAGTCCCAATAAGTGGGCGCGTTCCTTTTTTGAAGGGATACATTGCTGATTTTAATCCAGCTCTGTGTAATTAGTGCTGGGCAATATACTGGTTCACACCAAATATCTGTGTATATTTTTGTTATGATATGAATTTTTTATATACTGCCACCAGTGTATTTGATTACCCAACGTTCAGAACACTACGCTATGTGACACTGTTTCAGACCGGACCCTTTTCAATGTTGTGCTTCTAAACACGCATGTTGCGACTGCCAGGGGTGGTGAGGGTAAACAGTAGTGCTCTGGTTTTACGTTATGGTGATGATGGATAAGGATAGACATTGAAAGTACCAAAATCAAAGCTGCGTAACTAGTAGAACTTGATGACACACGTGAACTTGTGCCAAAAAGAGGAGCCGTGTCTGATGTGCTAAGTGTACTCGACGCGCTAAGGTTACTTGGCCGTGCTAACGTTAAGACCTATCACTTCAAGGGTGCAGCGGAGCAACATAATGAAAGCAATAAGAAGCCACCTTCGGTCTGATCACAGACTGTGGAGAAAAACAGGTTAAGAGCAATGATTAAAACACTGGATTTAAGATGTCTTGCCTCGCCAAACCACTAGTATTATTCAAACACCAAAGCAAGCTGACAGCGGAGCTACGCCCACTTTTCTACAACAACCTAATGTTACCTGTGGTCAAGGTAGTGTTTAAACAGCTATCTTACAACTATTATATAACAAAAAGGAAGCATGTTAAAGTTGTTATGTGTATTTATTTAATTTGAGTTTATTTGACTACTTTGTGTTTTGCACAATAAAAAAAAAGTTTAGACTCTGTAACTGATTCATGCATTATCCTTCAAATAACATTGTTGTATAATGTTGTGGAGCCAAGCAAACCCTTTAGTAATCCAAACTTTTAGTACACATGATGACATTAAAACATTTTTTTATATTTTGACAGTACTGAATACCGACAGTAAAATAAGTCATTATAAACCTAAATAAAGGCCCAGTCAAGCAAAAGAAAGAAAATATAGTGAAACCGCCAGAATCTTAAAAACAAAATACAGCGATACTAATTTTTGGTCATACCGTCCATCACTGTGTGTCATCTTAGTGTGGCCAAGGTGTGCAGACGGAACTGGAAACTCCACGGAGCACGAAGATGACAGAGTTGCTTTAAAATTCGGAAAAGAATCCCTTTAAGCCTTGCTCAACTTATGAAAAATAATCTTTCATACCTGATTGCAAAAGCCATATGGTTTTTCCATATGTCCACATATGGAAACCGCAACATTTTAGCTCTGTTAACTTTGTAGACAGATTTTTCCTATTTAAACTGGAAAACCATCAAATGTCAGTGATCAAAGTGTTTGCATTCTTTGAAATCAGATGCTGACAGTTCCATGTTATGTTTATATAATTGAGCAAAGTGGTAGGCCACTGTCAGTTACAAACGGTAAAGTAATTTTATATATCCTTGCCAATATACCCAACGTTAATATTAGAACTAGCCTCAGATCCTTTATTTTTATAGTTCTCAATGAAAATTAGAATAATGATAAAACAATATTCCCTTCAATATCGTGAATCATATTGCAATATATGTCAAAAAATAATCAATTAGATATTTCCCTTATATTGTGCAGCCCTAGAACCAATTAACGTTGACCAAATTAAAGGAATGTAAACGTTTATCTGAGGCCTGTACTACGAATCAAGATCAACATGTCCCAGATTTCTTTCAGTTACCCAGCTTCACCAACCCTAACAACCACGGTCCCGCATACGCTGGGTCACGACGGTGGATAGTAACTAGTTCAATTAACCCCGCGGTTACCCAATCCAGCGGCACACACGTTCACATAGCATAGGAGGCGTAGTTTGCACAGCATGACCAATCGCAAACCAGAGTCTACCAGAGTCGCATATTTTACATAAGATGAACAAACTATAATTCTACATAACTATGAAGAACACAGACATGGTTTTACAGGCTAAACGCAATACAGTTGCTGCTTCCTAGAACAGGAAGGAAAGCTGGCCGACGCTGTAAATGCGTAAATCCCAACGCTATCAATATCAGTTACCCATCAGTCAGGCACAAGATCTGACCACACATTTACATTTGTCCTTTGCTTTAGCCTATTATTTCAGTTGCTACCCTGGCAGTGGTAGGCGATCGGGAGAGCAAACAAAAAAATATTAAAACATAATTCAAATGTGCGCATTAGCATCACATGGCTCAAGAAGCCGACCTCTCAGACAATATTTGAATATGTTTTTATAATTATTAATTTAAGGGTAAAACCCACCAGACTCCATTTAAATAATCAGTACTTTTATCATCGTAAAACACGTAGCTTATATGAAATTCCCTCCACTTAAAATCTGTATCTTTTCATAAAGATACCCATCGGGGAATGTTAACGGGTTGTCGGTCTCTAACTTTTATGTGCACCCAGCTCCAGCGGATTTTCTAGGAACGATGATGCCGTTATCAACAAAGTATGGATTGGTCAGTAGGCGATGCATTTACACCGGTTGATCGCTAATCTCCAACATAACCTGCTCCTGACCAGGTTAGGTGTTCAGCATAAGTTACCATGGCGATTTAACCCGGTAACAAGTGATCCACCGTCGTGATACTGAAAACCCTGGGTTAAACCTGAAGTTACGTTAACGCCAAAACTTGCTATGTAGTACAGGCCGCAGGTTCGTTCTGTTGCCAGGATATGTGCGATGCTTTTCAAATGACAGTAATTTTATATATTGTTGCTGATTAAAAAAAAATTAATATTAGTGCTTGCCTTAACAGTCTGACTAATCCATGACAGAGATTTAGCAGCAACAACTTTAGAGCAAACTAAAACGACACTTTAGACTATAAGAAAACATAGTATTCTTGGCATGTTTAATAGTAGACACAATCACACATTACATATAAAACTTCATGTCGCAGAACATTAACCAAGCTTTTATATATATATATATATATATATATATATATATATATATATATATGGCATAAATAATGGTTATTATTTATTATACACCATAAATGGGCTAACGTTACTTGAGCAAACGGTTCATGGTATAAGAGGTGGCTAGGCTAACAATCGCACACTGGCTCCAATATTAACTTTGGTTACATCTGCAAGGATATATATGTAATTCCTTTACTGTTTATTACTGACTGTGGCCAACAACTTAAAATTGTGGTTTTATTGAAACTCTTTTGTTTTACGGTGATACAAATCTATGAGTTAACATGCTTGCCTGTAGTACTTTGAACTGAATGGTTGCCCTGATTGGGTTTGTTATTGCAGCTCAGTGTGTTTAAAGCAGAATTTATGCAGCTGTGGAGGCTCCACGCAGAGCTTTTGCCATAGCGTACATAAGAGGCCTGAAGTTTATGCTTGTGCGTTGGTGTGTGCATCAATCTCTTTAAGAGAATAGCCAAGGCAAATGGACCAATCACAGTTTTTGCGGTCTGCGTTGCCGCAACTTGTAGTTACATTTTTGAGAGGTCTGTATCTCCACTTATCTACGTATGTACCCACGGCGTCGATTTAACGCAGGCATAAATTGGCCTTTTAGAGTGGAGGAGGTTGCTGTTTCTTTTTGTTAAATTGGTATGCAAGGAATGTACTGATGGAAGTTTTAAAGATAACAGGAAATAAGTTAACTTTTTGTGTTGCTACAAGTATATGCAGGAATGGTAACGCGCAGATTTCTTGAAAAGACAGTATTTTGAGCTGTTGTAGAGTGAAGAGTAGACGATGGAGATCAGACATAATGCTGTGCTAAAATGGAGGGAACTGTCTGGGTGAGTCTCTGGAGACGGGTTAGAGGGAGAGGACAAGGTGAAGGGTCGTGGCCGCAGCTACAGGGAAACAGGCCAGCTGTCTCTTTAAAAAAACCACAGCCCAAACCGCCCTCGGCCTCAGCCTTGGCTATGCTAATGAGGTTAGTGCTGGTTGGCTGGCCTTCAATGGAGCTGCCTGTGATTGGAGGCTAGCCATGGGGGAGGGGCTGGGCGTGGATGACAGCTGGGATCCAGCCAGCCAAGAGCAGGCTGACAGAGAGAGAGAGAGAGAGAGGGAGAAAAAAGAGCGATAGAGGGAGAGCAAGGCGAGAGAGGGAGAGAGAGAGAGGAAGACAGGCTCACAGACTTCATAATGCAAGGTTAGGCCTGGTGCTCATGTGTTTTCTATTTTGGAATGTGTTTTTGAAATGTGTGAACTGTGGCGGAAGATATCTAAGGTTTGGGTGTGGAGCAGCTATGTTCGTGCAGTTTCCCTTTTGTGTTCAACGCGTAATGGTGTTGTCGCAGCCGTCAAGAAGGAACTGAATAACCGTGTGTGTGTGTGTCTAGCTGCGTCTGGGTGGAGTACCGCTGCTTGCTGCATTATCATCGTTTGCTACCCCTCCCCCCTCACCTCTTACTCCTCCAACTGCGGCCAGAGGGAGAGAGAAGAGGAGGGAGTGAGGGGAAAGAAAGGGAGAGGGAGGGAGAATGAATGAATCACTGAATGAATTGTATTGTGTGTGCGACCATGCTTGTGCTTAGTAGGCCTCGGGTATGCCAGTGTCCTATACTCAAATTACTCTTTGTGTAGGCCTACTTGTATATTTCCAGAATCACATTTTCAGAGGGGGTCTTTGTGGTGAATCCCTTTGGGTTTTTCTACATAGTAAGCATCTCTTTGTGCGTTCAGCGTGTAGCAGTAGCCCTGGTAGCGTTCTTGAGAATTCTGCAATGAACGTGAATCACACTGCAGTAGATGAAGTGGATTGCAATAGGCTAGTACATTGTAGTGCATTTCTATAATGGTACCAGGCTTTATGTTTTTCTTTCTTTTGTGCTTTTGTGTGTTCCATGCATGCATTGGGAAATGCTCAGACGTCAGAGGAAGTGTTTACAAATATTTGCTTTCTACCCTCGACTACCAGCTCCCTTCCCTCCTTTGCAGTCTCACCAAAATGTCCTGCCCTCTGTCCAAGTAAATGTTCTAGCTAGACACACTCCCCCACCCTGGGACACAACCACAAACCTGTCACCCAGCAGGGACAAGATAGTGTAGTGGTGCATGTGTGGGTTCAGTCCAAGTTAAGAGGACAGAGAGGTGTAAAAACATTTGCAGATATAACCGTTAGTTTTAATTGGCAGAGATGTTGCATTGTTGCATTTGATTTAGAGATGCAACATTTCCCTCTTTGGCATAATGGTTAATGGCCATGGTGCACATGGGCCAAATGTGCAGATGTTTGCCAGTCAGGTATGTGTTCATCTGTATGTGCCTGAAATGCTGGAGAACCAGAAAAAAAATAGGAAGAAGGGACTCTTCCAGACAGGAGAATTTAGGTCATGACTCAGACCCCCTCATGAACCCCCACCGCCTCCTCTCAGAGACCCCGCAGTTTTCTCCACCCCTCCCCCAGTCGCCACACTCCATCACCACTCCCCCTCCCACCCCAGCTCCCTCCTCTCTGTGTTGGCACTTCTCATACAGTGGCAGGTCAGGTTCCCAGACTTCTGCTTCATTAACCAAAATCTATCTTTCCCTTTATGAGAGGTCTAATAGAACAGAGATGGATCAATGAAAACTGGACGTCGTATATCGATTTCAGGCATTACTAAACCAAGGTTGAGTTCGATACCAAATAGGCCAGGATGCTGGACGCTCCATGGCCCATCACATATTTAGTTACACATTACCTTTGTAACCATAGAACACCCACACACTTAGACACCACCTCCTTGTAGTTCCTTTAGGATGGTGGGTGTGTTGGAAAAAAGAGTCATAAGTCTGAGTTATTATTGTCTAAGTAGTCTGGCAGTCAGCCCTTTTAACTTTAGCCATGTGTGCAGGGGGATTTTGTTTTGAGTGTACGAGGACTTGCATCATGTTGGGTATTCCAGACATGGGGAATGCAGACCATTGTCACTTCTCTAGTTTAACCTCTGAAATGCAAGTGGCTAGTTATTGTGTACATCAGTAAGTTCTTTCTGCAGACAGATTTAAATGACAACCTTCAGCAAAAAAGCTCATTCACTCTTGTTCATTTGTCTTTGACGTGATTTAGGTAACTTTTCATTTTTAAACATTTTTTGGGCCCGATTTGTATTTGTCATTGGATATTTAACCTCTTGCTCACATGCAACAAACCAACATTATTTTCGTCTTGCTGGACTCAGGTATCCGACCCCCCATCCTGAACGGGCCAATGCACCCGCGGCCCCTGGTTGCCCTGCTGGACGGGCGTGACTGCACTGTGGAGATGCCCATCCTCAAAGATGTGGCCACAGTGGCCTTCTGCGATGCCCAGTCCACACAAGAGATTCATGAGAAGGTAGAACAGACATGGTCCTGGGACACGTTCCACATCTCAGCATATTGTTTGTAATCTTTAAATAAAAACGTTTTATCACAAAAAAGAATGTAGAACAGACACACTCGTCCATAATACCAGTGCATAAGGGCAAAACACATTAACACTTTATTTCATGCTGACATAGTACGAAAGTAAAAAACACTGCCTTCTTCATTCCATACATCTTTCTCCAACACACAGCCTGACGGTTTAAGACTAACATTTGTCCAAGTTTTGTCCTAATGTCCCTTTGCCCATTAGTGAAACAGTTTGATATTTAAATGCTAAGTTTGGTTTAATGTGATTGAAATTGTTTATGACGCATTTGTCTTCTGTAGGTGCTAAATGAGGCAGTAGCTGCCCTGCTCTACCACACCATCACTCTGTCCAGAGATGACTTGGAAAAGTTTAAAGGCCTACGCGTCATTGTGAGGATTGGCTCCGGCTTCGACAATGTTGACATCAAAGCAGCTGCTGAGCTAGGTGAGAGAGTGGGACTTTAAACGGAGACACAGAGTCAACCTTGATCTAACGCAACAAATAACGCTCAGAGTGATTAATATCGCTTTCATGCTTAGTGCGCATGCGCCAACGTGCATGCAGCCTGTTGTAGTTGCTCCGTCTTCAGTCTTCTTACTTTAACTTTAATTGTCTTTTTTGTTTCTAGTCTGTATTATCTGTTTTGTGCAATAACACTGGCCTGACATGTGTGCAATCTCAAATACCACAATTATTATTATTATTATTATTATTTAACTTTTCACCATTCCAAATCCTTAATTATGTGAATTATTTAAATAATGTATAATAACATTCCTTTATGTAAATACCGTACGTATCCAATTCCTTATATTTCTTTATTTCTTGTATTTCTACTCTATTTATAATATTGTGCAACTACAACACAGTTTCCCTTCGGGGATCAATAAAGTATTTCTGATTCTGATTCTGATTCAACTTGTCGTCTAGGCATTGCTGTCTGTAACGTGCCAGCAGCGTCTGTGGAAGAGACAGCCGACACTTCGCTATGTCTGATCCTCAACCTGTACAGGCGAGTCACCTGGATGCACCAGACCCTCAGGGAGGGAACCCGTGCCTCTAGTGTGGAGCAGATCAGGGAGGTTGCTGGCGGTGCTGCTCGTATCCGGGGCGAGACGCTGGGCATTATCGGTCTAGGTGAGTAAAGAGTGTGGACATGGGTGTCTAGGTTTGTTAGGGGGCACCATAGCCAGGTATTCAACATTTCCTTGGACAAAGATTATTTTGTGTAGTACTTCAGGAGATCTGTTTAATCCAAGCTTGACAGCTGATGGTCAGACATAAAGACCTGTTTGGTGTTTGTGCTTTCATAGAAGGCTGATTGCCATTTTATTTCCAGGGCGGGTTGGCCAAGCGGTGGCTCTGCGGGCTAAGGCCTTTGGCTTTGGCGTGATCTTTTATGACCCCTACCTGCCTGACGGTGTGGAGCGCTCACTGGGACTTCAGCGCATGGCCACTCTGCAGGACCTGCTTATCCACTCTGATTGCGTATCCCTGCACTGCAGCCTCAACGAGCACAACCACCACCTCATTAATGACTTCACCATCAAACAGGTGTGTGGATACACTCTCAATATGCAAATTACAACTTTTTTCTCACATTTGCCATTTGTTTTCTGACCTCTTCAAATGTTGAATTGTTTACACAAGGCAACATCTAATCGAGGTCATCTCAGCTAGGTTACTCATAATAATTCTGAATCCATAAATCAAGTCATGTAATGTTTAATGTCTCTGCATCGCTTCAAGCTAGTGTGGTTCTGATTGTTTATTGAAATTAAAGCTGCATTAAAGGTAACATCTTTACCAAAGAGGGCTTCTAAATAGATTTGTATTTTTGTTAGTTACAGTGTTTATTTCTTTCCCAAAATGTTTGTTTTCAAAGCCAGTGTTCATTATTGTTGTGATTTCAATACATTTCTGTGAGATTCTTATACCAATTTACACATTCATGGGAAATTATACATATCCTCATAGCCCAGGTTCACCTGAAACAAATATGTCTGTAAACATCTGGAGTCACATCCTTGACTGACAGTCTAGACTACTGATGTTTAGCCGTAACCAATCATGGGGTGGCAGTAGCTCAGTCCGTATGGAGTTGGGTTGGAACAGGAGGGTCATTGGTTCAAGTCCCCGTATGGACCAAAAGTACGGAGTGTGGATTGGTGGCTGGAGAGATG
>NC_045742.1:19124997-19125197 GCF_008692095.1 Etheostoma spectabile
CTTCACCTCCTGGGCACTGCCAGGTGCTGTTGAGCAAGGCACCGTACCCCCGCACCCGCTCAGGGCGGTGGTTCGGCTGGCAGCTCACACACTCTGACATCTCTCTATTAGGGCATGTATAGATCCTGAGCGTGTGTGTGTGTGTGTGTAGTTCAGGACTGTGTGTGTAAACTAACAAAGTGTGGACACAGAGTGTAAAT
>NC_045742.1:19125207-19126936 GCF_008692095.1 Etheostoma spectabile
CCATAGGGGATCAATAAACAGATTAAAATTAAATTAAACGAAATTGTATATTGTAGGACAGTCTGTGTTATAGATTGGGGGAATTTGTGCCAAATTATTTCAGTCTGCGCGGATGCAGATTTCAAGTTTCAGCCTTCTCTGTCGTGGTCTACTCCCCATATTTTAATCATATTAACTCTGTAATACAGATGCGTCAGGGAGCCTTCCTGGTGAACACATCAAGAGGAGGTCTGGTTGACGAGAAAGCATTGGCTCAGGCCCTGAAAGAGGGGCGGATACGAGGGGCTGCCCTGGACGTCCACGAGACAGAACCTTTCAGGTAACCATGATACACATAAGTAACAGCTAATAGTTGTGCACAATACACAACCTCCTAACTCTCCTCTATAACAACCTTTCCCTGTCTTAACAGTTTTTCAACAGGTCCTCTGAAGGATGCCCCCAACCTGATCTGTACCCCGCACACATCCTGGTACAGTGAGCAGGCCTCTGTTGAGGCTCGCGAGGAGGCAGCCAGGGAGGTTCGCCGCGCCATCACGGGTAAGGCACTTTTTTAATATTATACATGATCAAGCCTGTTGTTTAATTGAAATTGTTTATGTAGATACAGCGCAGTCAGGAACTACACAAGTCCAACTCCACTCCAACTCCACTGCAAGTTGTAATGTTTTCATTTTTTGAACACGGATTCGCTGAAGGCTGTACAGCATTGGTGATGACTTTGCCTTTGGGTTGGGTGCTGTTCTCATTTGAACCAGTACTGGTACTTGGAATTCTGCACCTTTTTTTGATATCTTCTCTCTGTATCAACAAAAAATAATTTTAGTTTTCCAAACATGGGTATATCCCTGGTCATGATAATTCAGGTACAGCCTGGGTCACAACCCGGGAGCAATGCATAACAATTACCTTAAGTGCTAGAAGTGGGTGTCATATTCAGCTAACGTCACCTGCTCCAGTCCAGCTGTACACCAACAGAACTAATGTTTTGTAGCTACTTGAATTTGTCATTGTACACTAGAGAGAGAGAGAGAGAGAGAGAGAGAGAGAAATAAACCTTATTTTATGTTTGTTTCGCATTAACCCTTGTGTTGTCTTTCCGTCAATCGTGCAACTTTTTTTTTTTTCTTGGTCAAAATATAAAATATAAAAAAAAATGTATGAGGTTTTTGTCACTTTTTTTCAATGTTTTTCTGTCACTTTTTTTTCCCATGTTATATATTTTTTCCAAGTTTTTAAGCTTTTTTTCAACGTTCTTTTATTTAAAAAAATTCAAACACTATTCTATTGAATTAAACACCCAAATTAATTTAAGTAGTGAACTGATCATTTGTTGCGGAGCGTTGCTGGGACCCCACACGTTATTTCGTTTGACAATTTGGTTGAAAGAAAACCCAAATTTCTGATATGGAAACTTTTTAAAAACAGGTCAAATTTGACCCGAGGACAACAGGAGGGTTAAGTATGTTCTAAAGCACAAATAAATAAGCATCAAACACACGTTTATGTAGATTCAACAAATGATTTTGCGCAGACTGATTTCTCCTTTGCTTTTCTTTGCAGCAGCTGGACAAGGAAGTAGGCTGCGATTTATAACCATTTTAAGACTAGCGGAGACCACTTCTCTTTATTTTTTATTTTTTAACTTTTTAACTTTTTTTTAAAGTTGGGCTTTGCTGTCAGCTTCACCACTCATTTAAAAAAAAAAAAAGAGAGAAATTTGCGCTAC
>NC_045742.1:19126946-19132211 GCF_008692095.1 Etheostoma spectabile
GGCGTTGCTGAAAGAATGAAACACTTATTTTAATGCCCTTGCGTACTGACACTGAGTTTATACAGGCAGTTTTGCCCCCTCTCATTTCCAACCAATCACACAATTTGTCCCGCCCCGATTTGTCATCGACCCTGGTAGTCCACAATTCACATTGAAATCAACCCTAGTCTTACCCTGGTCCAACCTGGGTCGCAAAGCTGAGTCAATTGACTAGGATTAGCCCTTTCAAACACACAATCAACTGTGATATATACCTGGTTGAGCTCTGAGTGTGAAAGAGATATAAAAGTAATGGTCTGTATTCCACACTCTAGGCCGTATCCCTGACAGTCTGAAGAACTGTGTTAATAAGGAGTATCTGATGGCAGCCTCTCAGTGGCCCAGCATGGAGCCAGCTACTGTTCACCCAGAACTCAATGGAGCCACTTACAGGTGAGAGGGGTGGATGTAGAAGATGAGAATGGAAAGGGTTTACAAGTTTTCATTAATTTTTTTATTAAAGGAGCAGCTATAAAAAAAAAAATTTTTTTCTTTCCAACTGTGTTTCAGATTTCCTCCAGGTCTGCTTAATGTTGCAGCAGCAGGGGGTCTCCCAGGAGCTGGCACAGGGGTTGAAAGCCTTGTCTCAGGAACCCTGGCGCATGGCATCACCCCTGTCTCCCACCCCCCTCACGCCCCCTCCCCTAATAAGGCCGAAGCCGACAGAGACATCCCCTCCGACCAATAGCCCCCCCTGCCGTCGCCAGCACATTCCGTCTCTTTTGGAAACCTCCTCCCACCCCCACCTCCCAGCATCAGACACAGCCTGACCCTCCAGTACATCGGCAGCGCCAGTTTGACCTGATGTGGATCTACAGTCTTGTTCCTCAGATCACATAACCAGCCCAGGAGTGACCTGTCCACAGCTAGTCCCATCCCATCCACACCCCAAAAACACACACATCTCTCCATCCTCGTCCTCATATCAGCCACCCACCTGCCGTCCCCTCCCCCCTTCACTCCCCCACAACGTCAGCAATAACTGTGTTCTCAAGGATTCAATGATTTGATTGGTTTATATCCTTAGTTGGCTGTTGTTTTTAATGGAAAGGTGACCTGTTGTGGTTATAGGTATTAATGTTTGTTTGTATAAAAAAAAAAGAAAAAAAAGTTGCATTTCTGACTTGAGGCTTTAGTCTGCTGCCTCCTGCAGTCCTCCTCTGACCATAGAGCACAGAGGCAGAAAGGTTGAAGCCCCCCCTTTGTACATTAATGGCTCGTGTTACTGCTCTTTTCTTCTTTTCTTTTTTCCTTCCCCCCCTCAACCTTTCTTGTGATGGGGGGAAATGTGTACTAAAGTAAACCAGACAGAATCACAAACAGTACATCCTGTCCTCGCCAGGCGTCTAGTTACCCCTCAGCACAGTTTGGCCCTCAGCTCTCTCTGGCAGTGTCGTCCGCTTGCTCAGCAGAATACAACACAACGCAGAATGCTATCAGTGTGGAGCTCTGTCAGACTCTCAAAGTATATAGTATCTACTCAGCTCATGCTTAGTGATACCCAACATGCTTTACTGCTGTGATGTTCCAGTTTAAGGACAGTCAACTCGGTTTTTACAAATACTTTGCCCCTCATCGATTGTTTTGTCGTGAGATAACAGCGTTTCATCAGATAGTACCTAGGCATGAATTTCATCTCATGCCAGCATCAGGAGTACTGTGTCTGAGCTCTTTACACCATGGTGTGCAGCTTTTTCTGGCTGGAAAACAGCAGCATGCCAGAGGCCTCGCCTGCAGAGGGCACTGTCTAACAGCTCAGAGCTAAGAGAGAGTTGCACGCAGCTAACGTCAGTCAGACAGACAGTTACACGTTAGCTGTAGTGATGAAGAACATGATCACACACTGCCAACATTCAGAACACAAGATGGGTGACCAGGGATCAACTACCGCCTTCTTGTTTAATAAGATCTCACTGCACCCACCCACCAACCCTCCCTACCTTCACTCCTCTCCCACTGTCATGGCCCATCCTACACATCAGCTCATTAACCAGTATGCATCCACCAATTCCTTTTAAGCGTAAGGGGACAGTAGAGTTTAGTTTCTCTGTAGGAGCAAGGGGACAGTGTTCTTGCATGCTGGCTTTGTTAATGACAGTGGTATGCGTGCGTGCGTGCGTACATGGGTGTGTGTGGGTTTTGTATGTGCGTTTGTATGTGCCCTCACCCTGTTATAACAAGCTATGGTCTTTCCAAAGGAATAGTCCCTTAGGAGTAACTCTTTAACGCTGTTGCCCTGGTGTCAAGGGAACACCTTTCTAGTACCTCAGTAACAGATATTGAATGTACCGTGCATACCCTTTTATTTTTTGTACAGATTTTCTAGATACTTCTTTACTATTCTTTACCAGAAGGGTTGTGAAATTGTAGCATTAATGATACAATGGAGAAAAAAAAAGCATTGCCCCATTAAATGAAATTGACAAAATCTTTTAGGTTTGCTATAGGTCACTGAATACTCAGGCTTCGAAACCAATGCGTATCTCTTCGCCTTTGCCTTTTTATTTTGTCATTGTGGAGAATTCAGCAACACTTTCCCATTCTTAGACTTCAGACTCTGATGTGTTTCAACCCCCATCTTACTGGCTATTGAAAAAGAAGGAAAAGAAAACAAAAGGCGGTCTGCTTTTTTTTATTTTTACTGAACAGTAGACAACGTTTTTTGTTTTTGTTTTTACCCCCCTTCATTGTCGAGCTGCTCTATCTATAGTGCATGTGAGGAACATTTTTAGGGGAAATACTATTGGCTTAATGAATTTGTGTCATCTTGCTGTTTCCCGCTGCTCCCTGGCCGTTCCCCCTCAGAGTGTTTTCAACCCACGTTGCCATTTTTGTCGTGGTCAGTTTCCAGTGATGTACAGTTTTCCCTCAGAGTCTACGAGAGACATGGAGCATGTCTGTGTCCTGAGACGTAAGGCTCCTCTGTCATGTGATGAGTATATATTTTTAAAAATAACCCCCATAGTTCAGATTATGAGCATAATAGTAATCTTAAATTTAGCTGTTGATTATATATATATATATTTTTCAGTTCAGCAGTGCACTGTTATGAAAACCATTCTGTTTTATTGTAGGATTTCATTTTTATGGATATGCTGTCTGTGTTCTACATGTTGTACTGAAACATTTCGGAGAAAAAAAAAACAAAAGATCCCTCTCCTGTTAATTTCTTTATGATTTAAAAAAAATATATATTTTATTCGTCTTATCCCAACTGTCTTTTCCGGCTGATATCCTCTGGGCCTTACTTATTCTCTCCCTGTAAAATTAATTGTTTTAGAAAGTCGCCATGGAACCACTCACTGCCTTAATACAGTTGACCACAGCAGGTTAAGTCAGGAGACGCATCCTGCTGAAAGGAACAGGCCATGATCGAATCCGTTTGGCTAAAAGATCCTCACACCCTGGCAGGCCTAAATCTGCAGCACCTCGCAGTTCTGTTTCACTGATGAACCACATTTGGCCTTGTTTTGGGGCTCAAACACGTACATCCAGTGTGAATTCTTACTGTGCATTAATAAGATGTTATATTTTTTCTTTTGTAACTTTGAATAGTTAAGTCAGCCTGGCGGTGTGTATGTGCGTAGGCTAACAGATAAGCACAGTGTGTATGCTTACAAAGCCACAGCTGATATTTCACTCTTGGGTGTGAGAATGCCCTTACCCACCATCACCACTCTGGGGCTCTTAAAGCATCTTTCACAGTGCTGCCAGAGCGCCAGTGGGGCTGTGAGGGGGGGGGGGGCATAGTAAACACTGATGTGGTCTGTCAAAAAGGAAAAAAGCAGAAAATTACGATGAGAATCGGTCACTTTTTCTCTCAGGGTTCAAATGCACACATATCCTCCAGCAGTCACCCTCTGTCTCGTCTCCCTTGTCCTAACTTCTCTGCCCTCAGAATGTAAACAACTTTAAAAAATAAAAAAAACGCTCTCCCTTGATCCCCCTTTGTGCACAGGTCTGAACTTTTTTTTTTTTTTTTCTATTTAGCTTTTTTTTTTTTTTTTGGCGCTGACATCTAACCATCTAACAAGGAATGAATGAATGAATGTTTGAAAGTGACTGTGTGTAATGTTAAAATTGGGAAATGTATTTTTACAACATGTGAACATTTTTTTTTTTTTCCACTCACTCATTGTGAATTGATTTTTTTTTTCTTTCACCAGACTGCAAAAACAAACAAAAAAACAAAAAATATCTCCTGTAACTAGGCTCTTAAGCTTTATTTTTGTTTTGTTTACTTTTTTATTAGATACAATCATGTTTGTGATGGTAACTTCCGATGGTAAACTCCACACCGTATTTTAATAAAATCTTAAAAAGTAAACATTTGCTCTCGTTATTACCTTCTGTAACACTAAACCTTTTTGTTTACTGAAGCTTTAACTCTGCTTCGGGTCATCTCATTTGAAAAAGGTTCTGTGCTTGATTAGAGTGGTCAATAACTTGGTGACAATTAAAACAAGCTGCCAGCATGTCGTCCCACTGATCACACTCAGCAGCTTCAGGACACAGAGCTGTGTTTACAGCCATTTTGCCATAAACAAAACGGTTTACTAACACAGTTTGTCAGTTCTTTTATGTGTCAACGAGGGGTTATGGACACAGCTTTACCAGGGTGCAGATTAGGTAGGGTGTACGGGAAAGGGTGCTTTTACGAAGAACCATTGGGCAGAAGTGGGTGGGGGTTTACCAGCCACTCAATTGCTACCACATGTTCATAACCAGGAGCCCGCTCTTAAAATGAAGTGAAGGGACTAAACTGCCTAGAGGCACCTTTAGGAGCCTTCTGGCTATAGGCTGGCACCCTCAGATGTTAGATTGAAGGTTAGAGATGGATTATGTTATCCACTGTGATCTTATGCATCCAGTGATTATTTCAAGCCCTAGCTGGCAGTAATGCTTTTTGCTTTGTTAATATCTTGGACAAATAAAATCAGAAATGTTCGAGTACGCTTCCAATGTAGCATCGCACTCCTGTAACGTCAGACTCACGATGGGCAATTAAAAAAACACATCAAATTTGATGCAGCAGAACCAAAGATATATTTGTATTCCATGCATTCTTCTTTTTGGCAAAGCCAGGCAAGAAATGTACCCACAATGCAACTCTACAACAAGCAGTTGGTTCAGAGATACGGGTCATGATTCGGGTGTGTTAGTTAATGTGGCCTGGAGCTGGCAGCCTCAAACCGAGATCTACAAAGGTCTGGTAAGGTCACTTCT
>NC_045742.1:19132221-19134721 GCF_008692095.1 Etheostoma spectabile
ACTCCACAGCTGTCCATTTCTTTTTCATTTTCAAACTTGTAGTCTTCATTCCCAAACGATACTGACTCAAGTGACATCACTGTGTCATCCCTCTGGAGACACACAACTGTTTTTCTACTGGCAGTAGCACTCTTCAAGACCTGTAAACGGACTTTGATATGTAAAATCGTGGAATTCCCAGTGTTCATGTTATGCTTTTCCCCTTTCCTTTATTGTATTATATATCTTTTTTGTGCACATTATAGGTTTACGAAGTGAAAAAGTCCAAAGTCCCCCCACCCAAAGGGACTCCACCATCTCCAACAGAAAACACTGTTCACAAACTGCTCCATACATGTATTGTAGTCCAGCCTTTACTTGCGTGTAACACGTTATAATGCTCGCCTAGCTACTGGCATGGCACCCCCTCAGACTCTGCTTCTGACTGGCTAGTAGTCCTTACCTAGCTACTGCGCTTGTGCAACTCCCAACAAAGATAGAATAGAAGTGTGATGCCTCACTCTGTAGCTAAAACAGAACTCAACACACAGGGTGAAAAGAGGAGCTGCAGCAATGTGCACTACAACAAAAATATGGTGTTTTTGAAAATAAAACCTGTTCTGATATAACCTCTAAATACAATTAAGAACCTGAAAATGAGTCTAATACGAGCTCTTTAAATGTATGTTAAGCAAGGTTTGATAAGGACGGTATATTTTATTATGTGGTGTAATCTCCTGAGAACGTTGTCCGGTTATTGCTTTTTATACCATCCGTCCACCTAAAAAGACTTAGGTCTACAGCCATGCTTATAGGTAAATCCCAGCGTTAGCATGCTAATGTGCTAACGTTTAGCAGGTTTGATGGTATTCACAATTTTTGTTTAGCGTGTTAGCCTGCTAACATTTGCAACACTAACACAAAAACCAGATGGTGCTTGATGAAAAGTCAGGGGATCACCAAAGTTATTACAATTCATCCTGAGGAGGACATGAGTGACACTCCGATGTTTAAGACATTTACTCAAAACCACAAATGTCAACCTCAAGGTGGTGCTATAAGAAAAGTGAGGGCATCACCAAAGTCAGTAGGACTGTTTTTGCAAAATGGTTATCAATCCAGTAATTACCAGAATATTTCAATCTGGACCAAAGTGGTGGGAAAAGCTGAATTAAGTTATTGATTATAGGTAATCATTTTAACATGATTCCATTTTTTTTTCTCCTGGATTCTGTGAACCAGCAGCCAATATGCATACTATTACACACTGTGCTGTGTGGGACAGACATATTACATAAACGCATGTGTATACAAGTGTGTGTAGTTGAAGGAGGCCCAGGATGCAGGCAGTATTTTAACAGACAAGATTCACACAGACTTCAAACACACTCATTGCTTCCTCAGTCCTGCTCGAGATTGGGCAACAAAGTGCAGCAGAACAGCGACCACTCTCTCCCAGCACCATATATTACCCCTGTCAGCTTCCATGCTGTGCAGCCAGATCTTTTTATTTGTTTGTTTAGCTCAAGAGGAGGACGGGGGGGTTGAAAACTACTCTGTAATGGGTCATCCTTCCTAGGTAACTTCCACTGCTAGTGGTGAGTGGGTCACAAAAAAAAAGGAAAACAACGCAATGTGGCCCAAATATTATGCAAGATAATTTCACTGAGATCCAAATATGAGAACATCATCAAAGCGTGCGTGTGAGAGACAACGTTAGTCTATGTGCATACTTGTCTGTGTGATGAATTAGTCTCCAGACAGATGGCCTATTCCACTTGGAGGGATTTGACTACCAACCCCAAACCAGAGTGGATAATAAATATTTGCCTTTGGTTGTCTTTGGAATGATTCAATGTTTTTCTAGCAACTGAGTGACTCAGATGTTGCATTACCGTCAGACTGCAACAGCTTTGTTTTTCCTTTTAAAGGATACTGCAGTGCATCTTTTAATTTGACCAGAACTAACAAGTTATTGACTTGGAATGTAAGGCTGATTATATTCTGTATATCCTTACTGTCATTAAATCCTTTGGAAAAACTAAAACCAACAATGAATAGATCCTCCTAAGAAGTTTTGAATGCGTGGCCAAAGCTAGTGTTTGGTCAGTCCAAAACCTAAAGCTATTCAGTTTTAACGTGAAATAAAATGCTGAAAACCATGAAATCTCTATATTTGAAAAAGTTACTTTTATTTATATACAATTAATCGATGGTCCGAACATTTGGGGATTATTTTTCAGTCAATCGACAACTATTAGTTGCAGCTCTTCTTTGGTTTATGACCGGCAAGACTAGTGACATTCCCATCAGCCTCAGCCATACCCAGCCATATTTTGTGTTAAGTGCTAATAAGCGAATGTTGGCATGTTTACACGTTAAACTTAGATGTTGAGCATGGTAAACATTTCACCCACTTAAGTGCCACAGACCGGGTAGAGTCATCGGAAGAAGTGAACAAATTGTTGCATTTGGTCTTTACATGTTTACAATAAGAACTTTATTGAAGACACCAGCCTTA
>NC_045742.1:19137221-19138272 GCF_008692095.1 Etheostoma spectabile
CGCAGTTAAGGAGGAGACGATTTAAACTCCTTTGAGTGGTTTAATCTGTAACAATGCATCGTGTTTCAGAAATATGTCAAATATATTTTTAATCTGTAGAATCCTATTCTGCAAAGTAACTACTGACTACAACTGTCAGAGCTGTTTGTTGAAAGTACAATATTTTCCCCTGGCATGTAGTGGAAAATAAGTATGAAGTAGCATCAAGGGGAAATACTTTAGTTTGATTGTTTTAGCAAGAATAGTGTGCACATTTATGCCAGAATTATGCTCGAATTACATTTTTTGTAATGGAAGTTTTTTTTGCTTATTGTATCTCTGAGCACAAACATATTGCCATGGAATTCACACTTCATTGATTTATGCATGCGTTTGCACGGTTGCATCGGGAGTTACTTTGCTTTTATTAGTGCAGTTTCTATACAACATACTCTGTCCATGCACACAGGTCACTCTGCTGAAGTTGTGGCTTCAGGCAAACCAAAATCTGCATGCCCTCCTCACTTGTCTCTGTCTGAACTGCTGTCCACACTGTGATGGTTTCCCACCACAAGAAACAGACAAGTTTCTGAACCCTTGTTGTGATGCATGCCTGGCTGAGTGTGTCTGTGTTTCTCCGTATGCGTGAAGGTGAACATTATACCAAGGTGCGTGAAAATGTTCAGAGTGATGCATCCTTTCAATCAGCAGAAACTCCCGAACCCACCGCTGCCCACCAAACAAAAGAAGGGAAAACCGAAAATGACCTCCCTGCAATCCCCTCGTTAAAAACAAACATACCTCCCACTGTGTGCACAAATCTGTTGTGCGTGCATTCCTGCATGCTTGTATATATGAGCTGAGATGGATGTGTGTATTATCTCTGCATGAGTCTGCTGTAATTACATGGTGAAGGTGCCCATGGGGCGGCAGCCGCCACATTTGGCTCCGCACCACATCCCCTTGTTTTATTGTGTCTTGTGCCTGAAAAACTGCTGCATGTGTCTGTCTATGTTGACTGATGGTCGCAGGTCTGCGTGGTGTGAGTGCATGTCTCTGTGTGTGTGTGTGT
>NC_045742.1:19138282-19197436 GCF_008692095.1 Etheostoma spectabile
GTGTGTGTGTGTGTGGTAAAGTGTAAACTTTATGTCGACTGAAAATAAGTGTGTGCCTCTGTATGCATCAATAAATCCCATACAGTTTATTATTATTACTATATGTGTTTTCAGTGGCAAAAACAGACGCAGGCTGGTAGCAGGTCTGTGTGTGTGTTGACTGATAAAGTTCAGTGTGTCAGTGTGGGAATTTAAGAAATGTCTCCTTAGTGTGTTACGGTGTCAGTGTGACAAGTTCAGAGACGAAGGGTCAAAGTGTTTACTGAACCAAAGTCTCAGTGTAGCATAGGTCCATCTGATCAATGGTTGTTATGGCAACAGAGATCAGATTGTATCACATTAACAGACTGCCTTTACAGTAAATCAGCACAAGTCATTCAGCGTCTGCATCAAATCACTTTCCAGTTCAAAATGCTGATCTTTTTTTGTCTGGAATGTGTGTGTAAAAGAGGTAAACTTTGCAACAGCTAGTGACAGGAATAACCTCCTTTTTATATTTTGTACAAAACAGTGGGCAGAGCAGACGGGACAGTAGCCTTTAAGATAACATACTGATGTGAAAAACCTCCAGCTCCATGTGGTGGACTTTCACTAACCCAAGCACATAGATCTCAATCACAAGATAAAAAAACACAGCTTAAAAAGACCAAAACAAAGAGAGTTACTTTTTTGGAACAAGTTGCATAGTTAAGCATCTCAACCTGGAGCTTTATCCGCCTCCTGTAAAGCAGCAAAGTTGCAGCTAGTAAGAAGATCAGATGACTGTGCAGTGAGATCAAAGCTAGGCTCTGTGTGTCTCCATACATGAGGTATTTTTATGGCTGACTGTTAAAAGTGTGCAGTGGTTAATATACATTTAATGGAGACAGGGAATTGATAAAACACTCAGTGACAAATAAGGTCAACTCAGACAAGTGTCAGAGTTGGAGGATTTTTTTTTGGGAGGGGGGGGGGGCATTTTGGGTCTTTAATTTCACAGGACATTTGAAAACTTGAAATTGGAGAGAGTGGGGGGAATGACATGCAGCAAAGGACTGCAAGATGGAGTTGAACTAGCGGCGTTGAGGAATAAACCTCTACATATGTGCGCCTGCTCTACCAACTGAGCTACCCCGACCACAGAGTTGGAGCATTGCAGCTATATTGGCAAAGTAATACTATCTGACCTCTGGAAATAGACTTCAGGGACAATGTGCAGCTGGACATGTGTGTCATGTGTGCCAAGGGTGTGTGTGTGTGTTTGCATGTGTGTTTTTGTGCACTGGTCAACTTGCCCAAATTTAACTGTCTGCATTCTGCAGCTGCTTGGAGCTTTAGTTATAGTATAGCAATCCATAGGAACACCACACAAGGCTGCAGCCATGACACAATACTCTTCTTTTCTGTGAGACAGAGAAATATATCTGTCATCAAGTCATAAACTGTCTTAAAGTTCAAACATCTGCCAATGAAATAGGAAGAATGTGAAACAACATCACACATCACATGCATTTGTGCCAAAAATTCAAAGAACATTTGTGTGAGTGTCCTCAGAGCTGCAAATTGGACAGACATATCACTCGCAGTCTCACATATATCGCGTCTTTATTCATGTGAATTTTTTTTATAGAAACAATAAAACTGTTGGTGGTTTCCATGAATATTTTACAGCTCACATTTTGAATGCAGCCTTAAAAAACTCAAGTCTGGAGTAAATTAAGATGGAGACATTATTGCAGTGCATTTGCATTTTCTCGCCCACATTAGAGTAGTTTTTCAGGCTGTTGGTGTGTAATTCTGCCCCCTATAAAATGGTTGGAGAGCAGAGGTGGGAGTATGGGTGTAGAAGGTGGAGAGGAGGATGAGATGGAAGGATGTGTGTTCAGATGTTAGGGGAGGGGGCAGAGAGGAGACAAGTAGCCTGGCTGTGATGGAACAGTGTCATTGAGCAAAAACGCAACTCTTCAGCCCTACACTACGAAATGTAAGACTTTAATGTGTTCAGAGAAAATATGATGCACATGCCCTCCTCTCCTCTCTGCCTCTCTTAATGGAGTGAGTCTGACTCAGCAGCTGATGGCCAGTGGATAGGCAGTCGGTGAGGTCAGTAGTGCAGCAGAGCAGTTATTTTATTTTTAGGCCAGCTTCTCTGGCAGACATTACCTTGACAGCGATCAATGTTAACTGTTTTGCGGTGTAGCCACAGATGGGCTGTGGACCAACACACACTTGTCACAGCCAAGGGGAATAGGAGCTTTTTCTTTTTATCAAAGCTGCCAGGGTCAACGAGTTCAGTCAGCTTTGTTCTTAGATAAAATGGATGCGTTGTGACATGTGAGGGCAGTGAGATGGAATTTCCCAGCTTTCTACTGGGTTTGGTTTCCTAAATGTTCCTGTTAACATCCCTTCAATTGCTTGCTGATCGACAAAGGTTGCCAAAGTACTACTGACAGACCTCTTCAACAGCTTTTGATTGTAAAATGTGCCACACATTTAATGCTATTCAAGAAAACTCTTTTGCAACCATTTTTCATTTCTCCATTTCTTTCAGATGATGTCATCAGAGCACCTGACCTGTGGTTGGCTGCAGCAGCTACTCCTTGTACTTCTGAACTTTTGCCTCACTTTTGCTGGGCCTTTGCGACCACTCAATGGGACCGAATGCACAGCCAAGGGTCCTGCTTCTTACATCCTGGTCTTTACTGGTCACTGGAGCCCACAGGCCTTCCCTAAGATGTATCCACTCTTCCGGCCCCCTGCACAGTGGTCCAAACTCATAGGTAAGAAAGACTAAGGGACAAAGAAGTTGGTTATTAGAAAATCAGCCATTTCTTTTATGGAAAGTTTTACCTCTAACACGTGGTAATACAATGAATTTTGACTGTAATTTCCAACTTGCAACGGCAGTGAGGAGTCAGTCGTTGTTATTTGACCTCCCTTAGTGTACCCACGCATGGTTGTATTAAAGAAGAGGCAAACCAGGGACAGAGATGGTGATCACAGCTTTAGCTTCGACTAAAGGCAGAGTTTTGCTTTCCATCATGTGTGTCCTGGGTGCATTCCCACCTGTAGGCTACTTAAAGCTGTTCACTTGTGATGGATCATTGGGGATGGATTTCAGTACCAAGTGGAAATGGGGTCACTGCCAGCGTATGCATGCATATATGCATACAAACACGTACACGTAGGGATGTCAATGCGCAAAGAAGCAGAGAGTAATAAGAAAGACAGTCTAAATGCTAACAGATCGTTTTTTTTGTGACTTCTGTCCAGCCATACATCTATATTTCATCAACTCGACCCTTCCTTCCCACATTTCGGCTGGTTTACCACAGTGTTGGCAGTAAACACTGGAGTAGTGGTGTTTGGGGCTGGTGAAGGTGGGTGATGATAGTTGGGGTGTCTTGGGGTCAGACTGCTTACATCAGAGCCAGGAGGAGGAGGAGGAGGAAGAGGAGGGGGGAAAGAGGAAGAAGTGATTAAGGCTTCTCCATTCTGCTTTTTTTTCCTCCAGGCCATGGAGCATGGGATGGATGGCAGATGTGTGTACATGTGTTTGTGCATGTCTGTGTGGTGGGCTGCTCTTGCGCATCTCTGGTGGCTGTGGCTTTGTCTGGTTTCCAACTCTTTCACTGGTGCCCTGCTGCCCTGCCAGAGGATGAAGGGCTACTTACGCCATTTAGAAACAGGCACAGGATTCTGACACACCCGTAATGGCTTTTAATGTCCCTGGGCTTTGGGGGATAGGGGGGTTAAAGAAAAACACAAGGGCCCTAATGGGCTGACAGTCTGCTGGTAGGGAACAAAAACATCATTGGAAATGGAGTTTGTCACAGCACAAAGAAAAGCATGACCTGTTGGGAGCGTTTGGGGGCCTGCAATGGGTTTTTTTCTGGGGCCTAGGGGCCAAGGACACTGCCAGAGGGAAGAGGGAATGGAGTTTGTCATAGCCACAGAAAGAACACGAGTAATTTAGGAAGGCCGGGAAGTGGGCTTTAACGTCTTGGTGGGGCTTAAACGTGACGTGTTATCGAGTTTCAAGGTCTTGACGCTTGTGGGAAATTTGTTAGAATGGAAATGCAATTAAGTGCGTAAGTAATGGCAGTTTGGGGAGAAACAAGATAGTGTGTGAAGTGTGCTGGGCAGGTTGTGTGTGTGGCTCTATGCAAGTGTGTGCGTTAATATGTGTCAAGAGTGTTTAGTTATAAACGCATGGATGTGTATGTGTGCCTGTATGCAGCTCTGAAAAGTGAGGTAAGGCAGAACCATCAGAGCATTTGTCAGTGTGTTTCTGGCTAACCTTACTCTGCCCTTAAAACCACTGGCCCAGGCCAGTGGCTCTGTGGGTTTCAATATGGAGTTCCAGAACCTGCGGTGCAAACAGTTTAAACTAAATCAGTCTCTTGATTCTCAAAAGATTTCAAAGATAACCATAACTAAATATGAGAATGTGAAGCAAATTGTTGTGTTAGCCCTAAGGGTATGAAAAAGTATCAATAAAGGTTTTCAAAATTGTTGAAAAATCTGAGATCCTGACCTGTCTTCTGGCAGCTCTAATCTGTGTTGTGGTCTTATCAGTGATAGATTGAAAAAGATATAACTATAACCGTGCAATAATGCCAGAGACATGCATGTGGGCAATTCCTTCAGAATTGTCTGTTTAATTGCAGGATGTAGGAGGCAGCCTTAGAAATACATGCAGGCTCCATGGTGGAAATGATCTCACCGTCTGGCTGAGGCTCTGTGGTACTTTATTGACATTGATATGCATTCCAGTGAATAAGCATCTCACTCCTGTCTTCTCCTCTTTCTTGTTTTTCTTTTCTCCCTTTAGCGGTCAGCCATAATCGCCATTTTCGGTTGTGGGAGGAGGGTGCTCCAGCCAGCGCAGGGGTGCAGAACTTCGCTGAAGTCGGGGTGACAGTGGAGGTGATGAAGGAAGCCAAGGAGGCCAGGAAGAGACGCGCAGTCGGTGCCATGCAACGAACTGCCGGCATCCCTAATGGCATTGGGCACAGCTCCACGGAGTTACTCATGCAGCCCCGGAGCTCACTGGTAGGCAGAAATAAAACTTAAGTGGCAGCAATAATCATTCACAAAAGCACACACATGCTCAGACACAGTAAGTCACACAAACCGACTGTTTGACTAAATGTTTTCAGTCATTTGGTGACCCAAGCCGTCGTCCCTCCGTTCTGACCAAACACTTCACCACATCTTTCCACTATCCAATCACGCTATGTTTAGCCCAAGTGTTGAAGCCCCACATTCATGCTGCACTCGGCTGCCTGTCCCACTGAACTTTGTGAGCTCAGGGGGAAGTTTAGTAAAAGTAATAGGTTGACAATTTGGGGAACACATTTTTTCACTTTCTTACTGAGAGTTGGATGAGAAAATGGATGCCACTTCAAGTCTGTACAGTCAGCAGCCGGTTAACTTAGCTTAGCATAAAGACTGGAAACAGGGGGAACAGCTAGCCTGGCTCTGTACAATGGTAATCTGCCTACCAGCAGCTCTAACGCCCAATAATTAAAACGTCTTGTTTGTTTAAACTGTACAAGTAAAATGTATATTATGCCGTGTTAAGTGGGGTTGTGCTGAACTTTTACTTAGCTAGACACAGTCACTTCCTGTGAACACTGCTGTAGCCTCACATAACCTCACATTTAAGGCTGGTGAATGGGCTGATAAATGTGGACTGCTGTTGGTCTGCAGGCTCAACGTCCAACTACGGTACAACTTTGCTCATTGCTGGACTGTGGGGAACCACCACTGCTGAATAGTGAGTGAGGTTGAAAGCAAAGGTCAAGGACTCGCTAAATTTGTTCCAAGTGCTTCAACAAAGGCTAAGGATTTGAGGTAGGAATGAGGTATGGCACTGTGGAAAAAATGTCATAGTATTCACCGAGTTAAACATAGAAGTAAGGCATTCCTTTATGTTTAAAGCATAATGTAGCTGATGAATGAGGGGAAAAGAGATGAAGAAGAAAAGTGGACATTCACTGGAGTTCTTAGAAATACGTATGTTCCTGCCTGAAAGTCTGGTGACCTACATTTGTTCATTGGGCTATTTCACTGCCTGGACCCGGAGGCCCTTCAAAATCCTAAACAACCCTGTTGGAAGGCATCTTTGCTTGTCATGGACAGCAGCTTATCAACTTGTCATCTAGTCATCTACATGATGTCCGTGGCTGCTTATAAATGTGTTGGAAGCAAAAAATCAGCAGGATATGACTATTGTGTGTGTTTTGAACGTGACAACGACAGACTGACTGATGAGGATCTGTTGACAGCTTCATCTGGTATTCTGCTTTCCTGTCTGCTTCTCTCTTTTGCACACTCGTATCTAAATCCCATCCTTTTTCTCTTCCCCACAAACCAAAACATTCATATGCAATCCTACAAATATCCCAAACACATATGGTTCCTTTCTCCATATTTTTGAGCTTCCTGCCATTGCTGTCAAAACAGGATAATAACAGCAAACAAGAACCATTCAGGATCCAACTGGCTTTATTCTTCAAGTATTTATGCATCAGTGGCACCACAGAAAATGGGACAACTGAGCACATAAGTGCTACTGGACTGAGTTGCATGTTTTCTGGATTGGCTCTCTTTCTAGGTTCTGTCTTTGGCTCTGCAGAAGATTTTTCCGTGATGGAGAAAAAGTAAACATGGGAGCTTTGATCATGGGAGTCTGTGCTCCAGAGATGCTTCCTGGCCTCTATATTGCAAACCACCATGGACTGCTCAAGCCAGTGACAAGGGATAGCCTTGAGTAGACATCCTTGCGGAGTGGCCCAATGGATATAGCAGGACGGGACTTCTTGGAAAAATCACTGTTTGAGAGGAGCCTGATAACGACAAGAAGAGGGAGGGATGTTAGCAGAGGAGGAAGAAAGGAAGGAAGGAAGAAGGGAGGGAATCAGTGGAGGATTCTGAAACGCAACAGAGCTGCTTCTGATTTGTTTACTCTGTTTCTGCGTCACAAGCCAGAAACAGACCACATGGGTCATGCTGACATTACATGCGTCCAGTACCGGGAGGTGTGTTCTGTCTGGTGAACTGGTTTGATGTCTGTTCCAGCCCTCTTCCATACAGCACTCTGTTTGACTCTAAGCCTTGCTTTATTAGCCATACAAAGCTCTCCAAACCCACCTTTCCAACCCCAAGCCTTAGCAACCTGGCCCGGGTCCCTAAATATCAGGCTGCAAGTGGGGAGGTGTTTTGAAATGCGCTGTTTACTGGGCGTATGCCACCTCAAAGTCCGCTGACCCCCAGGCTACTTCCTGTATGAGGTCACCAGCTCAGGAAACATCCATCACGCAAGAGACACAGTCCTGCACAGGAAACTGAGTGGGTGTATGCATGGGCACACACGCAGTCCCCAGTCCCTGCATTTATAAGTTACAAAGTTTATAAAGACATCAACAGTGTGTGTGTGTTTTTATCTTACTTTTTCCTTTGCTTTCATACATAAACAGACAGGGGGCAGCATAACACATAATACTTTAGTGAGGTAATAAAATTATCTTAAGACGTATTGACTGTTGTTTATTATTCAAATTTTTTTCTATCAGAGTGCTGCAGTTGCTTCTGGGCACAACATGAAGAAAAAATTAAAGAAAGAAACCAGAGTCTACAGCCAGCTTTGAGTTAAATGCTAACATGCTGATGTTTAGCAGTTATAATATTAACCATTACACACAAATAAGATTACAATCTTAGTTCAGCATTCTTAGATTTAAGGATTATCACTGTACACAAAGCTCAAATTCCCAGATCCATGCCATTAGCTACAAAGACATCCATCCTCATAATTTTAAAGCACTTAAAATGCCCATATTATGAAAAAGAAAACACTTTTTCTTGGATTTTGGGTGTTATTTTGTGTCTCTGGTGCTTCCACACGCATACAAACTTGAAAAAAAAAACTACCCGTGCTGTTTTGAGTGAGGGTTTCTGAATATCCTCTACCTTCAGTCTCCGGGTGAGCTGTTCAAAATCTGCCCGGCTTTCTGCGTAACTAGCCTATGTGGTGGCTAGCTCGTTTTCAAAAGTGGCAAAACACTTCTAAAACACACACTAGTTCCCCATAATCTACAAAAGAACTACATACATGTCCCTGTTCTGCAGGTATTCCACAAGTGCCCCTCGTTTAGAAGAAGTCTCCTAGCTGATCCTGCTTTGTACTGACCAAAGTTGGAGAAAGAGTTATCTGGCTGATGAGATCTTATGGGCGCTTTAACAGCCTTGCTCCTCAATTTGTTTTCAGTTATGCTTGCAATGTATGAGCCATCAACTTGATTAACAAATACCTGATGTTATCAAGTAACATTGTCCTATAAGAATACATCATCTGTGTATTTTAATTGCACTGTCTACAGTCTTAATTGTAAACTAAATGTTCCTTTTGGACAGTGAAGTTCAAGCTAACTACGCTCTCTCTCTGACCGACAGTTGTCTCTGATGGTAAAGATGATCCCCAGCCCCGACTGGTTCGTTGGCGTGGACGGCCTAAACCTCTGCGAGGGCAGCCGGTGGAAACAGGAAGTCACCATTGACCTCCAGCCTTATGATGCCGGGACAGACAATGGATTCACTTTCTCTTCTCCCAACTTTCCCACCAGCCCCCCAGAAAACATCACAAAGGTGAAGTGACAAGTATAAAAACCATATATTAATTTAGTCATTCATTCTATGGTGAGGCAAAGCCAGGTGATTGGCCCTTGCTTTCTTCTTAAAATAGGTCAGCAGCATGGGAATGGGATGTTGTTCTTAGCTGTCTCCACTTGAATGATTGCTTGGCGGCCCTTTTGCCTGACCTAAAGTGATTTTAGTAAAATGGGCTTCTCTTATACAACAGACCATCTATTGTTTTCCAACATGTGTTTTAAAGTGGACTATTGTGTTGAGAAGCTGCTGGCTCTTACAATGAAATATTCCTGTTTTTTGCTGAATTTTTCAGATCACATCTCAGATGCCAAACCATCCAGCCAACTCCTTCTACTATCCACGTTTAAAGGAGCTTCCACCTATTGCCAGCATAAAGATAACTCAACAGAGCAGATCATCTGACCGCCAAACCCCAATGTCCAATCATATTCTACCAAACTCTATTAATCCTAAGCGCTTCTCAGGTAGGACCACAGGACTCCCTACATCAGTGGTACCAAAACATTTTACCTGGAAAAAAGAATCAGGATTTTTATTACATGAAAGTTGTAATATGGTTCCACTTAAAGAGTTCTACGTGACTTATGGAGGCAACAAGCACATGCTAATAGAAATAGCACTGGTTTCTGCAGAGATTTGTACTTCTTAACTCTTTCTTTCTTTACTCACACATACTGTGTTTTTCTCACATCTCTTTCCCCTCGATTCAGCAACACCATTGGACTGTGAAGTGTCTCTCTGGTCATCCTGGGGTTTGTGTCTTGGCCCCTGTTCTAGAGGTGGTGTCCGCCACCGCACACGTTACATCCTCTTGCGGCCGGCCAATGCTGGCGTCCCCTGCCCTGAGCTTGAGGAACAGGCTGAATGTGTACCACACAGCTGTATGAGACTCCAGTAACCCACAGAATGCACAAGCACAGATACTGCCAGTATTCAACACTGGGGCGCTCATGTTATTACTGCTGGACTGAGAAGTGTTTCTGCATTTTGAGCATCTTCTTGATAATGCAAAAGGATTTTTTTGTTTGTCACAGTCAAATTGTGAAAATGAAAGACCATTAGTATTAGAGTGTACATCTCCTCTGGGTGTATTTTTAATGGCAATAAAGGAAAATTTAAATCTGAGTGTAGCAGAGTGTTGGACGGTTAATACATGTTTAAGATAACACTTTGAATGTGTTCAGATAAAAAAGGGATTTTTATAAATTCATGTGGATGCAGAGTAAAGAAAATTAAGAGGCAAATGTGTCCCTCTTGAAAGACCAGTTTGAGAGTTATTTGCTTTCAACAAATATATGCATTTAATCTGTTTGCTTATCATGGCACACCAGAGTCAGGAATCTTCCACACACTGTTACATGTATGCACACATAGGTCCTTGCACATACTGCATACTTTTACAGGTATGGAGGCATTAGTTTACATAGGTAACCCATACATGTTTGGCACATGCGTCTTATTCAAAATAACCTGACACCCCAACCCCGATTTATAAATATCACCCTTCACAAAAAACAACTAAGAGCTTACTTGGCTTCAAACTAGTCTGAAGAATATAATAAGATAATAAGATACTTTTTTTTTTTTTAGAAAAGTTTTTACAGAAAGAAAGATAAATATTTGTATTATTATATCTTTTGATATTTCAATGTTGATTGATTTTGTATATACTGTATAATGTATGTTATCTTGTGTAACTCATGAATAAATATGGAGGTGTGTTTTTCAAGTTGAAAAAGTATGTTACTTTGTTCTGCTGTATGGCTTTTCAGGTGGTTAATATGTAAAAACAAGTTTAAAAAAAGTTAAAGTTTTCCTTTATTTAAAACTCTTGTGAGAAAAAAGGACATTTCTGATTTGCACGGTTCCAGTAATACATGATGAAGTCAATTTATTTGTGTATACCAGAGCATAATTTGACCAGTATTTGTATTTGTGTCCAAAGAACTCACAGCCTTAATGTAAAAAATACACAGCTATATAAATCACAGTGTGAAAAGCGTATGATGCTTTATATTCACCAAATTAGAAGTCACAGTTCTGTATATTTATAGATGAGAATTATATGTATTCCACAGTATATTTCTATTCTAAACTTTGGTTACTTCAAAGATGGGCTACTTTCTGGGTGGTATTTGAGTCGTTAATAAATGAAAGTAAATAAAAACTTTTTTACTCATGGAAATGATAATAATAATAATAATAATAATATTATATTATATTCTCTGGAAGAACGTCCCTATAAGTACTGACTCCGCAATGCACTGCATTGTTTATAGCAGGGTGGCACCTCCTAGTGGTCACAATCAACAACAACAGTTGCTACTACTACTAATATACCAGATTTAACTTTTTTTTAATACATTATTATTTCTTTATTTCATTAAAGTGATTTAACTTTTTATTTCAGTCGTGGTTGTCCATCTCTGCTGTAACAGTGCGAAACATACTGAAAAATTAAAAGCATCCTAAAGTGCAACAACGTAATCACTATCGTGATTCACAGGCCTGTCACCAGAGGTCGCTGTTTCCACACACTTGTTCTCTGTCTCCGCAGTGCTGCCTGTCTACGAGGAGTGCGTTTGATTGTTGCAGGGCTCAATGGCGGACAGAGCAGGATAGTTGCGCTAGCACTGAGGACAATAACATCTCGACTGTGTGAACTCCTGGCGTGACTTTGTCCGCCACTGTGTGCCCTCGTTTGCACCGGTTCTAACGGGTTCTCCTTTACACCGACGTTAAACACAAAGTCGCCGCAGCTATTTTCTGCTTGTCTTCTAGCTAGCATTCCTGAGTTCCCATCCCAAGCGGAGAAGTTACACTGTTCATGGTGGCTCACTGAAAGCAACTAGCTTGCGAGCAAACCATGGGGGACTCTCTTGAATTGATAGGGAAGCGTCTGCTTTTGCTCCTCGACGACGGCAGGTCCGCGAATGGATCCGAGCCGGAGAAGGCTGCCTGGGCCCGGGACTGGCTTCGGGGAACAGTGCGGGCAGTGAGCGTCATCGGCCTGGCCGCTTCGGAGGTTAGCGGTGGAGAGGCGACAACAACAACCACTACTGCTGCAGGGCTGACGGTCAGTGTTTACATACAAGCGATGCCGTACTGCGTAGCTAAACACTTACCAATGTCTATATAAAATGTATACTAGCTATTAAATATGTGTTCAACCGCATTGTAACTCGTTTTTAACCGTCAATATTGGTGCATTTGTTGGCAGGTAACGTGAGCTCATGCATATATTAGCAAGCTACAAGTCTCAGCCAGTGAGGAGAAGCTAAACTCGAGGCCGGGGATTTTTTGGCCTTTGCTTTGTTCGCTTTTTAGCATGTTAACGAATGACATTAAGCTTACTAATATTGATCTTAACCCCCTAGCAATCAGTTGCGAAGCACAGATGCGGCAGAGATAACCAAACCGTCACGATAGTGTAACAATTCGCTTGCAAGCCATAGCGAATAACAGCGTTAGCTAGCTCGTCAGTTCCCATCGTCAGCTAACGTTAGTCTAGTTAAAGGCCTCACAAGTTCAAACGAGGGTGAACCAGGAATTCTTTCGACTTAACTGTGGGTTTTACATTGTTAACTGCATTTTCAGACTAAAGCGCAAGTTTATTATCTAAAAAAACCTCTTGTAAGAATGAAATAATCTTCTCAAGCTGCTTCTGCGGGCTGCCAAACTGCAGACATTTGAGATTTGTAAAAATGTGGGGTGGTGGTGGATGACCTACATAACGTATAAGTATACACTTCATAGCTAAAATCAGGGTTTTCATTGGTAAGCAATTATCAAGTTAAATAGTATTAATTTACATTAACACTTATTTTTACAGAACGTTTAAAGATTTTAAGGTCTTACATATACACATACTACTACTACTACTACTACTACTACTACTACTACTACTAATAATAATAATAATACAGTGGTTTCTTAGAACTTAAGGCTAATTTGATTAAAAAGCACCTAGCTAGTTGGAAAGAATCTTGAGAGATTTGTATGAGTGAGTATTAAATACAATAAATGTATCCCATTTGGCTATTGTATGATAATTTAACTAAATAAAATAGATACGTTTTAAGGACAATAATCAATTAGGATCCTTTGGGTTGTTGCGGGATGTCCTTTTTGTTTGTTAGAAATTAATTGATTCAAAACAATTAGAAGAATAAGGAGGTGCACTTTTATCTATTGGAAAAACAAGACTGGCTCTCTTTTCTGATGCATTTTGGTGTGCATTCACCGAAATGAGAGAAGAGAGAAATGAGGGCCATTAACGATAAACATTAATATGGCTGGTGCTTGGATATTTAATTTTTTTCCTGTCAGAGAAAGTATTCTTCTGCCCTCCCATTATGAACCTTGACAACATAGTCAATGCAGTCACATTAAGCCGAGATCTTTTGATTTCCAGAAATAAATGTGAGGTTATCAGAAACAGGTTTGCTCATAAAACTTTTCACTATAACAAACAAAACAAAAAATAAGTACACATAGGATTCTACACCCGTTCAATGAATTTTGAATTCATTTTCTCACCTTTCTGTATAGAGTATGTCCTGGGTCACCAGGTGTTGTTTCAGTTTTTGTGTGGAGAAAAAAAAACAGGTGCCATGTCTCGGTTTACTTCTCAGATTCCCGCCAGCCTACTAACATGTGAATTGATGTCAACCACTTAGAGCAAATGCTAGTTTTTCGATGTTACTCTAGTCTAGCTTGAGGAATAACCAGCATGACACCTGGGATATGTCAAAACAAATACAAAAAGAAAACACTATGTGCTAAATCTTTAAAGATGTTTTGTTCAGAGGCTCGACTGAGTGGTCTCTTTGAAAAAGGTGGCAGAGCACATTGCTGGCAGAAAGGTTTTACATATATTTTTGAGTACAGCTTGGTGATAATCTAGATATACCAATCTAATAATGTTCGGTTGTCATCTTGATTTCTGCTTTTTA
Organism: Etheostoma spectabile; assembly: GCF_008692095.1. NCBI lineage: Eukaryota > Metazoa > Chordata > Actinopteri > Perciformes > Percidae > Etheostoma > Etheostoma spectabile. The sequence goes on from NC_045742.1 coordinate 19,151,893, forward strand.
TCATCTTTCAGTTGGAGAGTTCTCTTTTTGCTGGGTGTTTCCAAAGCACAAAAAATACTTAAAGCATGCATCACCTTGGAACAAAAGAGAACATGACACTAAGATACTATTTTCCAAACAAATCAATTTATGCTCCTGTTCCTTCTCTGCACCACTTGTATTCGCTGTGGTTCACAAATCGCACTTTGTGTTGTGTTACATTGTGCAAGAAAATATCACTACAGAAATATGGAAGAATGTGGAATTATTTGTTTTGTCATTTGACTGAACCAACCATATAAAAAGTGCTTCTCAAACGAGTCTTGAGAGAATCCTCTAAAGTATATTATGTGTGAATCGGCTACCCCAGTGCCTCCAGAGCGTTTTCCTCTTGGCAATTGTCTCGTGCAACATTTAACCTCAATTAAATAGTAGCAACCAAACTTAAGTTTCAGCTTCAATTGAATTTCTCTCCGTCGCTCATTCCTTTTTCCGTTCAACCCCAAGCAGGTTCGCTGGTCAGTTGCATAGATGGTGTTAATCAATAACATTCCTACCCTGAGTTCAAATCTGATTTGACGAGAAGCAGCAACTGGGGAAGGCCAGCAGACTGATAAGAGTCCAGTCTGTTTCTCACTCATACAATAATACACCCCCCGCTATCAACTTTATAACAAATAGGAGGCATCATGGTGTCTTCAGTAAGTGTGATAAAAGTCAACGGTACAAATCTCGCACACAGTTCATGAGAAGAGGAAGCCCAGCTGTTGTCACGTTTATTTTGTGAAGTAGTTTAGATGTTGAATCCTTGGTAAATGGGTGTCATTGTTCAGCTGGATTGTCCATTGTGAACCAATACATATCAGTTTTATTTTGGTATTTTGACTCGGATAAGAAGAAGCATAATTAAAATATCTTGTATTGAGAAACAGGTTTATATTCTGTATCTATTCTCTTGTCTCATTAGATCTGTGGCAGTTTCAGTTGCTACAGTATTGCTATCCACTTTCTCTCGAACTTGAGTTGAGGAACCGTTGAGCTAAACACTTAAGTGGAGATTCAGACCGAAACAGTGCAGGGGACTGCGTTTGTTTGGGTGTGTTGTTTAAGGTGAGACATGAAATACAATCTATGATGTATAGTTTAAGTACAGATTACTGGGTTAAAGGGATAGTTTGGATATTTTGAAGTGGGGTTCGTACACGGAAGCTAAGCAATGCACAGCTATGGACGTGGGTAGCAGAAAAAAACATTTTAGCCACATAAAAAATGGGGCACCTAAAAAAAACAATATCAAGCAGCGCTTTATTTAGAATTTTTTTACCGCTTTACCTTGCCATTAGACAGACTTTTCCTTTGGCACAACATTTTCTTAACCTTAGATCTGTATTATGCCGCAGTTTAGGTGTTTTGGTCAGACTCAGCGGTTTGTGGAAGAGACGACAAAAACAAGAAAATAAGTGTTTATGTCAGAAATGACAAAACTTCATTCACTGTGGAGACGAGGATACCTTTATGAGCCACAGTGTACAGAAGAAGAGCTTTTGCATTGAGAGACTGAACGGGCTGAGAGAGGGGGAAAGCTTTGTGGAAAAGAATGGGCTGTCTGAGCAATAAGGCAGGCCTGCTTGGTTCTTTCTGTGAATGATTTGTAAAGATTTACAAAGAATAGGTTTACGGCATTTGCTATGTTACTGGGAAGTTTTGGGACTGATTGGTGAGATTGCTGTGGACAAAGTGCACATGGCGATACACTGGCAAGAGCAAATTAAACATGTATCCAGCTGATTTTAATAGCTTTGGTTACTTTATTGTGTGAACAGTTAACCTAATTTAATATATGTGGCGTTTTCTTTTGCGGGGTGCAAATGTTTCACTAAAACAAGTTCCTTGCCAAGACCAATTTGCAGAACCACCGTCGCTGTGTCCAAAACTTGGCACCGCCTGAGGCAGTTGTGATTGGTTTAAAGAAATGCAAACAACCTGGAGCGTTTTTTCCTCCTTTCCTAGGATGTTTCTGTAGTGGCTAGACTGCCATCTACTATACACTAACTATGGATAAGTAGCCCTACCTCATTACAACACCACTTCAAAATACAGTTTGCAATACCCACAGACAGGACTTACAAATGTTTTATCTCTTGTTTATGACAATCACAATGTAAACAGTAGAAATACAGAGTGTGCAGAAATGTGCAAATTAATGAGAGGGCTACACTTTTTCACACAGGCATCTTGCTGGTCTGATGGTGTGTATCTGTCAGTGTGATTTGTAACAAATGGCAATCATGCTCACTGAACCTATACTGTAGGTAACCTAACCTAAACTGCTAATCTACTGGGATTTTCACGCACCAACCAGCCTAGGTTACAGAGAATGGTCCAAAAAGAAAAAACATCCAGTGAGCGGCAGTTCTGTGGGCGGAAATGCCTTGTGAGTGCCAGAGGTCAGAGGACAATGGCCACGATGGTTCGAGCTGATAGAAGGGCAACAGTGACTCAAATAACCACCCGTTACAACCAAGGTGGGCAGAAGAGCATCTCTGAACGCACAGTACGTAAACTTTGAGGCAGAGGGCTACAGCAGCAGAAGACCACATCGGGTGCCACTCCTTCAGTAAGAACAGGAAAACTGAGACTACATTTGCACAAGCTCAGAAATTGGACAATAGAAGATGGAAAACGTTGCCGGTCTGATGAGTCCGATTTCTGCTGCGACAGTCGGATGGTAGGGTCAGAATTTGGCGTCTACAACATGAAAGCATGGATCATCCTGCCTTGTATCAACGGTTCAGGTGGTGGTGGTGGTGGTGTCATGGTGTGGGGAATATTTCTTGGCCATCTTTGGGCCCCTTGGTACCAATTGAGCATCGTTGCAACGAACCCATACCTGAGTATTGTTGCTGACCATGTCCACCCTTTATGACCATAATGTACCCAACTTCTGATGGCTACTTTCAGCAGGATAATGCGCCATGTCATAAAGCTGGAATATCACAGACTGGTTTCTTGAACATGACAATGAGTTCGCTGTACTCAAATGGCCTCACAGTCACCAGATCTCAATCCAATAGAGCATTTGGGATGTGGTGGAACGGGAGATTCGATCATGGATGTGCAGCCGACAAATCTGCGGCAACTGTGTGATGCCATCATGTCAATATGGACCAAACTCCCTGAGGAATGCTCCAGCACCTTGAATCTAGCCACGAAGAATTGAGGCAGTTTCTGAGGCAAAAGGGGGTCCAACCCGTTACTAGCATGGGGTACCTAATAAAGTGGCCGGTGAGTGTATATCGTCTTCTTTAAAGTGGAGTCTGTAATTCTGGAGAAAGATTGATACTTAAACTTGACACACAAACGTCAATGTGCGATTTACCATCCCTCTCACTGCCTTTCTCTTCTACATCCATGGCCTTCCCCCTCCTTTTTTAAGGCTGTGTCTTCCATTTTAAGCCAATTAATCACTAAACCCTTTTCTTTAAAACCAAAGTAGCTCAATAACTAATGACTGACAGGCACTCCACCTGTGATCCTGCCAGAGGGTCTGTTCATGTGAGTCTTTAGTATCTGAAATCAAAATCTGAAAATTCCAATAAGTGAATTGCCTTGCTAGATGGTGCATACACAAACATTTTCAAAGAAAAGAAATAAATGTAAAAGAAACAATAAAATAAATAAACAAATGTACAATATAACTATGTAACAATAAGAAAATAAGGCTGTATGGTTTAGTGCAAAGATGTTAAAGAATGTGCAGAAGTTCAGTATATAGTTTTCTTCCTAGTTCTATTCAAAATAAAGTGTGCTATCCAACTTTTGTTCTAGTAGTAAAGTGGCCACTGTGAAGTCTGATATCGCACGGCATGAAACGTTAATAAAGAAAAGGATGACAACAACACAGACTGGAAATTTTCCTTTTCCTCATTTTAATACTAGTATTAGTATGATACTGTATTGTCACGGTTATGAAATGCTCTTTCAGAGGGAGTTGCTCGTACACACAAGCATTGCTTTGCTAGTTGAAAACATTTTCTAATGAGCTCTTAGCCACTGAAAAGGCCCTGTGTGGCTGTCTGCTCTGACATATAGTAGTTTGCCAATCCACTTGCAGTCATCCTGTCTTTTACAAAAAGTGTTATATAACTTGCTTGTTACTTTAATTAATTGTATTTCTATAGTTGCAGTTGCTCAGGTAGCAGTCTTATATCGCATATATCAGTTCTTGTGTTTATGTCTCGTCTCTTTCTGTTTTTCCCACTGCAGGTATTTGTGGAGTTTGACAATGTCCTGCAGAGGTGTTCTTGGGTGCAGGTGTATGATGAGGGGGTGAAAGCCGTGTTGGTGGAAGACTCCATTGTTTGGGCCAATCAGAGTGATGGTACTGGGACTGGTGGAGCCCCAGCATCAGCCACAGCCTGGCCGGCTCTGGTGAGTGCTCAGTTGAACAGTGGGAGTAAGCAGGACCAGCTGCATCATGCAAACAAGTCTAGCCTTGAAAAGATCTGGGCTACCTGTTGAAATTGGGAGTAGGCATTAGGACAAGGCCGTCCGTGGCTGCCAAATAGGCCCAACGCTATTTGCCAACTGTGGTTCAATTTGAATTCAATAACATTAACTTTTAATTTGAGTATTCTCAAGTTTTGGACCCTTACCATTACAAACTACTTTTAAGTAACAAACATCTAACACTTTCCAGAATGTTTTAATTTATGCAGTCAAGATTCACAGAAGACTGCTTAATTTATTTTAACCCTCTGGTCCCTGAAGCCTTTGTTGCTGAACCCCTATATTACTGAGAGAGTAATGTGCTCAAGTGAATAGTATGAGCAGAAATACAAGAAAAAGATATGACTTACTACAAAATGACTAGAATGTTGGCATATAGACCTTTTGCACAATTCTCCCTGACCGAATGGGGTCAGTATAGGCCTACAGTGTTCTCAGCTGCCGCTAAATGTTGGAGAAGAAGAAGAACACCCCACCAGCACAGAATCAATAAAATCATCAATCAAACAAAATCACCTCTGTGACAGCAATACATCCATCCGTGACAGCAGTCAGCCTCTGGCTTTAACGTAACGCTACATCCACAGCAACGGCTTTCCAACTTCACCTGCAGCTCCCAAACAGAAAGTAACGTTATGTTTGTGTTCCTCTGCCATTGCCTGTCACAGCCTAACGTTAGCGCCCATAGCTGAAATGAACGTTGGCTAACGTCCCTTGTTTTAGAGGGCCTTTCTAACGTCAGTTAATTTCAACCAGCCCGTTTCTATGTGAAACAACAACGGCAGAGATTAACAAACATAACTAAACATGCTTGCTGTCTGGAAGTTCTGGGTAAACTCTTGGAAGATGTTACACTATTCTGGCTGTGTGGTAATGCCAGGCTTTGGCGCAGCATACTGCGGGTCCGGAAAACACGCACTCCTTGCCCCCTCCACTTAAACCCCTCCACTGTGACAGAAAGCTGTGGTATTGAATTAGGTATTAAGATTTATGAAATTTCAGTGGTATTGGTAATGATGACAATGCCATTTGTAGTTGCCACCATTGTTTTTTTTTAATATAATGTTTAATTATTATTGGTATTGTTTTTTTGTTTTGTTTTTTTACACACTGTGGTATTGATTTTGGTATCGAATATACTACTATATTTTTGGTATTTTGACATCCCTAACTCCCACACAGATAACAGAAACACTGCTATGAGGCTTTCTGGACAATATTTCTCATTATTTTGTGGTGTTGATTGATTTTCAATAACAAATATGCATACAATTGCTATAAAGCAAACATATTTGTCTACTCCCATCATTGTTGATCAGATTAATTAAACACTTGACCAATATCCTTTTTAAGGTACATTTTGACATGGTAAAAAAATGTGCAATTAATTGGCGATTAATCCCCAATAACTGTGGACAATCATGCGATTTAATTATGATGAAATATATTAATCGATTGACAGTCCTACTTAGATTGCATTTTGAATAGTGCTGAACGATATTGTGTTTTAGCATCGACACCGCAATGCACGCATGCGCGATAGTCACATCGCAGGACGTTACGATGTTGACGCTAAAACTTTTACCGCTGACACAGTGATGGCCGTAGTTTTGACGGGTAGTCAGTGAAGCTACAGCAGTCGGTGTTTTATGTTTGATGCAAATACGAACTAAATCACCTGATGAATGCAACATAATCACAATGTCTCCCGTCCATTGTTTGTAAAGCATTAAAGCTTAACAAAGAATGGTTCACATCAGAAAAGATACTTTTTCATTTTTTTCTTCTATGTAGATGCACTCCCCTAAAAAATCGCCGCAGTAGTCGAAAATGATTTATTTCCAAAATAGAGCTATTTATGTCAACTTTTAAAAATTACTTTTTCTTTTTTCATATTGCAATATATATCGCTGAGAAAAAAAATATTGCAATGTAACATTTTTCCAATAAAGTGCAGCCCTAATTTTGAATAAAATGTGAATTATTTTGCGATGTATACGGTTATCATACCAAGTGTATTTCGACAGGGTCTAAGAAATTCATGTTGTTCCCTACTTCCTCAGGTCTTCCGCTCCCTGGTGGACAGAGTGGGTTTAGGATCATTGGTTCCTGTGGAGTATTTTGGAAACAAGAATTTTGAGTTCCTACCTGATAAGAAAACTGTCCAGAGGTTTGAGGTGTGTATGTTTTTATTTTTTTTATTATTATTATTTTTTTTTACAGTATGTGTTAATCCTTTAGTAGTGTCAAATGCTAGACTGATTAGTTTGTAAACCAGTTCGTTGACAGTAAACTCATTTTTATAATGGACTAATTATTTAGGATATTTATAAAAAAAAGACCTAAACATATTTTGTGGTTCTGCTTCTCAGATGTGATTTGAATACCTATGCTTTTTAAGTATTTAGCAGGCATAATAAACTATGTCTTGGGAAAGGGTGTTTGTTATTACTGTCAAAATGTTTAAAATTATAACCCAATGAAATAACGGTAGTAACTGTAAGTTGCACTGCTGGTGTTCTTTCCTATAATATTGTAGTTTGAAGTTTCATGTTATGTCTGCTATTATTACTGTACCACTATTTCAGGACAGTGTGGTATGTGTCCTTGTGCAGGTCGATAAAGACATAAGACATCCTTTGCTGTTGGAGCAGCCCTCCCTGCAGGCTACCATCTCTAGCTGGCGTACTGATTTTGAACTGCAAGAGATCTTCAGGAAGGGTGAGACTCAACTTCCCACGTTTTTACGTTTTTTTTTCTTTACTGCCTCCATGTGTTCTCTGGGGTGTTATGTCTTAAGTGTTTCACATGTTTTATTTTGGGGACTTTCTCAAATTGGCAGCCTTGGAATTGCTGTTCATTAAAAATGCCTAAACTTGGCATGTGTCATTACATGATAAGCAGTGAAAGCATGATATATAACTAAGTGAGATTTACAGTCATTGTAAGTCATTGTGTTGTCTAACACTGAAGTAGAAACTTACTATATTTAGAGACTTTAATGTCTAACATTTTCTAGCCTGGATTCTCGTTGACTACCAGAATCTAACTCTTACTTTTTGCTGTGTTTCTGCCCTCAGGTTCATACACTATTCAAGGACGCAGGGTTCGCGTGTACCAGCCAGAGTTTGAGGAGTGCTGGGCTGCAGGACTGGTCTCACAGCATGATCCTATCTCACACATAATGGAAATTACTTTAGATAAGGTAGATAACCTTATCTATGCTACAAGGAAAAAATGGGATGCAAATTGTGTGGATCAAAATACAAAACCATTAAAAACTCTTTATGCCGTAAACAAATTTAGATGGAAAAACAGTCCTGTCACATTCAGAATGGATAAGTTTGATTCAAATGAGTGTAATTCCTCACTTCTTGTTTTAGGTAACTTCTACTGAATACCATTAGCTTTGCAACATAAAAAGAAAAATAGGATACAATGCTATGAAATTCCTCTGTAATGGGTGAAACACAAGAGTAAAAATGAAATGCAAAAAACTATCTTTTTAAAACTTATGTTTTGCCTTAATATATTCTGGCCATGGTGTGAAAGGATGCCACGTAAATACCACCTGTTGTCACCTCTAGGAAGAAGAAAATCAGATGGTAGATCCTCGTGTGATACATGTCATGCTGACAGAGGAGGAGGTAAGGTTGTCATGTTGTGTGTCTATTATTGGTACTGCGCTGTATATTTTGTTAAAGCATAAAGTGTTTTAAGCTTCAGATACAACATTAAAATGACTTCCTAACATTCACCCCCTCTTTAGCTTGGTAAGAATGGGCGGCGAAGAAAGGACAGTGAAACAATGAAGGGTGACAGTGGACGCAGACGCAGGACTGCCTCCGAAGGTGAGGATGACTTGAACTTGAAACGTTTTAAAGGAGCAGGAGATACGGAAGCTGATGGGCAAAACTGTGGCGATTCCAACAAAACTCCAGCGGAAGGGATGGGAATCTGGTGTGGAGACTTAGGAGAAAGGGTCAGCAGCACAACCAAAAACGGAAGCTCTTCAGAAGGAACCTTTCCTCAGGGCAGAGTGTCGTCTCCCTCACTCCAGATGGACCAATTGAACGCTACTCCTCGTTATCCTGCCCACGTCAAAGAAAATGGTCGCTCACTCTCCACACAAGGGGCAGCGGACTCCACCACTGCCACTACTCACACCCCCACCCCTCCTCCCCTCAAACCAGCCCCCTCTCCTTTCTCCACCACATCTTTCCCCTCACTAGGCCAGATGCCTAGCCTGGTCCCTGGAGCTCCAGCCCCCAAGGCCTCCCCATCCCCCCAGCCAGATCGAGAGGAGGCCTCCCAGTCAGCTTATTCCAAAACAGCCGCTCTTGTTTCCCCGGGGCCTGTCACTATTTCCTGGTCGCATGACAGCGGCCCTAGTGTGGCTCTTTCTGCTTCTGTGGGTTTTAGTCCTAAAGCCCCCACCTGGGGAAGCCAAACTGAGGTAAGAAGATAAATATGATCAGTACTATCAATACCATTATATAAAGCCTTTGCAAGTCATCACAGTTTTTTCTGTTATTGACATACTTTTACTGTACCACATTGTTTCTCAGGGCTCTAAAACTGCATCAGGTTTTCGTTTGCCCCAGACCATGCCCACTGCTTCTGTATTTGGAGATGTTACTTCTCAGACCAATGGAGCTCCTACTACTTCATCAACCTCCCAGGACACCCCCAGGCCCTTTGGCTTTGGCTTTGGTGCAAAGAATAAGACTCAATTCCAGCAAGACCAAAACTTGTTTTTTCAGTGCATGACCCAGAATTCTGGGTCCAACCCAAGCCTAGCTGCTTGTCATACTCAGTCCAAGGACACCAATTATTTCACCGCAGTGTCTGAGAGCCTGACTAAAGAGCCCCCAAGCCTTTTCAAGCCTGCAACCTCCACTGAAGGGCAGAAAAAGCTTGAGCAGCCCAAAGTGCCTGAGAGCCCTTCAACGGGAAATGGTGTGCTCAACAAATCATCATCGGCCTTCCAGGGCATGGGTAGCTCTGCAGCAGGAAGAGGCTCTGTTCTAAGTATTGGTGGTCCAGCTGCAGCCTCTGGAGCTCAAAATACTTCTAAGAAGAGCAGTAATAATGGGACTTCTGTGGGGGGCTTAGGGCTGCAATCTGGATTTAATACTTCAGATAGCCACCAGAACCTTTTTTTGCAGGCCTCCAAAGAGCCTGCTAATCCATTTCTGGCGTATGGGGACAAAACCTCCCACACCTCCTTTGCTGGCCTCACAGGGGCTGAGCCACAGACCCTTGGTCCTGCTTCGGACTGCAAGCCAAACCTGTTCACTATGGCAGAGCCACCTAAGGGGATTCTGTCTTCCCCTTTCTCAGCAACAGCTTCTCCCAGCTCTTGCGCCTCTCCGGCACCAACCTTATCACATAGGTCACAAAGTGAAGGGACGTTGACAAAGGAGGAGCAAGATGTTGGGGAGATGCCTACATCCACCTCAGGCTGCCCGATGTTTGGAAGCACTGAACATGGTGGAATGGAGGAGGTTCCTGTGTCCTTTGACCAGAGCCAGTCTCAGAAGTTTACCCTGGAGGAAAGAGGCCAATCGTCTAAACGTGACTCTGACTCCAGCAGCAACAGTGACCTGTCAGACCTGAGTGAGAATGAGGAGGGCCCAGAGAAAGGCCAAATCCCAGGAGGAACACCACACCCTGCCAAGGATGGGGTCATGTTGCAGAAAACTAAAGTCCAAGTGGCTGCTAAGAGCCGTCCACGTAACAAGCCTTTCAAAGGTAAGTCTTGTCCACTCTTTCTCATTTGTGGTGACAAGCTAAGCAAGAGAATTAACACTAAGTTGTCTCCTCTAGTGGGCCAGTCTGTACTAAAAGACCAGAGCAAAGTGCGTCGTCTAAAGCAGTCTGGTGAGTCTTTTCTCCAAGATGGCTCCTGCATCAATGTGGCCCCGCACTTGCACAAGTGCCGCGAGTGCCGTCTGGAGCGCTACCGTAAATATCGTGCTACAGACGAAGACAGTGATGATGACGACGACCCAAATGTGGCCTGTCGTTTTTTTCACTTCAGAAGGTAAAAGTTTATTGTCTTGCGCTGATTAGTGTCTTGCTTTGTGTATTTAAGCATCATAGAAGAAGCCATAGGGAGTAAACCAGAATTGAGGAAGCTATTATCAATCAACCAATGATACTTGTAATGTTACTGTATTAACCTTTCTTTTTGCCTGTGACCAGATTGGCTTTCACTCGCAAAGGTATATTGCGCGTGGAGGGCTTCCTGAGTCCTCAGCAGAGCGATTCCATGGCCATGGGTCTGTGGCTACCTGCACCAGCTGTCCAAGAGGGCCTTGACCTTGATACATCCAAGTACATCCTGGCCAATGTTGGAGACCAGTTCTGTCAGTTGGTCATGTCTGAGAAGGAGGCCATGATGATGGTGGAGCCCCACCGTGAGTATAAAGACATATTAATAATTTTAGTCACATTGGGTGTGTTATCATACACTTTTTCTCAACACTCACCCTGTCAGAAGTGTCTAATGTGTATGTAAACCTGTTTGTTTTTTTACCTGTCCTTCAGAGAAAGTAGCATGGAAACGTGCAGTGCGAGGTGTCAGAGAAATGTGTGACGTGTGTGAGACCACGCTGTTCAACATCCACTGGGTGTGTCGCAAGTGCGGCTTTGGAGTGTGTCTAGACTGCTACCGGCTCCGTAGGAACAGGCCAAGGGAAGGTGAGTCATTTAGGAAACTTTTAGAGCTAAGTTACCTAGTTCACTACAGTGTTCCTGTATTAACCTAACGTCTTTTATATTATTGTATATTTTTTTATTACATTAATAGAAACACACACGTTGGTCAACACACATGTTGGTCAATATGTTTTTTTCTTCAGATGTAGATGAAGGTCCCGAGGATGAGGTTTTCTCTTGGTTGAAGTGTGCCAAAGGCCAACCTCATGAGCCACAGAACCTTATGCCTACGCAGATTATACCTGGGACAGGTAAGATGTACATTATGATTGAATCATAAATCTATCAATCCTCACCCTTACAAGCCTCAAGTAATTAGGTATGTGTTATCTTGTATTGGTACAGTAAGAGTTGTAATTATTGATTGTATTGCCCTTTTCCTTTCCTTTTCCTTTAGCTCTTTACAACATAGGTGACATGGTGCACTCAGCAAGAGGCAAGTGGGGAATTAAGGCCAATTGTCCCTGTACCAGTCGACACACCAAGCCTCTAGTACGCCCTAGTGCCCCCAATGGGATTTCACAGGTACTGTTTTGCATCATATTTTTCTTAGCTCTTGATTTCTGCATTGGGAAAAGTGTTTAACTTGAAGGCTCTAATGTTGTTGTGCTTGTCTCAGCAGTCTACAACAAGCAGTAGTGGTGTCCTCGCAGCTGCAGCTTCTGGTGTTGGCACCACCCCAAAGTCGGAGGGGGAAACATCAGCGATCAAAACAGAAACTGCGCCATCAGACAGTGGGGGAGGAGAAAGTGTGGGCAGTACCAGTAACTCCACCAGTAGTGCAGCCTCCTCCTGTAACCTCACTCAGTCCTCTGCCAAAGAGCCACGCTCATCAGGAGAGGGCAACAGCTCTGCTCTGCATTGGTTGGCAGACTTGGCCACACAGAAAGCCAAGGATGACACCAAAGGTATTAGGAATAAGGAAATACTGAGTCAGTGTAATCTGTGTGCATAAAAAAAAGTCCAGATTAATATTAAATTTGACGTTACATCACCATCCTCTTGTCCTTTTCTTCCAGAATCTGGTTCACTTCGCTCCATGATGAGTCGAGACAGCCGGCCTCCCTTTGGCCTGGACTCACTCAATGCCCTGTCAAAGCCTTCTGCCTCCAGCCCTAAGCTATTTAACAGTCTTTTACTGGGCTCCAGCATGGCCCAGTCCAAACCGGAGGGGTCCAGTCTCCGGGACCTGCTCAACTCCGGACCGGGCAAACTCCCTCAGGGGCCTGGAGAGAGTGGGGTACCATTCCCCTCTGTCTTTACCTCAGCAGGCGTACGTAGAAAACTTTTATCAATCAAATGTAGATTTACCAAGTGTACAAATGTAAACTAAAAGATCAGGACATTTATAGCAAGATCAGTTGTAATGAAACTGAATCAGTTCAAATCACACTTTACACCGTCTATGCCTATTTATATCTGGAAAGGGGAATTATGCCTTTAACATTTTGGTGTATTTTGAGAGGATTACAAAGTGTTAGGCACATTTCTACTCAAACTCTATAGAAAAATTACAACAGAAAATGTTGGAGGAAAGTTGAAAGAAAGTACTGTGAATTTTCAGTTTAATTTTTGCCTTTTCCTTTTTAATAATGCACATAAGTGTAGTGTCAATCCGTGTAGCATAAGCTCAAAATGTAGTGAATTAACTAAAATCATTTAAAATAAAATTAATTTAAATTTTAAGATTACTAATCTTAAAATTTGATTTTAAATTGATTATAAATTGGATTTCTACCATTTACTGCTGTAGTAATCAAGCAGAACATTCACTTGGCACAAAAAAGGTGTATACAAAAAGAGACAAGCCTTTACTTAAAGTTATTTACCTGTAAGTGCAAGTACATAGCTGGGTAATCAATCATTCCTGTTTTGTCTATCAGAGTGACAAGTTGAAGAGCAGCCTCCCAAACTTCCTGGATCACATCATCGCCTCGGTTGTAGAAACCAAGAAGGCAGAAGGCCGCCGGACCGGGACCTCTGAGAGTGGTGAGCTTGGTGTGTTGGGAGGCCGAAAAGATGGAGTAATGGGCCTTAGTGTTTTGGAACCACACACCTCACACTCCTGGCTCTGTGATGGACGACTCCTCTGCCTACAGGATCCCAGCAACAGCAACAATTGGAAGATCTTCAGAGAGTGCTGGAAGCAGGGACAAGTAAGAAGTACAATATAAGAACTACAATATAACAACTGAGGCAACTGTGGCTGAACATGATGGAGCTAAAAACAAGTACAAATATTGCTGTTGAAGAAACATGGGTTGAAACTTCACCACACTGACGTCTGTTGCTCCGTCATCTGTCTAATCTCTTGTCTTTTGTCTCCAGCCCGTGTTGGTGTCTGGAATACATAAACGCCTGAAAGGTGATTTGTGGCGGCCTGATGCTTTTAGTAGGGAGTTTGGAGACCAGGATGTAGACCTAGTCAACTGTAGAAACTGTGCCATCATTTCTGATGTGAAGGTGCGAGACTTTTGGGACGGCTTTGAGGTCATCTCCAGTGAGTGCACAAACCATTTTTCCTAAATTATTTACTAAATTATTCTTTGGTTGTTTGGATTGATTGATTGATTGATTGATTGATTGATACTGTAGTATTTGAGCTCCTGTTTCTCTAAGAAATGGTCGCTAATGTGTTTTTCTGTGAACGCAGAGCGACTGCAAGATAATGAGGGCCAGCCCATGGTATTGAAATTAAAGGATTGGCCTCCAGGTGAAGACTTCAGGGACATGATGCCCACACGGTAAGGAACCCAGAAATATATTACTATATATTATTACTAATATATAATATATTTACTAATTATATATAGTAATGTATATTTTTTGAGGTTATAGTTAGAGCTGTAATGATACACCAAACCCAGGATTTGGTTCGTATCACAATTCTTGACCCACAATTTGATACAAACTTCTATTCTTTTGGGGGGAGTGCTTTGATGCCTACTGTAAAGGTGCTGGTTGACAAGTAGCTAATGCTAGGTCTATAATGTTAGCTAATTTTTGGTGGGCAACATAAGATTATGACATTGTTTAACACTCTGTTATTTTTATTATGATTGTTTTGATCACGGTTCACAACTCTGGGTTACCACAAATTCATTAGTAACGTCAACTGTATAGACAGACTTGGCCCGGGGACACATCCACAACCTCCAGCCAGCTAGCAGCCAGCCCGGTCCGCTCTTGACTTCAGTGCAAAGGACGCTAATGGCAGTTTAATGAACCGTCGGGAAACAGACCCAGGCACCGAGTCAGAACAGCGGACATTCGTAACGTGACATCTCCGTTAGCATTACTGGTGCCCAGCTTTTAGCCATCTTTACAGTACAATAAATGTACCAGACAAAACAGGAATAAGGCACCAAAAGGAATAATAGTAACTTAAAGGTAGTGGTAGCACTGGATCTGGACGTGAAGGATAACTCTGGGAGTTGGACTGGGTGTGTCGTGATTTTGCCTTCTCACTCCGCGACACAGGCTACGTGGATCTGAGTGTTATGATTTTGGTTTCATATTGCATATCGTTGCAGCCCTAGTTATAGTAGATGAGTTATATCAACAAATAAGATTCAAATCTCGCACACCAAAATGAGATTCCCTTTTTTATCATATTTACAAATCACTAGGCACATATGGAATCTGTTAGATTTTTGAGACATTTTACACACGCCACAATAGATAAATGTATGTTTTATTATATTGTTAATGTTAGCATATTCTTTGCAATTCTGGTGCTTTAATGATCTGTACCTCAATTTTTGCCATCTACATATTTTAAAATGTGGAATAACCACAATTTGTTGACCGTGTTACATTGACAAATGTTTGAGGTATTCTACACATGCCATGAATGCAAAACCATTTTTGTCGACTAGTAATTTTTGTAAGGTAATTAGTGGGGGGAAAAAAACACATTAGTGATCTTACTTACATGTTGTTCTTTGATGTTCTCTCGCACTTTTACCAGGTTTGACGATCTGATGGATAACCTCCCCTTGCCTGAGTACACAAAGAGAGATGGTCGTTTAAACCTTGCCGCCCGTCTGCCCAACTTTTTTGTGCGTCCTGACCTTGGACCTAAGATGTACAATGCCTATGGTGAGAAGGATTGGCAGAGTCTGACAGACCATTTTCATTTCCTATCAACTATCACATGTCTCACCTCTTTCTTCCACTCCCTCCATAATATATTTGTCTTCACTTTTCTCTTTCACTCTTTCAGGCTTAACCTCATCTGAAGACAGGAAGGTGGGAACCACTAATCTCCATCTGGATGTGTCTGATGCTGTCAATGTCATGGTCTATGTTGGCATCCCTGAAATAGAGGGAGACCTGGGAGAAGGTCAGTGGACTTAAACACATACTTTTTTCCCCTCTCTCTGTCTTGTTTTGTCTATCTCACCCACTCATACAAAACACACACACACACACACACACACACACACACACTTAATAAACATTTATTAAGACACTATACAGTACACCATTAATTGAACTGCTAAATGTTATTTAAAGCACAACTTATTCCTCAAATCACACTATCATTTTAATATGTATTATTTACAATATGACATGCAAACGATTAGATTTTCCCCTGTACCAAATCCAAGACATTGTATAAAATACATGTAGGATATAAAAGAAGTAACTAATTTCAAACACTGGACATGACATTCTTGTCTTTCGTCTGATCTTCAACTGATCCCTCCTGAACAATCTTAAAGAATACATTCAAAGCTGTTTCCCGAACATCATGCTTTTACTGTTTTAGTTGCTTCAGACTTGATTGGTTTGGAAAGGACCCTGAAAAAGACCATTCAGTGGGTCTCACTCATTTACATTCAAATCTCTCATTCACAGAGGCAGATATCGATGGACAAAAAGGTTTGTAGACTCTCAATTGTATCACTTAAGTAGCATGCCCTTCTACTTGACTAACCTTTTTCACTTCTCCCTTCATCCTCATGTTAATATCTGTGAAGTGGGGACCAGAGTACTGTGACCTATCTGTTAGTTTCTGCTGTGGCATGTTTTGTACATTTCTATGGAAATGAAACCTTAATTAACAACTTGAATGAATAACAGATGGCATTGAAATTTCTGCTGTTACCCTTTGGAGATCCTGACTTTCTTTATCTATGTAGATTTCAGGGTTGAGTGAAAAAATATGTATGTGTTTGAGATTCAGTCAATAAAGCAAGTGAAAATCCACAAATTGACATGAAGTTTACACAAGATTTCATGTAATTACTGCAAGTATATTTAGTGTCTTTTACCTTTTGGTTGAGCTGTGCTCTGGTCCTTACACAATGGGAGAAAAGTTTGAATGAAAGGCATCTGAAATTGGCATCCCTATTGCCTTGTAGGCACACTCCACAATATGACCGTAGGCATGCTGTCCTCATACACCGACTCTTCTTCTTCTTCGGCCTATGGGATTTTAAACCCACATCAAAATAAACACACATTACCCTGGCAACTGAAGTTGTCAGTAAAGGAATCATTTGTGACCAGATAATGACTGTGCCAGTACACACGCACGCACACACACACACATTGTTATAATAAGACACCTCGCTGGCCGCCTAGCTAAATGCATACACATTGTTAGGTACAAAGAGCAACACTGGAAATAAAGCTGAGCTGGTGATGAAGGGCAAACAGTCATGAATCTGTTAGTTTTCACTTATCTATCTGAATAACATGTAAATCAGCACTATACGAGTATACACAGTATCAATATATTTTCATGCAGTAGAAGTGGAGTGGATGTAAACAATGTCAGTAAATGTGATTGTGTAGTCTGTAACTTGTCCTTTTCTTTGCCCCTGTGGTTCTCAACTGCTCCAGCTACATGATCCACATTTGTCTTAGGTCCCAAACATCATTAAAAAGTTGAACCATTTTCATAGATTTCTCAAAATGAATAGTTTAGTAATTTACAATGCTTTTACACACTATAAACATTAGTCCTGTTATGGTATTTTCATGCTTTGCCAAAGGCTATTTAAATCGTTTCTGTTTAGACTCATTTTCTTTTTTTACCACAGTTCTTTTGGGAAAAACATGAACCCACAGTGCTGCTGCTCGGGCTGTTTGTGTCATGACAGCCACATGATGCAGCTGCAAACAGTATTTCAAAAATAAACTGGAAAATCAGTGCACTTCAGAATGAAACTGTTATGGCCCACACACTTGTAGTTGACTTTTAATGGACCTGCAACCCAATACTGGGTCATGAGTCAGCAGTTGAGAACTACAGCTCTGTGCCATTTTTGTCAAAGGGTATGATGGATGTACATTGATATACTTGTATATGTTATAAATTATGTTTTAAATCAAACTGGAATAAATAAAAGACAGTAATCTTCATATAATTTTGAAACAACAATCATAGCTCAAAACGTGATTCACAAGACCACTTAAAGAGGAAACAAAACAACTGTAAAATCTTGTTGTCATCGAGACACTACTGATGACCCTTTGGTGCCCTGTATGTATGTGTGTGTGTGTGTGTGTGTGTTGTTCGTTTGGTCCTCCAGAGGTCATGACCACCATTGAAGAGGGCGATGTGGATGAAATGACGAAGAGGAGGGTGTACGAGGCACAGGAGAAACCTGGAGCTCTCTGGCACATATACGCTGCCAAGGATGCAGAGAAGATCAGAGAACTGCTCCGCAAGGTCAGCACCAGTAGATTTGTCTAAAACAGGTTCTGATCTTTTGAGCTGCATTATCAATGGCTGTACTAGTAACACATTGGAACCTCACACCCAGGGTCCTCTACAAAGACAGTAAAGAATTGGATGAAAGTTGTATTACCGATGGCCAAATGTCGGCAGATAATTATTGTAATGCACAAACAAAAATCGTATTTGTGAAAAGCATTCCCCTTCAGAAAACTCACTATGAAGGCTGACCTGCATTACTTTAAGACTACGTACATTCTATGAATTTATGTTAATCTGACCCTTGATAGGTTTACTTGCTACATCCTTGATTATTATACTAAAAATCAATATGTCATGGTTTATCTTCGTCAGGTGGGAGAGGAGCAGGGTCAAGAGAACCCTCCAGACCACGACCCCATTCACGACCAGAGCTGGTACCTGGACCAGGTGCTCCGCCGCAGGCTCTATGAAGAATATAGCGTTCAGGGTTGGGCCATTGTACAGTTCTTAGGAGATGCCGTATTTATCCCTGCTGGAGCTCCACACCAGGTCAGACATGTTGTGTTATGTTAAGGATTCTTGCTATATAGATATCCATTCATGTACATGATTCAAGGTCCGTATTTATCTTGTTTCATTAACACAGTTGTTCTTTCTCTGCTCTTTCCTTCTCAGGTGCACAACCTGTACAGCTGTATCAAGGTGGCAGAGGACTTTGTGTCTCCTGAGCATGTAAAACACTGTTTCAGACTGACCCAGGAGTTCAGACACCTGTCCACTACACATACAAACCACGAAGACAAGCTACAGGTGGGTGTGCATTTCTCTCATGTAGTTTCAGCTTCACATTGTAATGCATTCAACTGACTAGAGAAAAACTTACGTGGCGGTAGAGTTCCCCACGGAGCAGAACAGCGGAGGTCTGTCAATATCCGCAACTTTTCGCGTCATCTGACATATCTCCGTTCCTCTATGCACTGGCACCATGGAGAAAAGCCATTCATCTAAACACTCTGCTGATTTTAATCCAGCTCTGTGTCAAATTTGTGTGGGCAACGTATCCCTTTAAGAATCTTGGATGTTTCCAAACTTGGCATGTATCATTAAAGGAATGTAAAAATAGCCATAACTGACAAAACATTTGGCTTATTGGGTAACTAATGACTAGAAAACTTTCTCCAGTATAATGAAGCAATACTTTTGGAAAACTGGGTGCTACCATATGGTTTTCAAGTAATATTTCTTCATATTATATACTCCATATTCCATTTATTCCTTGAATTATAGTTTGCGATTTCATTTATAATTCTGCTATTCTTCATCTCTGTTATTGGGAATGCTCTTCTACAGCTGCTCATGTTGGACAACATATAGCATTTGTGAGGTTTTTCTTTTTGTAGAAAAACATGGTAATATGTTAAATGTTGTAAAAATCCCCGGTCAGGTTTGAAAGGTCAGCGGCAACGAGTTGAAATAATTTGAACTTTGAGCGCAGTGCTGGGCGGCAATTCCCCATAGGGGCAATTCCCCATAGGGGCAATTCCCCATAGGAAATCAATAGAACGGCAGTGCAGAGAGGTTTTACTGGGGATCATATCTAGCTTAAAGCACTGTTTTTGACAAACTTTTCCTGTCATTTTTTCTCAGGTGAAGAACATCATCTATCACGCAGTAAAGGACGCTGTTGGAACACTGAAGGCCCATGAACCTAAACTAGCACGCCCTTAATTCCTCTAACGTAATGCTGTCCAAAAACAGCCTCTGCCGACCACTCCACTACGTACACTAACACAGTATACATTACATACCTACACACACAAGTACAAGCTGCAGAGTGCAGAGTACAAAGATAAAGTGTAGGTTCTTTGGGGGGTGGAAAGGTCTGGGTTTGGCGAAAGAGAACATTTGATTTGGGGAGGGATTAGGTGGGGAGGGGCTAGTCAGCGCTTCGATGAAGGAAGTCCTTTATCGCTGTTACACACACGCTCAAACTTGTCTAGTTGTTTTCCAATTTTTTGGGATTAACTCTGTATTTAAGGTCAGTGTGTTTGTTCTGTTGTTTTCATTGTATATGTAAGATGTGAGAGTAAGGGAGGTAAAAGCTGACGTGCCTTTGGAGCAAAGGTTCAGCTACCATATTAGCGACTGACAAAATGTAAGTACTGGGCTAACTTTCCTATTTTGACGACGTTGATATTATTTTTCTTCAATAGGAGCGAGGTTAACCTCTTTTTGTAGAGTTTTTGTTGTTGTTGCTTCTGCCGTCTGTGACTGGAATGAATTTGCGATGCAGCCAGTGATGGGAAGCAGACCAAATATTTTAGTTTTTTTATTTCACTTTTAGAGTAAGAAGTCTTTTTTTTTTTTATACACCACAAGGCAATGATCAGAAGGACTTCAGAGATGGCAGATTTCATTTTTTTTTGGTCACCTATCTTTGTCCCATGGGCTTAATGAACTGCAGACTTCCAACAACATTGTTCAAGAATCACAATTGCAGCTGAACAACTACTGGCCATTAACATTGTATCAATATATATATTGATCTTAGCAGTCTGTTTTGATTTTTCACAATAAAGTTTACAAAAACTACTGTTTGTTTACTGTTGTACCTACAAAACCTCTATGCGTATACAACCAGCATGTCTATTAAGGGGTAGGGGTAGGGTGGGGTTGATACAGCGTAGTACTACGATATTCTCCATGGCAATACTGTATCGATACACGGATGCCAAGTATTGCTCTCTTATTATATAAATTGCACATGACAAACTTTTTGGTCCTAGAAAGAAGAGACTGAAATGTCTTTTCAGGCCACTAATGGTGCAGTTGAGATTTGTTTCTGGTGGTCAGCAGGAGAAATTTATCTTTTCAGATAAAACAGAAGAAGTTTTTTTAAACCTAATTTAAAATTTACTGAAAAAAAAGCTAAATTGCAATATATTGCGGAATGTCGCAATATGTTTAAAATTGCAATAATATTGTATTGTGACAAGAATTGAGAATATCGTATCGCCTCTAGTGATTCCCATCGCTTGTGACTAAAAGATCCAAATATATTAAAACATCTGAATCAGAGCTGCATCAAACAATTATTTTCATTATCAATCTTTTTTTATCAAATCAAAAAAATAGATGATTTTACAGTTTACAATAATAAAACGGAAAAGCAGCTAACATCTGAGAGTGAACATTTGGAATTATTTCCAACCACTCAATTACTTAAAATTATTGGCAATTTGTTGATTAATCAAGTAATTGTTTCAGTACTATATCTAGAATGAAGGTCTGTCTTCTCCCAATTTAAGGTCCTGTACGATGTTGAATATGGTTAGTGTGTTTTCATCTTACAATTGTAGTGGAGTAGTAGTAAAATATTGCTATTTCTTAGAGCCAAATTTAAATTCTGACCAGGATGATGTCATTCTCAATTTTTCAATGCTGGATGTTGTCTTATTTTCTACTCTAGCTAAATAAGGCCAATAAGTAGTATATTGCTTTCCATTCGTTGTATCTATCTTACACTTGTTACACCTATGATAGATAGATAGATAGATAGATAGATATTTATTGATCCCCAAAAAATGGGAAATTACAGTGTTACAGCAGCACACAAAATATACATACATACAATATGAAATAACAAAATATAAGAACAAATATTTAAATATATATAAGATGGAAAAACAAAATGTGCAACTGTTTAAGTATGTTAAAATGTAAATGAACCAATGCATGTATGATAACACCACACGCTATAGATTGTGTTTCACTGATGACCACGCTCTTATATCTGTCATGTGTGGCCCAGCTTTTACTGTTCATGTCTAAATTAGTAACTAGATCACATAAGTGGGGCAGCGAGGTTCGGGAGCACTTTACCTAACCAAGGAGAAGGATGCAAACATGAATTCAGTTTGTTCAAACCCACACTTACCTGTTATTTTAAAAACAGGGTCACTTTACAACTGTGAGTCTGCATTTTAACTGATGTTTCTAATAAAACGCCTCTGTTAGGTATCGCTTCTGTCATCGATGAATTAAGCTCATTGGATCATGTTTGTCACTGTTAGTTGTAGGCCTACAGATACTTAAAAAAAAAAAATTAATTAATTAATTAATTAATTAACTTAGAATGACACATTCTACAGCGCGGCCCTGGCCCTTTAAGAGCCAGTCTTCCAGAAGTGGTAGAGAGCAGAGCAGCTTGGAGCCAGAGACTGCAGAAGCATATCCTCGGCTGCTGCGAGCCCACCTGACAGCACGGCAGAGCGGGCGGGCAGCATCGGCCAGCCTCCCGGTTTATATCGCATCACGCCGCGTCCTGGAGGGGAATGGGGGGGCACCCAGCCCGCTAGCTAACTAACTAGACTTCTCTAGAAGCGGTGAAGGCTCACGGCCGACGCTCCAAAAAGATGGTATCCTGGATGATTTCGAGGATAGTCGTGTGAGTATGGGCTGGGTTGCATCTGTTGTTTTAATGTTAGCCAGATCGGCGTCTCCTCCATTCATCAGCTGTCTGCTGATGAACGCTGCGCCGCGCCAACTAGCTAGCATCCATATATGTCCGTTTAAAGTTACATTACTGTAATGTAGAAAATAATGTACGTAATCTGTTAATTAGACACCGAGCTAAGCAGTTGTCTATAGTAACCGTTGCTGTGTTTCTTCAATGAATAACGTTACAATGATGCAGTACAAACTGCATCCAGCGCGTGCTAGCCGCTGGTAGCTAACGTATGCATTGCTGGCTAGCCAATAACTACCTGACAGATAATGTGTTGGCAGGGAAAAGGGCTTTTAGCTGGCCTCATCACTCAAGTGAAACCTACTTAATATGCCAGCGTCGATGCAGACAAGTAAACAGACTGCCTGACAAAGCTTTATAAAACATCACATCCAGAGTAATGCTCGTCTGTAGACTCTGCATTTCAGCACCATATGGTAACATGAGTTAGTAAAATAGGATGGCAAGGCTCAGCCCAGTCATAGTTGTGGGTCTATCCATCCATCCTTGATCAGACCTATGTTCAGGATCTGGCCTGGAAAATGTGTTTTATTTCCAATATTACAACGTGCTGAGTGACTTTACAAATGATAAAGGTATCAGCAGTTCAGGCCTGGACTTTCACCTGTGCTGTACACCCTACATTCAAACAGTGTGGATGACTCAACTAAAGCCAATAGCTGCCACCATCCTGATAGCTTATGCAGACATTGTTTACAATGCTGCATTAGTGTCGACTTGTATCAACTCACTGAATTTGTAATCAGGATATTGTGTCTGACCACTGGATGCACATATGTTGTCATTGATGCTGTTAAATTCTTTTGGATTTAACAAGGCTTTACTTAAAGTGGAAATCAATCCTGGTTGATATATCATTTCTAGTTAAGTGAAAGGAAAAAAATAGAATTATGCTGAGAGTTTTGCAGTTTGGAGCATATAAATGGAATAAATCACATCCGGTTTCTGTGGTCTGGAGTCCTGTTGATTTATGAGCTTCAAGTCTTCAGAATTGTGTGTTCCATTTTTTTTTTTTTTTTATGCATACAATGGAGAAGAACAACTGTAACACAGCATATTTTCCAGAAGATGTCATGCCCAACACTCAGTTTGTAATACTCAAAATGTGCTAGAGGCTAAATCACCATTGTGTTACCTCCTGTGATAGACTTAAACATTAATTTAAATCAAAATCTTTGAAATTTTAGCTTCAAGTTTTAATAGTGTAATCACCAATCGTAAACTATGATGGCGTCTTTTAAAAGCCCCAGGTGTAGACATGTTATTGGTGTTTCATTGCTATATATATATATATATATATATATGTATGTATGTAAGTGTCTGTCTGTCTGTTTGCCTGGATTACATAAGTAGGAGGATAACATTGGCAAACAGGTACTTTTAGTGGCTTCCAGCTGGCTCTTCCACTTCATTGCACCTCAGGTAGACATGTGTTGATGGGAGACAAACAGTGTGACTGGATGTGCATCATAATGGCCGATGCACATTTAAAGGTCCCATGGCATGAAAGAGTTTTTTTTTTTTTTTTTTACATTTAACATGCGTTCCGCCAGCCTGACTATGGTCCCCCAGGGGCTAGAAATGGCAATAGGTGTAAACGGAGCCCTGGGAATCTTGCTCCTTTTTATGAGGTCATAAGGGGCAAGGTTACCTCTTGAGAGAGGGAGAGAGACCTACCTTCAAATGAAAACAGTGGCATTTGGGCAAGGCCTTGCCCCCCCCCCCCCCCAAAAAAAAAGCTACAGACACAGAAATAGCATGTCCTGAATTTTGGGAAAGAGACTGCAGACATCTAATGTCTATATAAAAGCATCCAAAGAGCACCATGTCATGGGACCTTTTCACAAAACAAAATTAATTTGCTGTTTTTATTCTGTTTTAAACATGCAGCTGCCTCTTTGTTTTTTTTTTTTTAAAAGGGTAATCGGACAGTGCTTTGGTTTTTGTACAGAAAAATCATTTGCCCTAACCAGAAAACATGTTCTGCTCAATATCTCTAACCTTGGAAACTCACTAAGAGGATGGGATTCCCTTAAACTCTGAAGTGAACTTGAGACTGGGACACCAAGAGGCACAGGGCGTCTGCTGAGGGAGTCTACTGGCCTTGAGATCTGCTACGAGTTGCCTCAGCTTACTGAGAGGCACCGTGCACATGACTGAGCAGCTCAGACACATACTGGGACAAAGGACCTACTTAAATGCTGAGAAAAAGAGTAGACATACTACTGGGAGCACAAGCCTCATAAGGACACTGTTTTTAAAAAAATAAATTAAAAAAAACATTAAATCCTTAGTTTTAGATAAAGGATTATGTCACAATCCAAGGTTTACACCGTAAGCATACAAACTAGTGACTTTCTGAACTCTATTCTCCCTGTTATCCCTCACTCAGCGTTTAGCATCCTGTCACATCAGCACAAATCACCACAGTGCCACAGGATGCGACCAAACGCACATCAAAAACACGTCTCTTTGTGCACCGTGTCCCTGTCTGCACGTGGACCAACACATGGTGACCCAACCCTGGTGCACTTTCTTTTTTTATTTTTTTATTTTGTCTTCCTGACTCCATGATCCATATTTTTTTTTTGTACCGATAATCAGACCAGTGTTGGCAAACCACTGCCCATCAACTCGGCAGTTCATTCAGATCCAAACCATCTGAGAGACTTTGAGGAGTCCAATTATACAGAAAGCTACATGTGTTTATATAAGCAAAGAGCAAACATGGCTACCCTGCTTCTGGTACACATTTGTTAGGTGTCATAGTCAATACCTAGAGGCCATGTTCTCAAGCTGAATCCCCCTCCTCTGACCTACGTTTCTCTGCTCCTCTGCTTTTTGCAGCCTTGCCTTTGGGACGCTCTACCCAGCATACTCTTCATACAAGGCTGTCAAAACGAAGAATGTTAAGGAATATGTAAGTATCACCTTTTCAGTTACTAAATCACAGAAAACCGTATTGACCCCTGTCTGCTGTGTTTGACTTTTGGGGTACTTTGCCCTGGGCTACTGTTTGCTATTTTTACACTAATGTTTAGAGTTTTTAAACGCACATTGTCAGAAGGGATGTAATACAAAGCCCACAGATATAGATCAGGTACAAACATGACATAGTTTAATAGGAGCACCCATATTAATCACCTACAGTAATCTGTGTTCTGATGTTGGCCACACTGACTATACTGTCTTGTTGAGCACTGTCACTTAAAGACTGATTGCCAAAATATCAAGCATGTTTAATAATGAGTCTCACAGACAGGCATGGCAGCTAACTGGGGCACACCAGCCTTCATGAAAATGGGGCACCATAATGACTCTAAAACTCAAAGTAATACCTCCTATATCATCTTATACTGTACATGGGTTTACATGTCACGTCTAGAATAAAAGACAATTTGGAAACAAGAGAGTTGTGGGTGTTCTTTCATTTTCATGTTTGAGCAGATCAGTTTTATCCAACACTTGCAAGTAATATATGAATATGCATGCACCTCTTAATGATTCCATAACAGGCTGGCTCGCTGCAGATTGGGAATACCCATCTGCATCATTTAATGCAGTTGTTCCCAACCTAGGGGTCACAAAATGAATGTGATGGGTCACAAGAAGATTAACCGAATAGGAAAGGATAAAACATGTTTGTTTTTTTCTAAATACAGACTTTTCTCAATCAGAAAAAAAAAAAAAACTTTTAAGAGGAAACAAGCCAATAAGGCGTTTTGCCTGAGACCCATATCCTGTTAATTACATGAGCTACCCAATCCCTTGATACAAAATGATTCATAATTCAAATGTACACTCCCTTAATTTTGTCATGCCGTCAAATAGCGCCTGCAACTTTTCCTCTCAGTTCACTGTTGATATTTTAAAACTCAACAAATTCCATTGAGTATTAAAACATTAACACTGAACTGTTAAAGGTTTGGGATTTAGCAGCATCATAAATAAAACTGAGAATATCTGTAAGGAACAAAGTGGTAATGATGATCCGATAGAATAGCCAGTGTTCCCCATGGAAACCAGGAATAAAAGCAGTTGATTCCAATCCTGGCTTTTATTTATTTGATTTATATAAACGGGGTCCTCACTGCTTACCTCATCACTGCAAGGGATGAAAGAAGGAGGGGGGGTCCAGGAGGAGGAGATGGCAGCATCCTGGCCCTCCGCCTAGATTTGCACTGGAGAACAGTCTCCTCCTGGCAGGTTACTATAGCAACCCCCCCACACACACACATACACACACTACTAAAGCATACAGCCACAGAAGGAGCGAATGAGGGAGAGGACAAGGGAGAGAGTGAGAAAGAATGGAGGACGCCATTTTTAGAACTGATGTTTTCATTCCCCTGTCCTCTTGTTTGTCTTGTTTCTAATGAGTCAAATCATTCACCATTATGTGTGTTTACACGGCTGCATGCCTCTGGCCTGTTAATGCCTTTTAACATACAGTTACCATGCAGTGCTTGTCTCTGATTTTATGACATTTAAAATACCAATACGTTTGATTATTGATAATCTAATTTCAGTAAAAACCTATCTGATTTGGTATTGTTTCCTAAGATATTTTCCCTCCCAAGTGACTAGTTTATAGCATTTCTTTTAGTTGAGACGATGGCCTAGATTTTCCTTTTGTCTCCGGGACATTGACCATGCATACTGATGTGATCTGACAGGACTGAAACATATGTTGCATTTCTGCATTGGCATGTCTGTATAACTCCACGTGTCTCAGCACATGTACACTTGATGCTCTTGGATTTTGTGTGCTATTTTTGTGATTGTTCTCTCCCCTAATCTCTGCGTGTGTGTGTGTGTGTGTGTGTGTGTGTGTGTTTGTGTGTGCAGGTGAAGTGGATGATGTACTGGATAGTGTTTGCGTTGTTTTCTACAGCAGAGACAGCCACAGACTTGCTCCTATCATGGTGAGTCAGGAGCTGCTCATGATCGCAACCCGTGTCTAATTAGCTTGGAAATGATAAAAGGCTTATATAATATCAATGGGCACATTCATGTTTGTAATGTTTCTAATGCTAAGTGTTTGGGATATTTTTAATATGACTTTTGTTAAAGTATGTTGTTTTTCACTTTTAAAAAATGCATCTCGCAACTATTTTTGTAAATGAGATCAGCGTCTTACCTTTTCCTTTTTATCTACAAGCTTTTTTTTAAATTTCTTTTTCTCTCTGCTGAAAACCCTGTTTCATTACCCAGGTTTCCTTTTTACTTTGAGCTGAAGATTGCCTTTGTGATCTGGCTCCTGTCCCCGTACACTAAGGGCTCCAGTGTCCTCTACCGCAAGTTTGTCCACCCAACGTTGTCCAACAAAGAGAAGGTAGGAACATGACCTTTTTTAAATCTTTAAGTACATCCCACAAATATAAACTGCTTTGCAAGTCCACATTGACATGTTCAGATTTTCCTCTTTGTACCGATTTCTTACATTGTTGTTCTGTTCTACAGGAGATAGATGAGTACATCGCGCAAGCCAAAGACAGGAGTTATGAGACCATGATGAAGTTTGGAAAAAGGGGCCTCAACCTGGCTGCTAATGCTGCTGTCACCGCAGCCGCCAAGGTGAGCTCCACGCTTTAACGACTTGGACAGATTTTCATTGATGTTTGACATCTGTAAGATCTTCACTGTAGATTGTCTTAAATACAGATCTGTGCACATTGTGCCTGAATTCATTTGAGATGCAAGGCATCTTTGACCAAACCGTAGGAGGTGCTTTTGGTCAAAGATGCCTTGTATACATTCCATAGTACATACTCAAGTGGTCAGATTGTGTGTATGAGAGTGTGGAACCGCACCAGCGGGGCAAACAAACTCTAGTTCAATTCAACTAAACTAAAGGCTGTCGGTGTGAAAATGCCCTTGCAACACAAATAATTTCAATGCAGTTGATAATTCGTTAATGATGATACTGGGGCAACAACTAAAAAATATTCTCATTATGCATTGTCTTTTTCTTCTTTTCTTTAATAACCATTTTGTCCTAAAGATGTCCATCTGTATTCCCCAGAACCCAAGTTAACGTCTTCAAATATATATTATGTCTTGCAGACTAACAGCCCAAAACACAAATCTATTCAATATACAATGATATAAAACTGGGAAAACCAGCAAATCCTCTCATAATAGTTGTCAGTTAATTTTGCTAATCAGTCAATCGACTGATTACTGCAGCTCTTGATGATACAGGCGGAAAGGTTTCATGTCCTTTTCAAGTGGTGGAAATAATTAGGGCATTTATATTCAGAACCCAGGCTGCCCAGTATACGTAATTGCCGTACAATTCTGTCTTATTTTGTCAGCCTTACGTAGATCAACTTAATCAGTAGGTGTTTCACCAAAGACAAATTTATTTTTGAATGACCAATTCCTCCAAGACGTGAGATGATTCATAGGTTGGGGATATACAGTATGTTCTTATGCTGTCCCATATCTGACGCGTCTGTTTGGTTTTGCTGTGATGCCCAGGGGCAGGGCGTACTGTCGGACAAGCTGCGGAGTTTCAGCATGCAGGACCTGACTCTCATCAACGCTGAGGATGAGCTGGATCTGCACACCTCAGACGCCCGCATGAGACGGGAGCCCAAGGACGATTTGAGCTCAGGGTCCAGCACGCTGCCCCGGGCCAAGAGCACCGCTGGACGGCAAAGTAAGACCACACCACACGCACAACTCTCACTGATTCATACACATCTGCATAACACACCCTGTGCGTTCAGTTTGGTGATTGATTGGGACGGAGTGTCACTCAAAAGACTTTGTTTAACTTTTATCAGAGCAGGACTGAGGCTAGTTGGGCCAAGTGGAGTCGTGTGATTTAAAGCACTGCAGGATGGCAGGGAAGAGGAAGAGATGCAAAGAAGAGTGTGTGTGGGGGGGGGGGAAGCATGTGATTCCTGTGGGAGGAGAAGCTTGGAAGGAGCCTTCTTTGTGTCTCACTACACTGCTGGCCGGCCGGCTGGCTATGTGGGCCTGACGAGCTGTGAACTGAATACAGAGGCAGAGAAACAATGAACGGACAGGGCGAAGTGGCCCGTTTTATTTTCTACTTACAAAGAAACCCAGTCTGAGAGAAAGATGGAAGCAACACACTTAAGTAAAAGAATCAAACAGCTAAAGTTGAAAATAAAAACTTACGGGTAATATGTGCATGTGTGTTAATTTTTGATAACCTTTTATGAACAATACAGTATAGTGAAGAGAATCCAAGCGCAAAGATCCTCTTACTAACGATTTCGTAACTGATTATTTTAAAATAACAATTTTAACATTCTCACTTAGACTCCATACTATTAACAAGCACACAGAAAAAGAGTCTAAAAACACTTCCAAAAAAGAACAAAACTTTCTAAATGGAACAAACTTGATGAATGCTATACTTTCCTGTGTTTACTCTACATAACTTTACAACACATAATAAATGAATTGGTTTTGAATTAGATTCACTGTCTAATTTTGCGTTATTAATACTTACCAACAAAATAATGGACATGGACCTAGACAAATTTGCATTTATTTATGTCTTCCTTAGAAACTTCCTTTAAAAACTCAACAAGTAGTTATTTAATCAATCTGTTATTTGACTTAAAATGAATCACCATTATGGATTTTTACTGTTTTTATATTGTAAAGTGAATATCTTTTTGGATAGGACAAGCAAGCAGTCAAAAAAAAACAAAAAACAGATCAATTGATAACAAAAGAATAGGCTGTTGCGGCCTTACGGTGCACTACTCTTGAAGGTGAAACAACACATTTAGTATTGCTCACCAAAAGACACATTTTTTTGCAAGAAAGTAAACTTAGAAGTAATCTTTTTCTTCTTTGTTTTTGTGCATTTGTTAAATTTTTTTGGCACATTACTGCCACATGTACTGTAGATTAGTGGAATTTTGTGAAACTATTGTGTTTCACGTCCTCATGCACGTGCATGAGACAAAAAAAGAAGAAGCAGGACACACACAAAAGTAGAGCTGCAAGAAGTCACAACTTTACTTAACCAATCAAATGTTTCAGGTCCTGCTGCAGACCAGTTGTTCTGCATCTTTTTGACTTGTGTCCTCTAAATGCAGCAATGTCTAGTTGTGCCTTGCAATTGAGCTCTAATTCAGAATCTGTTAACCTATTTGCCCTTATCTGATTTGTTTAATTATTTTTAAAGTGTTTTAAAGTGGTGTTTAAAGGAACAGGCGGCGACCAAAGCGCTCTCTGCTGCTCATGTAGCACCGATGGGAGTGGTCCGGAATGGATGCACTGCTGATGACCCTGTCTGAATTTCTATTAACCCAGGGTTTCTTTATCCAGATACTAATGGCGTTTCCTATCTAGTGTGACCTTTTAATTATATCTCCAACATCCAACTTTAAAACTGGTGGAAACAATAACAGTATTTTGAAATGTGGCCACTTAGTGTTGTACAGGTCTGCAAATAAACACTTTTGAACAGTTGCTTTAATCTTGTAAATGTAGCATTTTAATGTTAATATAATGAAATCTAATGAATTCTAGTTCTAAGGGAAGGAAATGCATAAGTCTGACTGGCTAATAATACTGCTGAGTAACCCAAACCCTGAGGTAATTTGGCCCCATTGATTCAAGCTCTCTCAGCTGTCTGGTGAATCATGTGGGGATTTTTTTTTAACCTGCTTTTTAGTCTGAATAGAGCTACTCTCTTATTGAGTGATTTCCCAATTCTTGTCCAATCCTGCAGCCCGCTCTCTAGCGGCCATGTCCCTCGCTGACGACACGTCATCCCAACACAGCTCTGACCAATCAGACACAAGGACTGAACACTCTGATGAAGATCTAGGAGACAAAGCCCCCAAACGCACTACCAGCGTCAAGGCAACCAAGAAACCTGCTGCTGCTGCTTCTAAGACAGAGGTAGGGCCTATGAACACACACACGCACACGCACACGCGCACGCGCGCGCGCAAATTGTCTTTTCTTTGTGTTCTCTTTTTAGCTTAAGCTGAGTTTTAAATGTGCTCTAGCAATAAACTTTACTGTCTTACTGTTTTGATGATTTCTAACCAGCTCAGGCAAATTTGCATGTCGTGGAGACTTTTTGACCTCTCCAGAGATGTAATTTAGAACTCAATAATCGACACGAAACAGAGATGGTTAACGTGATATATTGCATATGTTTTATGTAATTAACCACAGGGAAGTTACAAGTCTCACCGGATCAGTTTTTCCCCAGAGCTCCCAGAAAACAAAGTGCCAATCAAAAGATTTCTTTGCAATACTATATTTTACCATTAAGCAGAATTACCATGCTCAATAACCAATGAAAGCTTTTGCTTCTCCACACAATTGACATACAGTACATGGGGTCCTTTTTAAGTGACCCCAGGAAAATGCCTGTTTAGTCATTAGGAAACAAACTTAATCACAGGGTTCCCCCTAACTGCATCTCAGTATCACAGCTCAGAACACAATGTACATACAGTGCCTTGCGAAAGTATTCGGCCCCCTTGAACTTTTCAACCTTTTGACACATTTCAGGCTTTAAACATAAAGATATAAAAATTGAATTTTTTGTGAAGAATCACCAACAAGTGGGACACAATTGTGAAGTGGAACGAAATCTATTGGATATTTTAAACTTTTTTAGCAAATAAACTAAAACGTGGTGCGTGCAAAATGATTGGGCCCCCTTGCGTTAATACTTTGTAGAGCCACCTTTTGCTGCGATTACAGCTGCAAGTCGCTTGGGGTATGTCTATCAGTTTTGCACATCAAGAGACTGAAATTCTTGCCCATTCTTCCTTGCAAAACAGCTCGAGCTCAGTGAGGTTGGATGGAGAGCGTTTGTGAACAGCAGTTTTCAGTTCTTTCCACAGATTCTCGATTGGATTCAGGTCTGGACTTTGACTTGGCCATTCTAACACCTGGATACGTTTATTTGTGAACCATTCCTTTGTAGATTTTGCTGTATGTTTGCTGTATGTATTCATTGTCTTGTTGGAAGATAAATCTCCGTCCCAGTTTCAGGTCTTTTGCAGACTCCAACAGGTTTTCATCCAGAATGGTCCTGTATTTGGCTGCATCCATCTTCCCCTCAATTTGAACCATCTTTCCTGTCCCTGCTGAAGAAAAGCAGGCCCAAACCATGATGCTGCCACCACTATGTTTGACAGTGGGGATGGTGTGTTGAGGGTGGTGAGCTGTGTTGCTTTTACGCCAAACATATCGTTTTGCATTGTGGCCAAAAGTTCGATTTTGGTTTCATCTGACCAGAGCACCTTCCCACATGTTTGGTGTGTCTCCAAGTGGCTTTGGGCAAACTTAGACGAACTTTTTATGGATATCTTTGAGAAATGGCTTTCTTCTTGCCACTCTTCCATGAAGGCCAGATTTGTGCAGTGTACGACTGATTGTTGTCCTATGGACAGACTCTCCCACCTCACTGTAGTTTCTCTGCAGTTCATCCAGAGTGATCATGGGCCTCTTGGCTGCATCATCTGAAGTCTTCTCCTTGTCTGAGCTGAAAGTTTACAGGGACGGCCAGGTCTTGTAGATTTGCAGTGGTCTGATACTCCTTCCTTGCTCGCTTGAGCCAGTGCTCCTTGGGATGTTAAAGCTTGGAAATCTTTTTGTATCCAATCCGGCTTTAAACTTCTCCACAACAGTATTACGGACCTGCCTGGTGTTTCCTTGGTCTTCATGAGGCCTCTTCGCTTTCAACAGAACCCTGAGACTATCACAGAGCAGTGCATTTATACAGAGACTTGATCACACACACGGTGGATTCTATTTATCACCATCATTCATTTAGGCAACATTGGATCATTCAGAGATCCTCGCTGAACTTCTGAGGGAGTTTGCTGCACTGAAAGTAAGGGGCCGAATAATTTTGCACGCACCACTTTTCAGTTTTTTATTTGCTAAAAAGTTTAAATATCCAATAGATTTCGTTCCATTCACAATTTGTCCCACTTGTTGGTGATTCTTCACAAAAAATAAAAATTTTATATCTTTGTTTGAAGCCTGAAATGTGTCAAAAGGTTTAAAAGTTCAAGGGGGCCGAATACTTTCGCAAAGCACTGTATATAAAATAAAAAACTCGAGGAACCATAATTCCTTATGTATGACTGAGTTCAACTTTGGCCGAGCGAATTTGCTCAGTCAGCCAATAGAAACACTGCAGCACTTTTAGTACATCATTACACTGCTAGAATACAAACTGTAGCATCACTCTTTTTCCTTCTGTTGTTTAATCAATTGTGTTAATTACTCCTGCCATCACCCTCTCTGCAAGACTCAAACCAAGACGGTGAAGAAGCCGACCAAGAAAAAGGCCACAACTAACAATGCAGAGACGCCACCATGAGGTCTGCTGTCCACGTCAACTGGCCGAAACTCTCTCGACCCACAGCCTGCGAGCCCTTTGTCCTCTTAGTTTCCACACAAACACACATACACTGTGTATATTAAGCACCGAATTGTGTCACTCCTGCTGGTTTTTAGAGAAAAATGCAGGTTTTGGTTTTTAGCAGTATGTGGGCACCCTTTGGTAGGGAACAGTTCTTTGTCACAGACTGTTGTTGCATATTTTTCCTCACTCTTTACTTCCTGTGAGTTAATCACAGGTTAACAGTTGGGTTCTTATTTATTAATGGTCAGTGAAACATCCATAAATGCTCCATTTTTTGTCCTTTAACCCCTAGACATATAGGTCCCTATAATAGGTGAGAATGTAACCTGGCCTTGTTGCAGTTTTCACGTCCAATTGCTGCCATTGTGACATCCTCAATTTAGGCTGTTTTTGGTTAAAGTATCACCAGTAAAATATCATATGTTTCAGACCTAACAGCTCAGCTCATAATATGACCACCATGTATCTTAGGCCTCACAGCTTTAGGGAGAGTTTAGCTTCTCCGCATTAGGTCTGTATAGTGAGTCTGGCTCTGCCAAGTTCAGGTCTCACTTTCAGCAACTTACTTCCGCTCGGCTTATGTGACTTTTACGTCCTGTGCGGTACTGGTGATAGGAGTGGTTTGCTTAGTGTTGGCTTAGTTATTCTTCACTTAGACTTCACTCTTCGTTATTACGCTTCTGTTTTATCCCCTTCTTTTGGTCTTATGTCATTAGTAATAGGTATGATCAGTTGTGCAAAGCCAGGCCTCTTGAGATAATGCTGCAACTCCATAAAACATAAATACAGTAGTCATTAAAGAGTTTCTGGTGTTTGTGAAGCAACATATCTGCTTTCACCACAGTAGTGATGTCTGTATATTGTTTGTGTTTAACATTTAAAAAGTCATGGAGTAGCTCTACACTTTCTAACTCCTTTTACCCAGCTGTGTGGTGACACTCAGCCTTTTTGTAATGTTTATCTCAGAAGACAGAATAAAGCATAGCTTAATGGAAAGAATTAAACCAACATCAGGAGATTGTGAGGAAGTATTTCAGCATTCCCGTTCTGTTGTTTAAGATGTGGAGGAAGTGTCAATCCAGACTGTGGGTGTTTCTAAACACACTGGACTTTTGTTCTGGGGTGGACTCTTCTGGTTGCCGGCCACTGGATTGGGCGTGGTTTCTTCCTAGTGCTCTAATGAGAGATTTAAAAGCATGAGACTATGTCAGCCCTTTATTACTGTTGTCGGCAGTGTGACACTAGTTTGAACCAGTAGGTGGAGATAAACCCCACCTCAACTGTTAACAGTTATTAAACAATATTTAAACAGAATGTAAATAGTAACCTTGACTGTACATACAGTATGAGCTTGCTTGCCTTATACATTCTGTGGGCTTGAATCCATTGATATTTTTACTCATTTGTGTGCTTTTAGAAATTATTAGTCCTGACAAATGTTCTGAAACTGGAAAAAGCTCAGACTCCACCAGTGTGGAATTCTGGTGTTAGAAGTGATTTTTGTATGTTTATTATAATTTATCATTTTTCTGTCTTTTTTTTTTTTAATAGCTCATTTTAACTTTTGTTTATCACAAAGTAGGTAATCTTCTGACTGAGTATATGTGTTGTACATTCACATCCTGCTGTGTACTCTACTCAGACTGGTGAAAAAAAAATACTTTAGCGCCAAAAGTTGAAAACTGACTTTTCTGTTTTAAAATTTAAGAAGACAGCACATTATAGAGAAATTTCCTCTTTTTTTTACATCCCTGCTATTTTATCTTGTGTTTATGCCATTTTTCGATATTTATTGTTTGTTAAAATCTGTATTGTGTACAGGGATGTTTATTTGTTTGTGCCAATTCTCTAAGCTCCATATCAAAAAGGGTTACAATGTGTGTATTGGGACAATAGTATCTGAAAAGGTCATATATCAGTAATAAAACTACCAATAAAGTGTTTATTAGTGTTTGTCTTTTTTACAGTTGAAACAAATCCCTTTCTAGGAAGGAGGAACATTGTGTTTGACAATTATTTTGTATATACAGTATTTCAGACCAAATGTAATGATGTAGGATGCCATACAGTCCCTGACAAAGTATTTCGACTTATCTATTTTGTAGAAACACTGCCATTAACTGACTTTTAATTAATCAATTGGTGTAAGAAATAGCTCATATGAAAGCTAAAACCCCCCAAATGATGTTCAATGCACTGAAATAAATTAGTTTCACTAAAAAAAGATTTATTTTAAACAAGACGACAGGTTAAATTTTGGCAAGACAAAGTTTTGTCGCTATACATAATAAAACAAATTTACTACAAATACTAAAATGTCAGGAAACTAAATAGTGGTGCTGTGAGATTCTAATTTAATATCTTGTATGACTTCCATGAGCTTGAAGGACTGCATCCATGCGGTTTGGCAAGGATTCATACAAAGTATTGATGAAGTCATCAGGAATAGCTAGGAAAGCAGTCTTGCATGCCTCCAGAGTTATCAATATTCTTTGGTTTGGTCTTCCATGCTTCCTCTTTCATCCTACCACATATCTCAAAGATGTTCAGTCTGGTGACGGGCCGCCAATCCTGGAGCATCTCATCTTTCGGATTGAGGAACTTTGAAGTGGAGATGGAAGTATGTGATGGAGCACCACCTGCTGGAGAATTTGGCCTCTTTTATGGTTGGGAATATAGAGGTAGCTAAGTTTCTTGGTATTGAGACTATTGATGTGCTTCCACCCTGCAGATCTCTGCACACCCCCATACTGGATGTAACCCCAGACCATGATTTTTCCGCCACCAAACTTCACTGTTTTCTCGGTGAATCTTGATTCATTGGGCTCCAGTAGGTCTCCTGCAATATTTGCGGCAACTGTGGTGTAATTCAACAGAAGATTCATCTGAAAAATCCACTTTTTCCATTCTCCAGCGTACATCCTTTAGCAGGCTGTGGGCCTTGGCAAATGCCACACGGTTCAATTGTCTTTTGTTTAGTGCTGGCTTCTGGGCACTGATTCGACCATGGAGGCTATTTCAAAACAGAATCCGACAAACTGTTCAGGTTGACACAGGGACTTCAGGTGACCAGGTCTGGTGGAGCTCTGCTGCAGTGGAAAATGGGCTGGCCTTGGATTTTTGAGCCAAAAAAACGGTCCTCTCGAGCAGTTGTCTTGCGGGGTCTGCCTGACCTGGGCTTGTCAAAAACATCTCCAGTGTCTTCAAATGTTTTTTTAATCCTCTGTACTTGACGCTGAGACACATTGAAGGTGTCTGTCATATCAACAGTGGATCTGGTCTTCAGCCTCTTGATAATCAAAACTTTAGTCTCAGGGTGAATCTTAGGCATGTTTGCAGAGGTCCAGTTGCAGTTGATGTGAAGGTCTAGTGGACTGGGTTGTTTTTATACACACCTGAGACCTAATTGATCCATTATTAGTCAAGGTGAAGCTCATATGACAAGGCGACAACACTTATGTCTTTGCAAAAATTGACTCAATGGGCTTTAACAAGCTGTGAATATTAGAATACTTTTGACAGTTTCTTTTTGCACTGAAACATTATTACAAAAGCTTGGGATTAAAATGAGCCATTTCTTGTAAATAAATCTTCATTAGAAATATATTTGAGCGGCACTTCAGGTTAATTTGTACACAAGCGACAAGATTTTTGTCAGGGACTGTACATAAAAAGTAATAATCTAGTGTTAAATCATAGCATAGTATGCTGGGGGAAAAAAGTCAACCAGTCTTCTAACAGAATGACATATAAAACAGGTCATAGTATTGTATATCAAACAGTTATAGTATGTTGAAAATATTTATAGCACAATAAGTCAAAAATATATAATAGTATGTCCAAAAGTCATAATGTTGTAGTTTAATATGTCGAAAAAAGTCATAGTATAATGTGTTGAAAAATTAATTGCTCCTGATGGACAACCAGAATTCTAACAAACTAAGCTATGAAAAAAAACGTCATAAAAAGGTTATAGCATAGTATGTCCAAAAAAATCATAGCATAGTATGTTGAGAAAAGTCTTAGTATACTGTAGCATGTCAAGAAAAGTAATAGTATTGTATGTTGAAAAAAATCATGAAGTCATTGTATAGTATGTCTAAAAAAAGTCACATTCCTTGAAAATTAATTGCTTCCGACTGGAATCAAAATTCCAACCTAAGATTCCCTAACCAGTCTTCTAACAGACTGAGCTATAAAACAAGTCATGGTATTGTATGTCGAAAAAAGTTATAAAAATGTCATAATATAGTAAGTCGACAATTAGTCATTGTATAGTATGCTGTAAAACAGTCAGTCAAAAAAGTCGTAATGTAGTATGTTGAAGAAAAAAAAGTCAGTAAAAAAAAACGTATAGTATACTTTTCGGGAACATAGTACTTTAGTAGTCATAAAAAGAAATAGTATAGTATGTTAAAAAAGTCATAGCATAGAATGTTGAAAAAAATCATGAAGAAGTCATAGTCAAAAAAAGTAACTTGCTCCTGACAGGAATCAAACTTCCAACCTAAGATTCCCCAACCAGTGTTCTAATATACTGAGCTACTGTATATAAAAGGTTATTGTATTGTATGTCAAAAAATAGTCATGAAAAAGTCAGAGAATAGTGTCTTAAGTCAGTCAAAGAAAGTCATAGTATAGTATGTAAAAAAAAAAGGTCACAGTTTAGTGTGTCGAAAAAAGTAAAAAGGTCATAAAAGTCATACTATAGTATGTTGAAAAAAAGTCCTAAAAAGAAATAGTATAGCCTGTTGAAAAAAATCATGAAGAAGTCATAGTACAGTATGTAAAAAAAAAAATTATAAAAAGTCACTTTCTTAAAAATAAATTGCTCCTGATGGGAATCAAACTTCCAACCTAAGATTCCGCAACCAGTCTTCTAACAGATTGAGTTATTAGTCCTGGTAGTCCTGGTATTATATTTTGAAAAAAGTTATAAAAAAGTTATAAAAAAGTCATAGTATTGTATGTCGAAAAAGTCATGTTATAGTACATTGGAAAATAGTCATAGTATAGTATGTCAAAAAAAAGTCATAGTACAGTATGTTGAAAAAAAGTCCTCATAGTACGCCAAAGAAATTCCTAAAAATAAATAGTATAGTAAGTCAAAAAAAGTCAGAAAAAAGTCATAGTATAGCATGTTGAAAAAAGTCAGAAAAAAGTCATAGTATAGCATGTTGAAAAAAGTCAGAAAAAAGTCATAGTATAGCATAGAATATTGAAAAAAATCATGAAGAAGTCATAAAATGTATGTCGAAAATGAGTCAGTCAAAAAAGGCATAGTACAGACTGAGCTATTAAACAAGTCATAGTATTATATTTAGAAAATAGTCATTAAAAAGTCATAGTATTGTATGTCGAAAAAAGTCCTAAAAAGAAATAGTATAGTATGTCAAAAAAGTCATGGTACAGTTTGTTGAAAAAAAGTCATAAAAAGTCATAGTCTAGTATGTTGAAAAAAGTCAGTCAAAAGAAGTCATAGTAACAGTGATAAAAATGTCATAACATAGTTTTGTTGAAAAAAGTGATAAAAAAAAGTCATAGTATAGTATGTTAGAAAAAAGTCATAGTATAGTATGTTGAAAAAAAGTCATAGCATAGTTTGTTGAAAAAAAGTCATAGCATAGTTTTGTTGAAAAAAGTGATAAAAAAGTCATAGTATAGTATGTCAAGAAAAGTCATAGTATATAATGTTGAAAAAAGTGACAAAAAAGTTATAGTACGGTGTGTCGACAAAATTCATAGTATAGTATGTCAAAAAAGTCAGTAAAAAGTTAAAGTATATTATGTAAAAAAAGTCATAGTACAGTTCTTTGAAAAAAAGTCATAGTATCGTATGTACAATTTAGACCCTTTTGAGTTGGTGTTGCGGTAGGAAAGCTATCTGGATCTGCAAACCGCCACGGTCTTTTGCAATTTCAGACCTGTTTTGGAGTCAGTTTCGCGGTAGGGAAAGCTATCTGAATCTGCAAAATGCCATGCCCGTTTTGCAATTTCAGACTCCTTTTGGAGTTGTTTTTTGCAGAAAGTTGCAACTTTTCAACAGTCGGTGTCGCGGTAGGGAAAGCTATCTGAAATTGCAAAACGCCCACGCACGTTTTGCAATTTCAGACCCCTGTTGGAGTCTGTGTCGCGGTAGGGCAAGCTGTCTGAAATTGTGAGTCGAACTGCGACGCCGTGAAGTTGAAATTGCAAAACCCAAGTCGGTTTTTGTATATTCAGAACTCATTTCCAGTGCTGTTCAGAGATGCCAACTGTCGGTGTCGCGGTAGGGAAAGCTGTCTGAAATTGCAAAACGCCACACCCATTTTCCAATTTCAGACCCCTTTTGGAGTCAATGTCACGGTAGGAAAAGCTATCTGAAATTACAAAACTTCCAAACATGTTTTGCAATTTAAGACTCCTATCTGAATCTGCAAAACGCCACGGTCGTTTTAAAATTTCAAACCCCTATTGGAGTCGGAGTCGCGGTAGAGAACCCTCTGGAGGCCGATGGCAAAGTTGAAACGCCTCAGGCAGCCAGCAGCGAAGGCGAGACACCTCTGCAGTACGTCGGAGCCTCTCAGGAAGCCGACCAGGCCGTCCAAGACCCCACACTGAAAACTGCAAAAAGGCAAAACCCTTCCGACGGCGAGGCAGGATGACGGGGGATCTCAGGAGGTCGGACGGGATGACGAAGACCCACCAGAGGCCAACGGCGAGAGCGAGATGGCCACAAAGGCGGCCGAGCACAAAGGCAGACCTCCTCTGGAGACCGACGGCGAGAACCCTCTGGAGGCCGATGGCGAAGTTGAAACGCCTCAGGCGGCCAACGGCGAAGGCGAGACACCTCTGCAGTCCGTCGGAGCCTCTCAGGAAGCCGACCAGGCCGTCAAAGACCCTCTGGAAGCCGAGCAGGTCGGCAAAGACAGCGTCCCACTGGAGGCCGAGCAGGTCGGCGCCACTCTGGAGGCCGAGCTGGTCAGACCAACAGACTGAGCTCTGGGAAGATAATCTATTTATCTCTAAAAAGAATGGCAACATTTCATATATTAACAGTGAAACAAAACAATACCTACAATGAAACAGCAAGTGAATGAAAAGAAAACTCTAAAGACCACCAAAACAGTGGACAAGAAATGAACACCGGGGAAAATCAAGGCTTAGAGGATGTTGGACATTCAAAAACCACAAAGAATCGTGCCAATCTTTCACCGACTCTGGGTCGTAGGTTGCTAAAGTTGCTAGACAGTTGGAAACAAACCACAAACGGTGGGGACAAACAAGACATGTATGTTCGCATTGTGGGGCTGGTTTCATCTAAAGGAGAGGACGATGGTGATGATGATGTGCCTTCTGATACAATAAGGCAATCATATATACAACATTTGAATACAAAAGAACTTGAAAGCGACAAACAACATGCAACTGCCAGCGTCCTGATGAAAGACAACAGCAAAGTGAATTTTCAGGAAGTTTATCCGGACTTTAAAAACAAGAAGAAGGAGCCTGTTCCACCCGACACCAAATCCGACCGAACAAAACACAGTGAAGAAATTTTAATTCTACAACTGGATGACTTTCTACGGCAGAAGGGAACAATGGTGGAACACATTTTGATTTATACACATAATAGCCCATGTTTAAAAAGGGAAAACAAAAATGTCCTTCCTTGTATGTTTCAGCTTTTACACAAAGCCTATGAATGGCGTGAACATTATGAAGTTTCTACTCATGTAGCATTCACAAAGTTTTGGGGACTAAGTGGTCCAAATTACTTTCAAAATCTCAGCTCTTCCATCCTCTCATGTCCCAGCAGGGATTTTCAATCACATATTAAGACATGCAAGGACATCCCTTTCCAACTGGATCCTAAGATCTTGAAGGAGATTTTTAAGAAAAGTGATATCAAAAACACATTGTCACATGTAAAAGACAAGGACAAAAACACACTCCGTAGGGAAATCCTATCTGCGCGAGAAACCCTTGTGAGCCTGGCCGAAAGTTTATTTGGTCTGCGTGACGTTCATTTGGACCGCGGAAAGCAGAAGATTGATTCTTTTAAATTTCCGCCAGCAGTACACAATGAAGTTTGTGAAAGATTTCAGAACGAGTGGAAAGAAATGGTCTACAACAGTTCAATGCCACCCATCAGAAAATACTTAACTGAAGAATTCAACAGAGCAGTTGTTCTTTTTTTTAGAGAACAGTTAAAGTCATTTCTGGGGAACAACAGCCCCCTGCAGCTCCACCGTCTTCCTCTCATGTCACTGAGAAGGAAAGAATCTGAGGAGATGGCACAGAGCCGAACAGAATGAGAAGGCGAGTTTGAGGGGGTTCTCAACCAAGCAGAGATGTGGCTAAGAGACCTGGAGAAGAGTTGCCTTCCAGGGAAATATAAGGCCTGGGGCTACCAGCATGCAGTCCTTCCTAGACCTCTGTGGCCACTGCTTATGTACAGCGTTCCCTTGTCAACAGTAGGAGCTTGGGGAAAAAAAATCCTAAAACAACTTCCCACGGAGGCGACTGTCTGTCCCCGAAAGCTTTTACTTTATCGGCTTGTACAGTTCCGGCAGTGACCTCGAGCTGCCAATGACCTCAGTCGTGGAGGAGTACAACGCGGTAAAAGGTCTGTTTAGCCATGGTGCTGTGGGACAGTGAGGACAAGCTGGTCCGGCAGGCAGATATCAGCATCTGGACAGTACGCAAGTTGACAACTACCAAATTCCAGGTATACACTCCAGAGAGCTATGAGCAGTGCAAAGAGTCAATAGAGGGACAAAGTGGAGTCTAATTACCAGGGCTTCAACACCAGAACCATGTGGGCTGGACCAAGAAACATCACAGACTATCAAAGGAAAAACAGCGGTGCTGAGGAAGTGTCGGCATCTCTCCCAGATTAGCTGAACAACATCTATGTACGATTTGAGATCAACTCCCTTGCTGTAGGAGTACAAAAGACCCATGACCACTTCCCACTTGTAATATCCAGGGCAGATGTGTTGGCTACAGAAATTTCAAAAGGATTAACTCACACAAGGCACTTGGACCTTGACAGCGTCCCTGGCTGAGCTCTCATGGTTTGTGCAGATCAGAGATGGCAAAAGTCCTCACTTCACGTACTCAAGTAGAAGTGCAGATACTTGTGTTACTTTGGTAAAAGTACTGATTTAATTTCTGTACTCAAGTAAAAGTAACTAAGTACAGGCTTGGACATTAGTGGTGCGTCAAGTGCGTAGGCTACAGTAGTATCCTGTGCCATCCAATTAGATTGAATTCGCAAACAATAATAACGGTAACTTCAGTGAAATTATTTGAAACTTGTTGGTGAGGACTAGATTAGGACTGTATGTAAAGCTGATTCTGGTTTCCAACTTTCCCCCAGGTGTGTCTGTTAAACCACAGACAGAGACAACTTCTCACTTTTGATGCTTTATTAAATCAAGCAACAGTACCAACATGGGCGGGGCTCTGCTATGGCTGTGTGTTTGTGTGTGGTTCTGCAAAGAAATAAATAACATTGTAAAGGCTACCATAGACAATGCATAGGAATCATGTATATGCTAGAAAATAATAACAAAACCCACTATTAATTACATCATCTCAATGCAGTGTAACCGTAGCATGTAAATAATGCACCTAGAATCCAAACGTGAGCAAGGACGTTCAACAATTGCCATTATATCAACAGCCAGGTGCAAATGTGCAACAACTATAGACCACTACAACAACAGGCTTAAATTAACTGACAACATAAGTTATACAACTTCCAATTCTCAAGGACTCACATACAGACAATCTCAACAGATTGTCCTCGTGACAGCAAGTCTCTTTTTCTTATCTCTCACTTTTTTCTCAATGTGGCGTGCGCGCCCTCTTGCGGTGTGAGGCGCGTGTCCGCGCTATTTTCTGACATGCGCTCACAATCACACCTGATTGACGACCTTTTGTACAAAACAAGCCAATTTTGTAAAATGTAAGGAGTAGATAGCACAGATATGTGTGTTAAAATGTAAAGAGTAAAAGTAAAAAGTCGCCCCAAAAATAAATTGTAGGCCTAAAGTAAAAATATCTGAAAAACTACTTATGTAGGCTACAATAACTTACTTCCCATCTCTGGTGCAGATCAACTGGCAGATGTCTTCGCAGACATGTTCAGCCTCCGACTGCTCCTGTCGTAGTTTCCACATGTTTAAAGAAGACCACCATTATCCCCGTCATCGCCGGCCCCCAGCCTTCTCCTGGACTCCCCACGACTGTGTGGCCACTGCTAGCATTGTTATGATTGTAGATGTTCTGTTTCCTGTTTTATTTTGATAGTCTTGTTTTTTCTGTCTAGTGTTGTCTTGTTTTATTTCCTGCCTTTAGTTTTCCTACTCTTGTGATTGTCTGATGTTTCCACCTGTTTCTCAGCCTCTGTCACCTGCCTCTTGTCATCCTTCACCTCTTGTTACCTCGTTACCCTTAGTCATTGTGTTCCCCTTGTCCTTTGTCAGATCATTGTATTATGTTTGGAGTGTCTGTGTGTCGTCTTATCTTGTTTGTCTCGTGAGTCTGTCGTCTTGCACTTGGGTCCTACATTCCTTGAAGCTCCTAACAAAATTTGCTCTTTGGCAGTAATATTTTCACATTGAAAACTGCAAAGAAACTTACAACCTATATCGTAACGAGTGATAAAACACGCTGTTGCACGTTAACAATAAAAAGCTATGTGAAAAATAATAAATCTACTGAATCCCCTATCGTATACCGTGACCAGATCAACACATTGTCTCAACTTGTAAAAACGCCAGAGCTCGCGGTTCTCCTCAAGAGTCATTATGAGAGTTCATTATGTTTCAGTCTTTCAATTTATGAAGCATCTGTAACACTTCTACCTTGTTTTCTGATTTCATGTTATTTAGTGATACTAATGGCACAATGGGTGACCAATGAAATAATATAGTAAAATT
This sequence comes from Etheostoma spectabile, assembly GCF_008692095.1. Classification (NCBI taxonomy): domain Eukaryota; kingdom Metazoa; phylum Chordata; class Actinopteri; order Perciformes; family Percidae; genus Etheostoma; species Etheostoma spectabile. Next base: position 19,196,631 of record NC_045742.1, read on the forward strand.
ACATTAATTGTCAGTAAAAAAAAATTACAGCAACAAATCCATACAGAAATCTTCATGGGAAATTAAGTATATAATTATTGAACCATTTGCCCTTAAAAGGCTAACGTTTTTTTTTAATTTGAGGAAAAACGATTTTCAATTAAAATATAAATCAAAGAAGAAGCAAGATTGTACAAAGCCATGAACAAGATGAAGGAATCATCAATAAAATGTCTTCCTGAAAAAACATAGGTCTTCAGGTAGGATTCAAAAAAACCCAGGTCAGAGAGGACCCTCAGGGGGCTTCAACCTAATGAAGTGAAAGATTTAAAGCAGGTCTGCTTTCACTTGTTCTTTGTTATGTTGAGATTAGAACAGAAAGAACCCCTAGGTCTGTCTTAGAAAAGCATTTTTAGTAATTGAATGAAACAACAATTGGAAATTGTACTTTCACATTAACTTCAAAGCTTCAATATTCCACATGAATTTCATGCAAATTAGACAGTTCCAGAACCGTACCGTGCAGATGTAATGAAAGCACTCAACACTTGATGGAGCTGTCTGCCCAACAAAGAAAAAGAAGGGAGGACGGTAAATTATAATCTGAACATGGCACCACAAAACCCAGAGACAGTTTTGAGCTGAAGGGGGCAGCCACACTCTGTGGAGTTCAGTGGGCTTAATATAACAGCTGTTTTAATTGAAAATGTAGAACAAATTGAACAGAGCTTTGCAGGAAGTTTACATTTTACTTTTACTAAGTAAGCATTCACTAGAGAGTACACATTTATTTCCACATACAACCTTTTATAGAGTCCCTTTGCTTT
>NC_045742.1:19197446-19205962 GCF_008692095.1 Etheostoma spectabile
CTGTTCATGACACACACCTTATTCTGCCCCTAGGTATCACAAGTAAGGTGATGTCTTTTAACCCAAACATGGCCCCATAAACTGGCCTGTCAGAGGCTGCTTGGCCATATCACTACTGAGGTGTAAGGACGCTACTGTTCCTACTACACTCCACCTCTGAGAATAGTTTTCGACAGCTTATATAACATGTCAGCTGAACAGGGGAGACATTTCTGTGGGTTTGTGTGTGTGTGTGTGTGTGTGTGTGTCAGGACATACAATATCAGTGTTTTAGAGGTTTGAAGGTGTTGGCAGGGGTAAGGAGTTGGGTCAGAGTGTCAGGACCTATCTGTCGTATCTGGTTGTGTTTGAGGTCCATGTGATGTTACAAGTGCACCCGCATGTTTGTATGTGTGTACTTATGTGCCGTGTGTTGGGCTTCTCAGTGTTGTAGCAGGGGTCCGTATGTCAGATCCCTCAAAAGGGACAACTAGCTGATAATCACAAGACTACAATGGACATGTGGTGTTATTTAAAACCCCCTTTCCTTTAATTACTCATATCAGGACTCATTGTGATGCGTTATTGATTGCTTTTGATCCCTGTTGTGTCTCTGAAAAGACATCTGTCCTTTAGATTCAACAGTTTTTAATGCTGATGCGATTGCATGCTGACCGTTTTATAGCTTTTCTTTTCAACTGCCATTCCTAGACATAGAGTTTATTGTTTAAGTGCGTCTCCGACAATGTGGGCGACAAACACAAAGCCAACCACCCTCTCTGAACTAAACACTGTTCCTTTGTAGAGTTTTTTGTTTGCTTTCTCCCCATTTCTTCCTGTTCTTGTTATTTCGTCTCATCTCTTTTATCTATTTCTATCTTTTTTTACTCTGTTTTACCCAGCACAGTGATGGAACTGATTGCAGGTATCCATAGCAACATGTTTGCGAGTGTGTGTGTGTGTGTGTGTGTGTGTGATCTGGGTGTGTAGCCTCTTGTCCGAGAGACAACGTGGTAATTACCGGAGCTTACCTCGGCGCTAATTAACCGTCGCCGTGGTAATTGGAAGGGTCAAGTGAGCAGGACGATTGGCTCACCTTCCTGCATCATCCACCACCCTCTCCCCTGCCATCCCTCGCTCTTTTTCTCCTCCGCTGGCAACTTTGCTACTCCACCTTCACCCCTGTATCTCACCCTCCTTCCCGCCTGTCCTCCCCTTCTCTCTTTTGCCCTTTATCCTTTTCCTACCTTCCTCTGAGCCTTCTCGCAGTCACTTCAGCAACAACAAGACCATTGCTAGCATCTTTCTCTGACTTCTTGGTGTTGTTGTTTTGGATTGAAGCAGTATCACAACATCTTTGGCTACCATTCCTAAAAAGTCACCCTTCCCTCCCCCACCCGCTCCACCTGATTGGGCAGACAGACAGCTGGCTGACAACCAGGGGTGGAGCTCTTGACCTTCACAGCCTCCAGGAGTCCACAGCAGCATCTAATTAACTCACCTAGAATATTGTGTGCCTTTAGAAGGCAGCGGTACACAGTGTGTTTGTACTCTTAAACATAAAAAATGGCTCAACTGTGCTTTATTTCTGCTACCAAATTCAAATATATTTCTATTATATTTTCAGAATCAAGCTCAACAAGCTGCATTTATAAACTGGATTTGGTTGCACATTTGGTGCATACATGCAGAAATATGTAAATCACAGTAAGTAGAATTCATGCAGGTTAGAATAAGAAGGAAATAGTCAGTTGCGTTAATCTAACCAGTGCTATTTAGAAAGTCATTCAGATTGTTGAAATTTTAGATTTTTTGTGAAAGATTTTGATCAAATGTCAGGTATCAACAGGTCATATAAATTATATCATTAATATTGCATATGACCTGTTTTACTTTTCTGCCTGAATGGGTCAAATTTGGGAAGCATTAGCTTTGTCAGGCTGTGCAACAGTTATACCTGACAGTTACTGGGTTTAAATATTTTGCAGACACCATAACATATGTAAAAACTAGCAGTTCTGCAAACACTTAACACTCACATAGACCAGCTCTTTATAAGTTTGAGGTGATGTGATCTGAAATCAGGTGACTTGGGGACAAGCTTAATATTTTAATCATGTGTCTATAGATAGTAGGCCTGGAATGACTTAGTCCCTCACCTCTGGCACTACATCTGCCACGGCTGGCCTGGGATTTAATCCTGTCAGAGCGATCTCTCCTCCTGTTTCTCATCCTCAACCTGTATATCTTTCCATTTTCCTGTGTTTGGGTAAAAAACACAAATGGGTTCATTCTTGTTTAAAAGACAACAATTGTTACTCCAAAGGGAAAACAGAAATATCAAAATATTTCCTTGCGTTATCAGAGTTCTGTCTTTTGAAACATTGATGTACACAATTCACTACATATGTCTTCAAAAATAGGCCTATTCTGAATGCACTGTCCATGTCTTTCCTCCTTTCTGGCAAAGAACTGAAGGTGGCCAAGGTGTCTGCTACTTTCTACGCATCACCCACCTCTTCTATCTTATCCCCTCGATCATTCCTTGGGGTTTCAAAATTCTCCTCATCTTTCTTGTTCTCCTGACTCATGAAAAGAAATCCATCTGCCCTTTAGAGGAATGAGTAAAAAAATAGTCCTGCAGCTTAAATCAGACAGAAGAATGGATAGAGGTCCTGAGGAAAGAAGAAAAAGGTGGACAGTGGAAAGTAAAGTGTTCACTGGAGTCCTGAGGTAAGGAAGCATTGAAACGTTTGGTTATAGAAAAAGACTGAATTGTCGACATTACATATTGATGGAAAGGGAGAAACGGAGGAAAGCAAAGGTGTCAACGGTTTGGTGAAAGAGAGGTCAGGGGAGAGTGTTAGCTCCAGATAGAATAGAGGACAGAGTGAAAAAGGAGCTGGAGTCTGAAAAAGAAATAGCAGATTTATGAGGAAGAAGATGGACAGAGTGAGCAATGAGAGAGCTGGAAGAGGAGAGATAATGTGAGATGTGAGTTTGACATCATTACCGTCAGCAGGGCTTGTGTTTACCGCTCGGCTCCTGTTTACAGAGGAACTCATACTGAGAGGACACCTGGTGAGCTGTCAACACACACACACACACACACGCACGCACGCACGCACGCACACACACACACACACACACACACACAACGCTCAGATCAGCCGTCACAGTGGCGTTCTCCGTGGTGCTGAACCCAACATGAAGAAGACCAACGCGGAGCAGAACGGGGCAGGCCTCCTCCTCTCTCCTTATGGAGAGGCTCCTGTCAGAGAGGAAGGACCAGGGTGGAGGGAAAAGAGGGATGAGAGGGAGAGAGGATCTATATTTAACCACTCTCCTCATTGTTTATTAATGAGCGGGTATTTAGTCAGACCTGGGGTGCTGTTTAATGTATGATGACAACGTAGCTCTCCGGGGACCTTTCCCATACTCCTCGTCCCACGTTTTACATAACCGACACAGATTTTGGGGGGTGGGCTGGGCAGGTTGGCCATGGGTGGAGGGTGGTGTGTAATATATTGTGTGTGTGTGTGTGTGTGTGTGTGTGTGTGCGCTGACGAGAGGATATCCTCCCCCTTGCTGCTGAGTGGTATACACATGGGGAGGATTACAAAGGGGCCACACAGAGGTTCCCATTTCTTTTTTTATGCTGCGAGCAATTTAGAAATACAGCTGAGAAGCAGCAGTCTTCTTTTGATATATGGATCCACACATTTAATAACAAAACTTACTTAATATTATGTACAGCCTTTCCATAGTGGCAGATACTGGCATATCTATTGGCAAATTTGAAATAGTCTTGGCTCACTCCTTATATACATCCTTATATAGCAACAGGTCATATCAATTATATTAGAAATATAATTTATAATATACTACCTGTTTTACTCTTCTGCCTGAATGGGTCAAACATAATAACAATAATACATTTTATTTAAATATTAGCAAGCATTAGCTTTGTCAGTTGGTGCAACAGTTACTGGGTTTAAGTATTTTGCAGAAACTAAAATGTTTGTAGAAATTAGTATTTGTGGTGCAATCTGGTTGGATTTTGTGATTTATAAAGCTGCACATAGCACACACTTAACACTCACATAGACCAGCTCTTTATAAGTTTGAGGTGAAAAACTCAATATTTTAATCACGTGTCTATAGATAGTAGGCCAGGAATGACTTAGTTCCTCGCAATGCCTTTAGAATGAATTTATAAAACTTTTCAAGCTCAATAAGGCCTTATGGCTAGTTATATCACTGAGTTTTTAACATGCTGTGTTCCCCCTTGCTACTTGTGTCATGCAGATAATTTGCATCTGGTTATTAAGATTTAGATTCAATGATCTTAGTGGTCACTGCTCTCAGGATCTACCTGTAGAGATTAGAACAGCAAAGACCTTTTCTTCTATTCAATCTCTTAAAAACTAATTTCTACCAAGACACCTTTTGATATTTGTCAATATTGTTGAAGTTATGGATATGGACAAAACAAAATTACAAGGGGGTTACAGTAAATGTTTAACTTGGATTCGAGAAGGTTTCAATTTCTTATAGATGGTAAATTTGTGGTGCTGATTTGTCTCAAAATATGAAAAGTAAACCTCAACAACACAATTTAATTGTTTTTTGAATCACATTGAAACTGTTTTGAGAAATATATAAATAATTCCTTATATTTAAGATACACACACGCACACACACACACAAAAACATGCATACAGTACACAAGGGCGCACGAGGCTCTGGACGTGCTTGTAGTAGTCTGAACACACAGACAGCGATTGAAAAAATCCTGCTGAGACGTGGATGAGTGACACAGGCTGGTCCTGACAGTTGCCTAGAAGACCTCTCTGGGTGCGGAGCAGAGGAGTGAAAACAAACCAATTTGTTTCCCCATGCCAGGCCAATGAGCACACAGACACACACATAAACAACCACACGCAGGCACACAGGAGGGTGAGTCACGAAAACAGAAAAACAGACGAGGTTAAGAAAAGGAGGGGCGATGAGGGAACGATGAAAGTCAGGTTGGTGAAGTGGCAGATGATTACGGAGGGTTACAAAGAGAGATATACTGCTAGTTTGATTGGAGCATAAATACATAATAATATAACATAAAGCAGAATTTAATTAACATTCAAATAATCTGTGCTTTAATAAGGCTGTTATTACTATGGGGACATTTAATTTGCATGTGAGACACACACACCAAGCCGATCTACAGTACACCACGAACTAAGAGAGTACTGCAGCGTTCATTAATAATGAAGAACAGAGAATTTGGAAGACAACAGAACAAATGAATCATACTGGTTCAGAGAACAATGCAGACAAATGATAGCATTAACACCTGTGTGTGTGTGTGTGTGTGTGTGTTCATAGAAAGCTGACAAAATGCCAAAACCACATAACAAATGAGTATCAGAACGGAGCAAGGCAACTCTCACCTACATCACAGTTTTAGCTCTTCACGGAGAGAAAGAAGCACACAGAGAGACTAGTTACGTGTATTTTTAGTAAATTCTTTTCTAAACTGACATGTTGAAAAAAGGGAGCACTAGACCATGCATAGATTGATAAGACAATTAAAAATCAAATGCACAGATATTTTAGTTGTCCTTCTGGGTCAGTTATCTTGGTAAACATGGTTTCAGACATATACATAATAATATTAAAAGTAATAATTAAATATTAATAATGGTCATAAATTTGGTAACACTTTAATTGAAAGAGTGTGCGTAAGACTGACATGACACTGTCATAATTATGACATGACACATCTACCTACCTAGTATGAAGGTGTCTTTTTGAATGTTCATGACTGAATTCCGTGTCATTCGGTAAATTAGTAATGCAAAGTTAGCATTGTTTGAGATGTTTGTGTCATGACAACTTGACACTAACTTAGACAACATAAGATGTCATAACTATGTCATCTCATGGTGATGGCAGGCCTAACTTTAAGAAACTATTTAGCTTCATGTGTTAACATCATGTTAACATAACATCATTGAACTGTCATAAAGTGGTTGGTTTACACATCGGATGTCATGAGACTATTATACTTGTGTCATGAACATTTTTTCTCGACCTCAAATGAAGTAAAACAGTTTAGACTTGTCATGAAGTTTGATTTCATCATCAAATGGTTTCATTACAGTGTCATGAATGCTCCCCTTGACCTCAAATAAAGTGGAACCATTTGGACTTGTCATTGAGATGTCAGGAAAGGTACAAGACCATTTTGACAACAGTGAAGGCAGGACCAGGTGATTTAATGAGTTTTGGATGGACAATGTTAGCTATAGGCTAACTTTACTTGTTGCTAAAGTAACCACTAGCTGTAGTTAGTTGCAGGTCAATTTAGCTGTTCAATTAGCCGACACAGCACTGGGGAGCCCTGAGCCAAACCCGGAAAGAAAACCATATCAGTAGTGTATCCCCTGTCTTTAAACTGGCATCTTTCATTAAGTCTCGGAGGCTGTGTTTGGTCCCGGTTGGCCATGTTAATTAAATTCTGTTAAAAGGTTGTAGTGGTTATTTCTACACGTCTGCCTTTCATAGTAGATAAGATCCGAGCTATTACCATTTACATAATACTATGCTATTGTTGCTCATTACATTTGATGCACCTGCAGTTTGGGCAACAACCTTTTGGCCTGGTTGTATTTCTGTTAGTATCCTGTTTTACTAGTTATTCCAAAATCTTAAGGGTGATGAATAGTATTTTGTGGCCACCTCAGTATGCATCCTTTGTAGATGTGATAAAAGTTACTTTTCTGTTTTCTTTGTTTACATCTGGTGTGTACGTGTGTGTGTGTGTGTGTTTGCATAATTGTGTTACTGTTAATTTACCCAAGTGCCCGGTGTTTGAACTGCTGTGTCTGTTTGCACATGGTCATTGGTGTGTGTGGAATCACTCTGTGCTCCAAGTATTCCAGTCTGCAATATTTAAGGCGGGGCATTATTATTTGTCTTTATGTAACAGCTGCCCTAAACAGCACACATGCATCCCTCATGTGTGTGTGTGTGTGTGTCTATGTGTGTGTGCGTAGGTGTGTGCTGTACGGGAAAACCCTTTTCCACCCACATCTGCTGCTGCAGTCTGTTAGCAAGAGCTGCGTTTTCACATGCGCGCACACACACATACACACACACACACACACACACACACACACACACACACACACACACACACACACACATGCTACAACCTGCTTCCTTGAATAATGAAACATGACCCTCTTGATATGGCTTCATGAATATTACATCAATAATCTGACATTAATGGGTTTTCCTTCTATGTAATCCTGCCTTCTTATTTGTTCAAAGCAGCCACACAAACAAACACTCCTGGAAAGTCAGAATCTCATGAATCACATTTCCTGCAGTATAAGACCTATAGACAGCAATATTGCAGACTGTTTACCAATTGTACTTGTTTACAGTACATCTAAGTAGAGCAATGGGCCAGTGAATAATACACGTTTCATGTTCTACCTGCCGCCTATAGGTGTTGTTGTTTGCTCTGATGTCTCACTGTGATCTCAGACCTCACAGATGTTACGGCATGGGGGAAGCCCTTTGTACATCTGTGTGTACTTCTGTGTGTTTGCTTTTGTAATGAGGCTGCTAGTTTGTGGGGAAAGCCCAAGGGCTAACCTCCACCCACTCACTGTTTCTGGATACCTCTCTGTGCATCACTGTGTCTCCCTCTCTATTTCTGTGTGTGTGTGTGTGTGTGTGTTCTTTCAGAGATTATCTTTACCCTATCCAAACAGATCGGCCTCTGGATTTGCACAGCCAATGCTTGAGTTCAGTAGATCTAAAGTATTGTGGGTGAGAGCCAAAGTGTGTGTGTGTGTGTGTGTATGTGTGTGTGTGTGTTTGTGTTTGCAAAAAATGGTGGGGCTAAGGCTCTTGAGATGTATGATTTCAATTTGAACTGTAAGGTAAAAAAATCACTTTGTCGAATACTTTAGTTTCTGACCAAACATCAGTGAAACAGAGAGCTACTAGTAAAGCTAGAGACTAGTCTTGTTCAGATTGAATTTCAAGTGTCTTTTAGAGCAAACCACTCAGTTAAGGTCATTAGTCGAGCTATGACTTATGTCCGTGTCCTTTCGTCCACACCTTATTCATGTACCTAAAATGCATTCATCTAAAAGTACAAGGTCTTATCATCACTTATTAATTTCTTCTGTATCATCACCTGTAATCCTTTTTGCACAATCGTATCCAGCGCATGGGGCTGTTCTGCTGCAAAGCTGACCAGTGTGCTGAACTGCAACTTCATCTAACCTGGATCAAAAACATGACACACGAATCAGCATGTCAATGTGACACCTACTCTGTAAAATGCCAGAGGAAGCCCCATGGAGGAGCAGTACACCTCCATGTCATATAACAGTGTTCACACCATTTGTTTCTCACCATTGTTAACTAATCAGCCATGTGTGTGGAGTGATAAAAAGACAGAGAGAGAGAGAATGAGTGTGTGTGTGTGTGTGTGTGTGTGTGTGTGTGTGTGTGTG
>NC_045742.1:19205972-19206976 GCF_008692095.1 Etheostoma spectabile
TGTGTGTGTGTGTGTGTGTGTGTGTGTGTGTGTGTTTGTGTGTGTGGGTGAGGTAATAAGTAGAGTCTGTAAGTAGCAGTGTTGTGGGAGGAAAGGTACTGGCTGTTATTGGATGTAGAGTGGGAGGCGGGCAGGCAGAAGCAGGGCTCCCCTGGTTACTGTTGCTCTGTGGGTGGCTATCGGCAACCAGGCTCTCCTCTCTCCTCATGACACTGTCGCTAGGCTGAGGGGGCGATGGACGGGACTACCTCTCTCGCTCTCTCTGTCTTCAACTCATACGCCCCTTTCCTGTTGTCCTTTCTTCTCATTTTCTCCTCTTCTTTCCACCAACACAATCTTATACTTTCTTCTGAGACATCAGTTCCTGCATCTTGCAGGTCGGTCCCTCCTCCTCTGTTTTTTATGGGTTTTCCTCAGTGTCTCTCCCACGCTGGCACCTGACCCTCTGGTCTTGAATAGTGGTTTCTGAACTACGCAGTGGTCTAAGGAAAGACCTTTTCTCCACCCACCTGCCTGAACCCCCTGCTCTCTGTTACCTGTCGCTTTCTTCTATGTTCAGCTTTTTCCACCTGCTAGCTTTATGTTTTTTATCGATCCCACCACCCACCATTGACCTCCACAGTTCACAAATACTTCAGTATACACATTATAATATCACTGACTTTTCTTCTTTTTGTACCTCTTCTCATGTTCTCTTTCTTCTTGTTTCATCCATTACTTTGTGCGTCATTGGAGTTTTGTGTTGCTATCTTTATTGCTGTGTCTGTGGTCAGCTGTTCTTAGGGCTACACAGCTGATGTCAGATTGGATAGTCTCAAAGCAATAAGGCAGTAATCTCTTAAAGGCCCAGAGGCTTTAAAGTCCACACGTTGTCTCATTTCACTCCTCGTACACCGTTACCTCCCTCCTTCTCACCTTTAGAAAGACAGACCATATTACCTCTAAATGGATCTTTTGGTGCGGCGATGCCCTCCTAGCTCTCTTTCACACACACACACACACAC
>NC_045742.1:19206986-19209301 GCF_008692095.1 Etheostoma spectabile
ACACACACACACACACACAGATGCATACATCCGTGCTCACACACTCGCAAAAAGCGCATGTACACACACTCACGCTCCTCTGGACGTTGCTCTGCACCCACAATCTTTATGAAGCTGAGAATTATCCCACCATAGGTAATCATATCTTGCCATACCTGGGACTCATACAAATACACCTTGGCCCGTTTTCTTTCATAATGTGTATACAATGATCTAATATAGAGGCTACAGGACAGGGCTTGTACGTCTTGAATCCAGTGGGAATATTCAATGACCCAGTGCTATTTTCAGTCTCTTGCCTGTGTCACATTTTTGTGGTCGACATGAGCGGCGCAGGTCGAACAGTGCAACTGTAGCAGATTTTGTTCATCTTTCAGAATGTTTACACCAAGGAATAGCTTCAGAGCACAGAAGCATTAAAACCATGTCTTCATAGCGGTGTGAACAGAAATAGAAGCACGCTATGTCGTTTGATACTAAATGTGCGCTTAGGGTGAGCATGGAAACAGTATGGGCAGACAGACAGGAGAGAAGGAGCTGCCCCCAAGCTAACACTTATATAACAATATGTCTAGGATATATAGCACACAGAGGATCCATACTGTTGTTGGTCAACAGTAGAGTCATTTAATACAGGCCTGTAGGAGCCTGATGTGCTGATGTGCATATGCATCCCACAATATTTTCCACTGCCTCAAAGTTAAGAAGAAACTTGTGCTGATAGCACTTCTACAAAAGTTTATAATAAGTACTTTAGTGCCAGAACTGCACCATCTAGGTCTGAGTTGCATTCTTAGACTTTCTTTAGGGTCTGAGCTGTCTCTATAGCAACCCCTGTAGGCAGTTACAGTGCCGTTCCTGCCCCTGGCATCTTTAAGTGTTTGAAGACATCCCAGAGGAGTTCTGCTGAAAGGGTTAACTCCACATCTCCCCTGATAGACGTGTTCATCAGCACACTTATTTGTCTCTTTGATGTTTCCCAGTGAAGGGGTTATCTATCTAGAGGTGTTTGGAGTGAACAAGCGGCGGGCCGCTGTCTGACATTGATGCTAAAGCCAAAAGAATAGGTCAATGTGTCTGCTGGTTTGTAGAAGCGCTACACAAACGAGATGCCCACCACTCAGCGCAGCGTGGCGCCCCGGGGTGAAGGGGTGTCAGAAGCCGTTAGCCAAAGAGAGGCAACAGGCGCTGACACCAGTCAGAATGGCAGATGTCCACACGATTAGGCAGGGTGGCAAATGAGGGCACGGGACAGTCCAGAACTGGCTTGTAGAGGCTGTCCCCCCTGGATATGGCAAAAAGCAGACAGAGGCGTTTCTAACATGGGCAGCACGGCTTGACCACTCATAAACTTGGAGCCACATTAAAGGCTGACAAAATTGATTATGAGCTGATACCGGCAGCGACCTGATGGAGCCGTGTGCAAATGTGTGTGTGTGTGTGTGTGTGTGTAATCTATTCTTGTATTACTATCTTTGTGACCACCAAGAGTTTTAGACCTTCGGAGTGGGAACATTTCTGCTAAGTAAAGTCACTTAATATGAAAGAAACTGTTTCAGGTTTGCATTAAGGTTAAAGCTTTATGTTACGTTCCTGCTGCAGTTAATGTTGGTGATCGGTAATATGAAGAAGATAAGCATATGTGGGTGTGTGTGTGTGTGTGTGTGTGTGTGTGTGTTTGTCTACAAATTTCAGCCAAGGCCTGTCAAATCAAGCACACACTGTCAATTTGGCCCCAGACCAGCCCCCTCTAGTGGACAAAGAGTTGGGAGTTGCTCTGGAATTAACTCGGCATTGTTGGCTCAATGTGCATTATTGTAAAGTCTTTTATCAGAACCGGTCAGCTCAGCCCCTTTACAGTAACAGGTATTTACATTTTTGAAACCTACAAAGACCAATAAACTCACTCCTCATCCAATCACAATGTTTGACAACAAGGATTCGTCAAGAAAAATCACATTATTGTGAAATAAAAAGAATCGTATTATCTGCATTGTTCAGAGTTTTTAACATTGACCCATTTATATACAGTACTGTGCAGAAGATTTAGGCAGGTATGAAAAAATGCGGGAAACTAAGAGTGCTTTAAAAAATGGAAGTGTTAATAGTTTATTTTCCATCAATTAACAAAATGCAATGAACGAAAAGAAGAAGAATCCGAATCAAATCAATATTTGATGTGACCACCCTTTGCCTTCAAGGCAGCATCAACTTTTCTAGGTACACTTGCACACAGTTTTTAAAGGAACTCGGCTGGCAGGTTGTTCTAAACATCTTGGAGAACTAGCCCCAGATCTTCTGTGGGTCTAGGCTTC
>NC_045742.1:19209311-19212860 GCF_008692095.1 Etheostoma spectabile
TCTGTCTCTTCATGTCATCCCAGAAACACTCGATGATGTTGCGATCAGGGCTCTGTGGGGGCCATGCCATCACTTCCAGGACTTCTTGCTCTTCTTTACACTGATGCTTAATCACCTTGGCTGTATGTTTGGGGTCGTTGTCCTGCTGCGGAATAAATTTGAGGCCAATCACACGCCTCCCTGATGGTACTGCATGATGGATAACAATCTGTCTGTACTTCTCAGCATTGAGGACACCATTAATCCTGATCACATCTCCAACACTGTTTGCAGAAACGCAGCCCCAAACTTGCGAGGAACCTCCACCATGCCTCACTGTTGCCTGCAGGCACTCATTATTGCAGCACTTTTCAGCCCTTTGGCAAAAATATTGCCTTCTGCCACAGCCAAATATTTCAAATTTTGACTCATCAGTCCAGAGCACTGGCTGGCATTTTTCTGCACCCCAGTTCCTATGTTTTTGTGCATAGTTGAGTTGCTTGGCCTTGTTTCCATGTCGGAGACATGGCTTTTTGGCTGCAACTCTTCCATGAAGGCCACTTTTGGCCAGACTTCTCCAGACAGTAGATGGGTGTACCTGGGTCCCACTGGTTTCTGTCAGTTCTGAGCTGATGTCACTGCTGGACATTTTCCGATTTCAAAAGGAAATTAGCTTGATGTGTTTTCCATCTTCTGCACTAAGTTTCCGTTGGCCGACCACTAAGACTGCATCTACGATATTCAACGTTGCCTGTTTATTTTTGCTTTTTCAAAAGAGCTTGAACTCCACATCTTTAAACACCAGTCTGCGTTAAAAAAATTGTCTGGGAGAGACCTTGCTGATGCAGTTTAACTGCCTTGTGTCTTGTTGCTGTGCTCAGTCTAGCCATAGTATATGACCTGTGACACGAAACTGTTTTCCACAACTACACCTTGGTAGCAGAGTTTGGCTGTTCCTCACCCAGTTTTAAGTATCCTACACAGCTCCTTCTGTTTCAGTCAATGACTGTATTACAATCTACATGTGACATTGATGAGCATTAGGACCTCTTTGGTATAATTGGTTAATCATACACCTGACTGCAATCCAACAAAATCCCTTTTTTGCAAGTGCACCTATATGAATTGATGTTGGTTTGAAGGCAAAGGATAGTAACACCAAATATTGATGTATTTCATATTTTTCCTTTGTTCATTCTCTTTGCATGTTGTAAATTGATAAAAAATGAAGAAGTATTATTTATACTTTTGCAAGCAGTCTTGGTTTACAGGATTTTCACACCTGCCTAAGACTTTTGCACAGTAATCATTTCAATTTACATATTCAGGGTACATTTCCATGGCTTTCAATTGATTCTGTCTTGTAAACATAATGTTCTATGAAAGCATTCACTGTTGAACGCCTTTAATGATTTATTGGTTGCAGGACTCATTATGGACCATGGCTAACAGGACTTCCATCAATCTGGAATTCTAGATTGTTTCTACTGGTCAGGTGTGGAAAAACTAGCCAATATCAGGCAAGGTGGGACAAGATAGAAAAGCTTGTTTGTTTGTGACACTGGTGAAAGATCACAGTGATGGGTTTTTGCAAGAGTTCCATAGACCTATGAGACAGCTTTGCATTTAGTTAGGCACAACACTCGGTTGTCGGTGGCCCAAGAGCAAAAGAGAGAGGTGAATCCCAGGAGTTTTAGCCACACTTATGTAAGCTCTGATCTGATGTGCTGGCAGGCCTTCTCTGCCTATTTCTCCGCACTCCTCATCTCTTCTTCTTCACTCTCTCTCCTCCCAGAGATTACCTCGATTACTCTGGCAAGACATCAGAAGGAAATCAGGAAACATGGAGAAAGCAAGCAAAGAATTACTGTTGCATGACTGAAAGTGTGGCTTTAGTGTAGCTAGCGGGCAACTGCCATCTTCCAGAGTCGGGTATACTTTGGTCAAATAAAAGATTCATCCAGTTTTTTTCTGGAACACAACAGATGCATGTGAACGCTAAGGACTGACAGCTATATGAGCACAAATGGCAGTTTAGCCATGTGGTTCATGAATAAAGTATCCTTTAAAGATCAAACGTACGGCAAACTTCAGATCAGCTGACAATCTCTTCAAAGGCCCTGCAGAAGATGAAGCTGAGGCAGATACATTATTGTACAGCTACATCATACCAGATGACAACATCTCTCATTCCATATTGTTTTTCGTCTTTAATTATAAATCTATACGTGAACCACTTTTTAAAATTTTTGTTCTCCTACATTTACACACACCAGCATATCATGCGGAGTAAATGGCTCATAAAACATGTCTAATCTGCTAATACTGAATGAAGAAACCCCATCATCTCTTCGAGACAACCCTTCCTTTCCCCCTGCCTTTGTTTTCATCTCTGATGGAAATAGCAACACATGGGGCACTGTGTTTGTCTTTAAGATGGCACACAGCTAATCCTGTGTGAAGCTGGAGGGATCTCTTCAGCTACTCTTGTCAGCGTTGATTTGTCAACAACAATCTTTTCATTTCCTCTGTAAGCTGACACCATCATGTCTGCGCGATAATGTGATAGAGGCGAAGCTGGATTGAATCTGAGCAGGGTGCATTCAAAAACCAGGCTGCCACTCTGCCACCAAACAAGTGGAGCCTTTGGAGGGTTTGTGCACTGTGGCTTTAAAAAATAAAAGCTCAACACTTTAACAAACAAGCCAACCAACAAAAACTTGTTGACTTAAATGTGTTGTTTGTTTTGAGGACGCAGGAAGGAAAAAGCATATACATACTGCAGAGCAGCCATTTAATCATGCAACTGTTTGAAATAAAGGGACAAGTATTGAAGGTAATTAAAGATTCCAACCATGGTTGCTTGGCTGGTGAAAATGGAGCTATGAGCAAAAGAAGCAAACAACAATTAAAAAACCTCAATAGGAACACCCAGCTTAAAGCGAGCAATCATGTCCGAGATGCTGGGCCTAAATGAGGATGTTGTTTTCTCTTTTCTGTTCTGTCAATCTCCGCCAGAAAGCGATTTCCTCCTGAAGAGTGGCGGCCAGGGCTAAAAGCATGTTTTAATAAGCGCACTGACACATCCATCTTTGTTTCTGAGAGATAAGTCAAAACGAGCGCAGAGCAAAGCATCCAGGGCTAGCTGGAAGGATGCCCATTGCTGCATATCAGTCGAATGTGCTTCGGCACACAAAAACACACAAACGCGCACTTACAATTCAAGCACACATGCACACACATACATACAGAAGAGCTGTCACCCCAACTTAAATCCTATTTATCACCAAACCAATGGAATTTTTTCCTTGGAGCCGAAGGTGGTTGGCATGTTCACTTTATGCCTCCTCGGAGATTAGTGCATTCAGCCCTGCTCTGTTCCCACTGTGTCTCCTTTTAAGTCTTCCCTCTCATACTCCCCCTTCCTCTTCTTCTTCACATCATTGCGCTGCATTAAATGTGCTTTTATTTGTTTATTTATTTATTTGTTGTTTTTCATCTAAGGGAAAAAGGAGTGAAGTCTTAGATACCTGGGACTTATGGCTGGCTGGGGCTGGCAGCTGCGCTTGT
>NC_045742.1:19212870-19222989 GCF_008692095.1 Etheostoma spectabile
CGTGACAGAAATGTCCTCATTAGGTATCAACAAATGGCGTGAAGAGAGGCATGCTGCACAGGGGAGAAGAGGAGAGAGGAAAGAGGAAAGGAGATAGGAAAGGAAATAGGAGAGGAGAAGAGAGAGAGGAGAGAGGAGAGAGAAAAGTTTGCAAGCTTTTGACACTTTGTGCCTTTTATCTGTGCAGCATCTCAGGGTTTAAAGTAATGTGTGCTCTAAAAGATATTCATGCACATGCACACACGCGCACATGCAAGAGTTCACTTACTCTCTCTCTCACATACATACACACATACATACACATACACACACACACACACTACACACACAACACACAGGGACCACAACACACACACCACACACACACACACACACACACACACACACACACACACACACACACACAGAGTGCATTAGAGTAACTGTCATTATTATACACTATTAATTAAAGAGAAATAATAGAAGCCAGATGAACTTCTGTTCTGCCTAATTATCATGTCTTTGATACCAAACTGTGCAGAAAAAGCGAGTGAGAGAGCGAGTGAGCACTAGAGATAGAAAAAGAGAGGGAGACATGAGTGTACAGGGAGGTTCAGACTGGGACTTGGGGAGTGGAACTCGGTGAGAGGAGGATCTTAAGCGGCATCCCAATATGGCACCCATAACCCTTCCTTGAATTCAAAGCTCAATTTTAATTACAGAATAAATTCAGACATACACACATACAGGGCGATAAAGACAGAGACGGACTACAGGGAGGAAAAAAGGTTGTGAGGAAATGAAGGGATGGAAGAAAGGGAAAACGGCAGGGGGTAAAGGGGTAGAGGGAACTGTTGCTCATGGGAAAAACGGCAACAGCAAACAAACAACAATCATCTGTTTTATCTCTCTGCCTTTCCTCCACATCTCGTCCTCTGCATGCTTCTAGTGATCTTTGAACTCCGTGCTTCCACACCAACTCCCCTGTTGCCTTGTTTACATGTTGCCGCTACCAGGTTCGCAGCACTATGATTATTAACATCATTATATGTCTATGATGCTGCATGTCAAGGCACAAATCAACTTTCCTTGCTTGCTTTCTACTGGTCTAATGATCAGACTAACTATGAAACCTTTGTTGAAAACATTGCCATTAAAGTGCTGTAAAATCACACCTGATTGTTGTCGATGTGATAAACCACTTTGACTGTGTGAGTGAAAGTTGAGTGTATGAAATATGAGATTCACTAATACGAGAGTGAGAGGCAAACAAAGTGATGCTGGACACAACAGGAGAGACAGCAGGATG
This sequence comes from Etheostoma spectabile, assembly GCF_008692095.1. Taxonomy (NCBI): domain Eukaryota; kingdom Metazoa; phylum Chordata; class Actinopteri; order Perciformes; family Percidae; genus Etheostoma; species Etheostoma spectabile. Next base: position 19,214,159 of record NC_045742.1, read on the forward strand.
ATCAGCAGCGGCTCTTGGAAAAAGCATCGGGCAGTACATGCAATGTGAATAAGTCAAATAGGGGGAAGACAAAGAGATGAAGATGTGGAGAGAGAAAGAGGAAAAGTCAAAGAGATAAGGGAGAGAGAGCATGAGGAAGGGAGAAAGTGGTGGCACAGCTGAGGTTGACACTAATGAGGAGCCTTTGTGATGGGACCTGACAGAGGAGAAGAAAGCAGAATCCCCCGATACCGATGCTCCACAACACTCCTCCGCTTAATTGGGAGAGCCAGAGCCCACAATGAGGGTGTGTGTGTGTCAAAAAGAGTGTGTATCTGTTTTAGGAGGAGTAAGTGAATGTAAGACAAAGTAGACTTATATATATATATATATATATATATATATATATATATATATATACAGTGTATGCTCACTAAATTAAGCCTACGTATTGTTTGCCGGTGGATACATTTATGTAATGTTGCTAATGTAGGTATTCACAGCTCACTCCGCCTTCTTGGTGGATTTTCACACTTTTGGGTCCAGAATTTCACGCTTTTAGTTGATGTTGGCAAGATAAGCAGCTTTGAGCATTACATGCACACTGATGGCTTTGAGGTTCACACATCGGATATCTGCCATCTTCTCACATTCTTTAAAAGTGTAAGGAATCCAAAGCAAGAAGCCCACCCTTCCGTCTTGCTGTACCCACAAACGTACATGCATACTGTACTCATGCATTCACTCCAGCGACAGCACTTACACACTAGCATTAACTGAGGATTTGCACTTGATGTTACAGTGCAGCACTCGTGCACATGCATGCACTTAAAACTTGCACTTGTGCGGACACAAGTGGGGACGCTCCCTCACTCCCTGCGGTGCAGTTTCCATCTTTGACTCTGAATCAATCATTTTTAATTTATCAGAGGGGATTTGTGTCATGAAGGCTGATGCCAACTCCAATAAGACGAAAAAAAACAACAACACAACAGCAGTGAAAAAGCCAGAGCAAATCCCTGCTCTGATGCGATTATAACACACAACCAAATCAGGGCTGACTTGAATAGACACAGAACACAAAATCATATTAAGGGAAATTCGATGTGCATGGCATTACATTGCTCTCAATCTCCCTTCTTTTCTTTTTCTGCTCCTCTCTCCCTCATTCTCTCATTGACTTTCTTACTCCATTTGTTCCTGTCCTTCTTTCTATCTGTCATCATCACCATCGCCTCCTGATTTTTCAATGCTAGTGACCTGAATAATGTGTTGCCAGTGACTTATACGGTTGCTTCCTGTTCTCTGAGCTGATCTTCCGTGTTCTGCAGCCGGTAGTGATATTGCCATCCGCCCTCTCCCCAGGGACAAACTCTGTTAACTGCTCATGTCACAGGTAGCACCCAGGCTCAACAGCAACAGATTGAAGTTGGATACCATATCGTTTTCAACAACACCGTATATATATGGTAACAGAGGAAAGGCAATCTCTTAAACACTGCTGAAATGTGGCCACAGCAAAGCTCTTGTACAGTAATGTTTGATTTTAATGTCAAAATAGCTATGCCGCAAGCAGGTATCTTGTAAAAAAAACAAGAGCTTTGCAATCAGGAAGAGAGGTGAGTCAGGGAGAGAAACTGGGAGGTATCGAGAAGGGGGGGGGTGGGTACAGTATAGAGAGAGCGAGAGAGAAGAAGCTGAAGAGATGGATAGAGTAGGGTTGTTATGTCAGAGGCAGTCGAGCTGCTCTCATCTTGCCATTATCTCAAGCGCCCTCACATTACCATAATAATGGCTTTTAACCAAATGTAACACTCTCCAAAGCAGCACAAGCAGAATCTGTTTTAACCAAATGTAAAACACTCATCGGCAGGCAGAATTAGAGGGGCTTAACGTTAACATCACCGTAGACAGATGAGTGCCGTGTTGAAGGCATGTGTGGGTTTGAGTGGGCGTTTCAGGCTGAATATAGTCTGCTGATGTACTCTTGATCATACATACAGTATAATGTACAAAGATCATTTTGTGTGCCACATACACACCCGCAGATATACATCCCTGTTTGACTGTTGTAAATGTTCTGCAGCAACAAATACCAGTTTTTGATGTGTGCATGCATGTGTGTGTGTGTGTGTGTAACCATGTTCATGCTACACATGCTGTATGTGTATGTACATGTGTCGGTGTATAAGTGTGTGTGTGTGCGATTGTGTGAGTCAGAGTTGAGCTCCAGGTCTGGCCAGGTACTCTGCATGTGTTTCCCCCGTCCAGATGGTCTCTCGGCAGGCCTGGGACGGGGCGCAGGGTGTCCTCCTGCCCTCCCACCCAGCCACCACAGAAGGTCGACTCGACCGCGCCGCCCGCCTGCCCTGCGATGCCGCCTTCCAGACCAACAGCTCCCTGCCAGAGGAAGAAAAAGTGCCAGAAAATGGTATTGAAAGCCAGTTTGTGCCATATATGTCATTACACAGGTGCATTTGTAATAATGACCTTATGTTAAACTGACCAGAGAAACACACATGGAAATGACATGACTTTTTAAGCTCTCTTTCTCTCATACTTATATTTCTGTCTTCCTGTTGTTTCCTCATGTTGCTCCATCTCCTTCCTCCTTGTCTCGCTTTCTTCTGCCATGTCTCTAGTGTTAGAGTTATTGTGCAAGTGTGTGTGTGTGCGGTGAGAGGTGCCAGGAGAGTGTGGAGACCCACAGATGGTCAGGGTGGTTCCCACTCAGTGAGATCTGGGTCAGAGCCCACTCTCAGATTAGTGGGCTTCACTCGTGAAGCACCACCCACAGGTTTCTGGGCAGACCTGGATCTGACACAGAGGTTTTGTTTTGTTTTGTTACAGAGTCACACACTCATCCATGATATCATATTGTTTCCACTAGCTCTTGAAAACAGGCATGTCACCTTTGTGTGCACCTGACTTTTGCATTAGTTGTTATTGTTAGGGCTTAAAATTTGAGCAGTCTTCCTGAATAGAAGATTTAGTTGGATGACCAAAATGCACATACAAATATAAATTTAAATGCTAAGTGCTAAAAGCCTTTTGCATGTAGTCATTATCTCATTTTGGGCCTCTGTCCTAGCCTGCAGAGCTAAAAAACAATGCAGTCCCTTGACGCATATTTTCAATGTCTCTTACGGCAGAAAAACTACAATGCAAAAGCAAAACAAAGGCAACTCTTCAGCAACCACGAGGAAATCAGCAAACAACTCTATAGATACACATAACCAATAAGCCAAGGGGTTCCTGAATTTTTAGATACAAATGTAGATAAGAACTGTAAGAACTGAGTAAAAAATATCACTAATATGTGGTTTATGCAGATTTCATGTGTGTAAAGGGTCAGTTTGGGAGCAGAGGTGCAGCTGGAGGCTCTCTGGATCTGTATTTAGTGTCTAACTCAAAGACTCTTCAGCAGGGTGAATGCTTGGTGATACAGTTGGGCTAAATACCATCTGCTAGCAACACACTGCTAGCAACACAATGCATCACATAACACATACACCAGCCGAAATGCTCTTTTTGGCAAATGCTCAGTGGATGCTATAGAACTGGCCAATCACTAATCCATGCTTCATAAGTGGTCATGACAGAACGTATAGAGGGGTAATAGTGTCACAGTGTGTAGAGCAGCATGCCATCACTGATCCTGTCAGCTCTCATTTTTTACAATGACGCTCATGTCCTTCAAACACACACAGACACACAGACACACACACACACACACACACACACACAAACACTGGTACATGCACTACCACGTGCACAGACCCACACAACAAACCAGCCTAATGAATTAATTACAATCATAGCCAGTGTATTTGTGTGCATTGGGTACTAATAGGAAGTGACAGGGGCTGTGGCAATGTCATCACTCCAGGCTTCCTGCACCCCCATCACCCAGTTCAGCTTGACATTTCTATCTTTGTAGTGTGGTCACCTGTCATTCTTTGAGCTGCATGTTAGCTTATCCCTTGTACTGACACAACTGCATGTGCATGAACACACACACACACACACACACACACACACACACACACACACACACACGTCTGATCTCATCTCAGTCTCTCAACACTGTGTGATTTACATGTGTGTATTTATTCATCATGTTGTGGAAAGGAAAATGGGATGATTCTACAAGGTTATCCATTTACTTAAATGATTTATTGCTGGCTTTAAGGTTAAAGTTATGATTACAATGATGACAATGTCCGCCTCAAGTTTTGCAAGGTAGGAGTTGTAAGATTTGTGTACATAAAGGTGCTGGGTTGAGGGACTCCAATGTACTGCAGAATAAAATGAATAAAGCCTCCACAGCAAATATGTGGCTTCTCACCTCATTCATTATGTAATGGGAGTAACAGCCCTCCTCCCTCTCCTCCACCCCGTCCTTCCCTCAGCCTTCCCCTTCTGTTCACCACCTGTACGGGAACCGATTCTCCCTTCTCTCCGCATGGAACTTCAATCTGTTCTACAGCAGATAGAAGGATTGAGTGTTGGCATTTAATCTTTTGAGTCTTATTTTTTTGAATCTATATTTTGTCTCCTGCACGTGGAATTCAGTGACTGACATGCCTGGATCCCACCTCGAGTCAAATTCAAAAGGTTAAAGGTCTGACATTTGAACACAGAGCCAGCAGGCTTGATGTTCGTATACACGTGATGTCGTTCATAAACACACAAGCACATGCCGGCAGCAGGCATTTCTGCTTGTTGTGTGCGGTTCTGTGTCATGTGTGTAAGCATCTGTGCATCTGTGTATGTCTGTGACCTTAAGCCCATGGCTCTGCCTACTTATGTTTGTAGATATTTGACATATGAGCTTGACAAGCTTTGCCGATTTACTCTACTGTCAATTTTCATATTCGTTATTACCTGTCGCAGCTACATGTGATCGGTATTGTATTAAGACTGTAATTTCAAATCTGTAACATGTAAAAAGAAGGACATGACATGAGTAATTCAATAAAAAATTTTGAGGGAGGGATGACACAGATGGACACAGGAAGACAGAAGGAAAAATGAACAGCAGGTGAAAGGAGAAATCATTTACATACTAACTCTCAAACACATACATGCAGGCTATATAGAAGTGGCAACAGAGGGCTGATGGTTTCTTCTCATTGCTCAAGATAAAATTGATGATAATTCCATTAATCTTGTCTGTTCTCTCCCTCCATCTTTCTCAATCCCCCCTTTTTTTTTTCCTCAGTCCTTTTATAGATGAAAGGCTTCCACTTTTTCTGTCAATGGCCTGCAGTCATTTGAATTAAACATTGATCTTATCGGAAGTTTAGTCACTGCGTCCGTGACAACTCACTGCCTCAATAACCATGTGTCTCGTCGCAGAGCAAAGGAGAGAAGGATGAAGGAGATGAGAGAGAGAGCAGAGAGAGTTTGAGAGGACGACATTAAAAGGAAAGAAAGGAGACAGACGGGGACATGGGGAGCCTAGTAGGGAGACAAGGAGAACACAGCGGGGATGAGAAGAAAGAACAAGGGATTTGGCAAGAAGCAATTAAGAGAGGAAAGAAGGAGAGGAAGAAAGAATCTGCGGTGGAGAGGCAAGGCTCACACAGAATAGAAAGGGGAAAGGTTTTTTTTTGAAGTGCAATGTTCAAATCTCTCTTTTGTTCCTGTCAGTGTCCAAAACCTGCCACAACTTATCTCTGTAACTTTTTCTCCCAATCCTGTCCTCCCTCACTCCCACCATCAACAAAAAGACATATCTGCTGATCAGCTAGGCTACCATCACACAGGCCCACATTCTTCTTCTTCTTCTGAAATATTAAGAAGTTACATTTTCAACATCTCCGTTCAGGCAGTTGCTGTTGCTTGAAGCGAAAGGATCAGAGATTTAAAAAAAAAGACAATTGTGCTTTGACGTGCACGTAAAATCTCCTATGTTTCAAATCTATAACCTCTGCAAAGAGAGGGGTAAAAAAGGCAATGTAGACACCCAGTTCTCAAACGCACAAAGTAAGATAAACAGAACAGGTTGACCCCTAGCTGGGGATGCATAAACCTTGCTGTCCCCCCCCTTCTGGCCAAAACTTTTCTTCTATGTTTTTTTCCCTGCTTCCTCCAACTGTGGTTTGTTGTTGGGCACCCTGAGGGGACGGGGAGATGAAACGGAGCTGGTCTCAGGGGAGCACCAGCATCGAATGGGGAGGCCCTGCGCTCTCTCGGCACTCACCCCTCCAGCGGCATGCCATTTCTGGGATGAAACATCTCCAGAGCGGGACGACGAACGAGTTGGACCCTCTGGTTTACACTTGCCCTTTTTCATGAGTGCATTGTACACACACATTTACACACAGACAGACACACACCTCTGAGGATGTGGTTTTGAGAGAGCGTCACAGATAAAACTTCCAGTCTCCGCATTATTCATGATCATTGGGTAGACTCGAGGGAAAGTAGAAAGCGAATTCAACTCGGATAACAGCAAAAGTGCGTTAAGGAAGTAGAATAAAACTAATGGGCTAGTTTTCAAAGAATTCATGAATATCTCTCTCCTCTGCTTCCATCCCTTTACGTTCCTCTCTGAGGGCATCTGGCAGCTAACTGTGGAGTTCCCTCACTCCCATGGCCCTGGGGTGGCACAGCCTGGGCTCCCAGAGTGCACTACTGCCCAAGGAATACCTCCCCATTTGGGTTAATCTCTCTCTCTCTTTCTGTCTCTCTCTGTGTATCTCTCTCCTGGTGTCTTTCCCTCCCTTGCTCACTCTCTTTTTGCTGCAGTAGGTATGAATAATTAAACCTGTGTTTCCTCTCATGTCATGCCTCTGTCTGCCACCCCACCTCCCGCCCTTACTGCTGTGTCTCTCACTCAGGCTGAAGTGTTATAACAGAAGTGAGTCATTTAAAAGAGGGAAAAGGCTGCAGATCAAGGAGAGTTGAGCTCAGTTTGGAACTTGGCATGTTACATAAGCTGTCACTGTGTGTTATTGACTGAGAGAGAGAGAGATGGAGGAGAGAGACAGAAACAGAAAGAGAGTAAAGGTGAAACTGTGATAATGGTGAACAGAAAAAGCTAATAAGAGAAAGATGGAGAGCAAAGGGGAGTTAATGGCATGTAGAGTAATAACAACAGAGGTGATAAAGTCGGGGTTTTTTTAAGCTGCAAGCCGCCCTTCATGGACAAAACACTTGTCACAGTTTGTAAAAACCCCTTCAGAACCTGAAGGATCCATTCATGCACATGCGACATGTGTAATTCTTGTAGTAGGCAGTTGAAAAGTTATTTGTTTTTTTATTTTCCTGCATTTTGTATAACTCTATTTAAATCGCAAGGTCTCAAGAAAAAGTAAAACCATGCAGTTACAAAACATCAAACAGATCAGATCTGAAGTTCAACATTTACATGTTTACATGCACCCATATGCAGAGAATAATCAGTGACAGATAATCAGAAGGATAATGTCAATACAGTAATAATATAGTACCCTGAGCTCTACACAGCAAAGTAGTGTCTTTCAGCTCATTGTTTTGGTTTTTCAGCTACAGTATACAGTTTTAGCTCAGCTTTATTGTTCTCATTAGTTTCCTCTCATCAGTAAAACTAGCTTTGCGAGCCAATTGCACACTACCTCCTCAGCACCAAACAGCAGACAAACACAGTTAACAGCTAGCAGGTGAGCGTAGCAAAGCATTTGGCAGTTAAAGAGTGTGATGTTTACTCAGTAGTTGTAGAGTCCAAAACAGGGGTACAATGAGAGTGAATATTGAACTTACATTCATCGGGTGGCCAGAAACATGACGACATCTAAATGCTAACGTTGCGAAACCAAAGATCAGGTCGTTCTTGACAAGTCTTTTGTATCTGTTTGGCCAAGACAGTCCCAGACCAAATACATAGGAGACAAGGACAAGTCAGAGATATTAAGAAACACATGTTGAGAATTACAGCCCTGTCCAAATCAAGGAGAATGGTTCAAAGTTGTATGACTAAAGGAATTCAATGCACAATGCAAAACAATCACCTTATCCTTGCACAACATTTTTGCCAGTATGCACCCATGTACCCTTCCATCTGTGCACACATCTACCTCTTCCTCTCATCTTTCCCTTTCTCTCCATCTCACTGGCAACTCCTTACCTCTTTCCATCTCTCTTCCCTCAGGTGCAGTATTACCATAATGGCTTCTTGTGACAGTGATGTACCAAGCAGCAGTATGGAAATGCAACGTGCCACAGCACACATTATCAGAGCTGAATGCATTAGATGTCATTTGTGTGTACACTTTGTGAGTATACGGCTGTGCGGTCATTATGTGTTAAACTGTTCTGTGGGAAACAGGAGGAGAGGAGGGGGACAGAGGGAGGGAGAGTGATGGCAAACTATATTTCATGTACAGTACAGTAAAAGTGTTCTGCAGCTTGCATGCAAAAAGGAGTGAGGTTTAACAGTGAGATGAAAATAGGAAACGAAAAGGGCTGCATGTCCTTTTTTTGCATACCTACAATATTAACTGCTGTACAGTAACCAAGCAAGTGTGGCGTGTTTAGCCACGGAACTGGCTGAGGCTGGTCTGCGTGTCATGGCACGACTTTTATGTAAATCTGTTCATAATAGGGACAGATGTAGATGCAGTAAGAATGTAGATAGCATGATAACAGGATAAATTGTTTGTCTTCTCGCTAAACTGTCTGCACTCTTTCAGTGCATTTTTAGACAGGCTTCAGGAATGGAAACGTCTGCCATTCGGTCGGTTCACTGCTCAACAAGAGAGACAAAGTTTGTGCAGGTAGGTCAAACAACACAGGACTTTGCCCCAGAAGGCCGCTGTTCATGTCCCCTGTGAAACCAAAAGTCAAAAGTCACTTATTTAAACGTA
>NC_045742.1:19222999-19227628 GCF_008692095.1 Etheostoma spectabile
CCCAAACCATGATCTTTTCCAAACCTAACCAAGTACTTTTGTTTCCTGAACCTAACCCAACTTTAACCGTTTCACAATGTTAACTATGTGTTTTAAACTGTGACTGTAAAGTTTATGTTCGGGGACTTTTTGATCTCCTGTCACTTTAAGAAAATGCTACCATGGGTCATATTAGAGGGTAGGAACAAACAACGTAATGTGGTCGTATTGTCATGGTTGCACAACAGGCAGCAGGAAAAGAACTTAACTGCAGACAAAGTACTGGATTATTTAAACAATTGAATAACTAAAAGCGTACAGAGTCCAAAAACAGGTAGGTTACAACAAAGGTAACAAGTACAAAATCCAAAACAAATGGGAAAACCGGGAACACTGAAAACACTAGGACACTCACGCTAGGGCAAAGGCTGGTAATCTTGACACTGGGGAGACAACGACCCTAAACAGACAAAGGGAGCACACAGACTAAATACACAAGGCAACGAGTGTGGTAATGAGAGACAGGAGACATGAGGGCTGACAAACAGGTGAAACACATCAGGGCAGGGCAGACAATCACAATGGAGGGAAAACACACGTCAGACCGTTTTATGAAACATGGATCAGATTCTTGTTTGAATATACAAATAGCACATAGGATGGACTTTTATCGCTTGCACAGTTTCAAAAAATGTTTCATTGTCGCGTTGATAAGTAGGCCTAGTCTAATTTGGTGTTTTGGTACAGTTGGTTTTAATGCCTGATGTGAAGTGTAGGCCTATAGGAGTACACTTGAAATCCCTGAACAAGCAGCGTCGTTCTGCACCGTCCTTCTGCTTTTCCCCATTTACGTAGTGTTTAGTTTTACATATGTAGTTTAAACTTCAATTAATCCACGGTTCACATGTATGCATGAACTGTGGTGGTCCATTACACTGTAGGCTATATTTAACATCACTGATAATGTTGGATCAATAGAATGTAGAAAACATTACACTTCACAACGTTTTGCATCCATAACATGATTGTATTATTGTACAATTTAGCAGTAAAAGCAGTGGCCTATGTAAGTCAAGCCTACATTTTGTTACTGTGTAGCAAAACGTGCTCCTTGGGGAAAAAGTCACCATAAGCCCTGTTCATGCTAATTAAACAACTGGACTTTGGGGTCAAGTAAACTTTGGGCCCATATCCCAGATGTGAAAGCCCCCTTACTGGACTACTGAACATAATAATTTATATTTTGTATTTTGAATTGTTACCTGCCACCAGAATGGTTTAATTTTCTTGCCATCAATTGGTGCCTATAAATATATCAGAATGCAAGAATTTACTGTATAACCAGTGGGGACCAGACACACAATATGTACAGTGACAACAAGGAACAACATACTGTAGAGAATGACAGTAACAGGATACAAACGGCACTGCATAGGCAGCATGTGTCAATTTGTTATAATAGTGTTCTCTTTAAGAAGTAGTAAGCATTGTTCGCCAGTTACTTACATGAAATGTTTAAAAATCTGGTAATAAGGTACTGCTTAGATAATTTCACCCTCCGTACACAATTCTAATTAGTGAATGAACGTGTCTGTGGGTGGGGCAGCATAGGCGTGGTAATGTGGGCTGGTGTGGCTACAATACCAGAACTGAATTTTTGTCCCAGTCCGCCCCTGCAGACCCTTGGCTTTGTTACCAAATGCATCAATGTGGGATGAGATTCGTTTTATTTTTTATTTTTTACCAGTGGCATGTATGTTAACCTGAGCAGATCTCTATTAGATGATTGCTGTTATTTTCCCTCTTCTCTGTTTCTGAGTCCACTGGAAAAGATTCAGAAAGATTGAATGGCAAATCCTCCACTGTGTCCCCACTAAGGACACCAGGCTAATGAATGAGGTTTCAACAATAATCTCTTTTTATTTCATATTACTGAATCACTTTGAGAATGTCATGAGAACGTAATGATGATTCCTCTTCCTCTTTCTAAGAACATTGACCTCCTCCCTCCAACATAACATATTATTTCCTCTCCTGTGTGTGTGTGTGTGTGTGTGTGTGTGTTTGTGTGTGTGTGTGTGTGTGTGTGTGTGTGTCTGTATACGTTTGTTACAGCAGGTGTGAGTGTGTGGTCTGAGGTTCGTCTCCTCAATGCAGCAGGACACTGGTATGAGTCACTGTCTTGCCATGGGGACATTTCCTTCCCTCCTCATAAATATAGCAAACCCTAAAGTGCAGAAAAATGTTCCTTTTTGAAAATGGAGAGAACAAATATGTATGTATATGAATATTTCAACATGTATATAAGCTCTGAAAGACTGTGAGGATCTGTTTTAAAATCATTGTAAGGAAATTAAAAAAAAAAGTAATACAGTTTGGATTGATATAGGTGCATGGGATGTATTGTGCAAGTGAAAGAAGTTTTTAAACGCAAAGAGAGAGAGCTCAAAGTTCATACGAATCATGGAGATGGTGTGCTCTTTTGTTAAATAAAGGCAAAGAGGGTGGGGAGGGGGGGGATGTGTATCCGTGGGCATTGCTTCAGGGCATCACACTCTGAGTGCCAGAGAGAGAGAGACAGAAAGAGGAGTAGAGGAACATCCTGTCACCTATCAATCTCTCCTCTTCAGGTTTTATTTATTTTACTGTTTTATCCCCTCACCTGTTTACACAAATTGTTTTTCCTTCAACCTCTCTACTTTCAAATGACGCACTGCTCAGTGTGAATGTTTTTGTTGTGGAAACTCGAGAGAGGGGACAATGAGGCCTCCAAACTCCAAGTCTTCCTTTTTGTCTTTAGGCTGTCAAAGTTATTGCTGTCAGTTTTCATTTACTATACAATAACATTACAGTTTACGCTTGTATTAGTTTATTGAAATGTGTGTTTACTACTGTGTGCTCTCTTTTTTTTCAAGCGCTTCTGTGCTTCTGCCACCATTTTCTGTCCTGCGTTTGAAATTGTTTGTTGTATTCTGACAGAACAGATGATGGAAAGCACTTTTTGCAGCACTAACTCTCAGTGATTCACGCTAACTGCAGCCTCAGAAACTCTTGCACAATCCCATTTCCGCCAAACTGGGTGAGAAAGTCAAGAATTCATTTATAGTCTCTACCCACTCAATCCTTTTCACAGTCATTGGGGACTAAGAAAAGATCACCAGTCAGTTAGTCAGTCAGTCAGTCACAAGGCTACACAGATAGACAAACGCTCTCTCTCAGTCACATTCACATTCAGGTTCTTACCTAATGATGTTTCCTGGAGTGTGGGAGGGAAACAGCATCATGAGGAACTCCACAAAGGCTCGAGCACTGTGAAGCAGCTGAGCCACCATCCCACCTTTATGAGAGAATTTGTTACACATATCCCTCATACAAATACATACATATATCTCGTTATATGTATCATATCATCAATGAAGCTGTTGACTTGTTGGCTCTATTAGTTTCATGTCATCCAGCCCCTGTCTGACATCACAGCAGGACTTATTAAAAGCATCTTATGAGCATTTTAAGAAGTGGGATGTCTTCAGATCCTGCCACTCGTATTATCTCTGACAGCTCAACAGTGGCCTGGAATTCTACCCTGAAAAAGTGTCGGTAGAATCCAGGATGTTATTTACCAAGCATGGTTGGGTGGTTTTATTACCTTGTGTTTATGTACAGTATATGTTAAGGTATATGTGCAGATAATAAAAAACATTTTATTGGTTAAAGAATAATTACTATCAGGATATCCAGCTCTGACAGGCTCATTGCTGTGAGTTTGGTATGCATGGTTTTCATCATGCTTGGCATCAACATGGATAAGGTGTTGTTGTTGAAGGACAACTCAAACACCGAACCTTAAAACAATTGTACACACAACCCATATTATAATATACTGGCATAGGCTATTTACATTATCAATGATAAATAAAAAGTTGTACATCAGAAATAGTCTGTTCTCATCTTATATAGTGGTGAGAAGTTGAATTGCCCCCAAACTTTTGAACATTGCTCTTCCCATAATGCTACATCTGTCAATGGATCTCTCTTATAAATCAAACAATATAAGGTGTCACAGGGGCTTACCGTAGACACTTGAAACTTCAAATGTCACATGGCATTAGTCGTTTGATAAATGCTCCAACACAAAGTTTCAAAACAGCGTGCAGGAGTGACACAAGCTTCAGTATCGTTGGCCCATCTCTATATCCAGGATAGATCCTTACCAGTTGCTAGTCGCTCAGTCAGTGTGCTTTTGGTGAGTAACGCTAGTAGGTACATTTAAGCACACAGCTACTGTTGGTGCGGTGTTCGGTCACTGTAACCAGATATGTTTCCATTCTCTCCAATTTTATTTTTTTAAAATAATTTTGTTTGCCACTGCTATGTGTTAACGTCAGCTCAAACGCCATCACAAAGATTACTTCTCCTACTGTTTCCCTGGATACTGCAGAAGTGTTAGTGTCTGCTGTCTCCAGTTTGTGGGACTTTAGAGGGACAGATGGAGGAATCCCTCTCATCGCCCACCCCTGCTTCAGCTTTCATCCCCTGGGAGGACTCACATCTCCCTCAACACAGAGGTGTTTTCAAATTAAATACTATCTAATGAACTGGAAAACCTGCCCCCACTTTGCTGTGTGTGTGTGTGTGTGTGTGTGTGTGTGT
>NC_045742.1:19227638-19232907 GCF_008692095.1 Etheostoma spectabile
GTGTGTGTGTGTGTGTGTGTGTGTGTGTGTGAATTTGTGGAGTTTGTGTTGGGGAAGTGCTGGAGAGCAGGTCGGGAAAATGAAAGAAAAACTGTGTGAGAGATTAAAAGAGAGAGGTATTTGCATTGCAATCTAGTGATTGCAGAGCCTGTGTGTGGCGTCATGAAGCGTGTGTTCGTTAATTGTATATCTCTGCAGTTCTAATTGCTTTAATTCCCTGTAATTAATCAGTAATTGCAGTGAGGAGCCATGCACAGTTTCGCTCGGAACGCAATAGAACTTTTCAATATGGAGTACATAAATATAGATGAGAGAAAGGAACCAACCAAGATGGTGTGGAAACAGAGACGGAGGGAGAGAAGAAAAGAAAGAAAGAAAGAAAATGGAAAAAAGAAAAACTACTATATTTAGTATTCTCTGAGAGGCCTGAACCATGAAGTATATGGCAGGGTCTCATTTGTCATTAATGTATTCTGATGTGAATGAAAATGAGAGATTATGGGTGAAAGTGGAGCAGTCCCCACAGACTTGCAGCATTGCCGCAAGTAATTCCCCACAACTCAGAGGAGAAACCTTTTTATTGGAGAGACACTCGAAGGTTTGTCCACAAAACAGTGAACACTATTGAGGCAACATTTTATTGCACCTCATGTTTGAGATTTTGGACTTCATATGTTTCTGTCTTTAATGTTTTACTTGAGAAATCTTGAGAATATGTGTGCATCTTCATGTGTGTGCACACAGGAAGGGTGTGGCAGCTGTGTCCAAGAAGATCTCTGTCCCATCAGTCCACCAGAGAGAATCCCTCCCACTTACTGTTGCAAGGTGATCCCTTCCTCTCTCTCTCTCTCTCTCTCTCTCTCTCTCTCTCTCTCTCTCTAGCATACCGTACCCTCTCCCAGCGTTCACTTCCTACCTCAGCCTTCCCCCCTCATTAATTCCCAATTAAGACAGCAGCCCACCCACACACCTCCTTATTGCATATATTGCACATAAATGATTTTTCTGGTCAGACTTTTAATTTAGAAAGGTTTGAGCTGAGGCTAGCAGACTCACTGAACTGTGTGAACGTGTCGGTGCGCACGCAGGGGTGTGTATGTGTATGTTGTATAATGATCGTTTCTCTGTTCCCATCCCCAACCCCAGATGAAAGCAAACCTTTGTCATTCTCGATCGTTTTTTAAATGAGGGTTGGTGGCTGGTCTTCGGTGACCCGCTGCGCCCCTCCCTCCTCCTCTGCCTTCTATTTGCCCCCTTGCCCACCAACCCCCTTCCTCATAAATGGCCCCGGCTCCCTCGTAACAAGCTGGATTCTCATAGATCTCCATCAATTTGTGTCACACCAGGGATTCACTTAACAACGTTGCTTTTGCCACATCAACCCACAAAAACTATGCATTATTAAGGATAGAAAAACAGCCTGCAAAGTGTATGCCACAGCCTTAGTTACACAGCTAAAAGATACAAAAAAGAGCTAGAAACAGAAAGATAAAGCTGAGAGAAAGCCAGAGAGTGAAAGAGAGAGACTAATGATAAAAGGCTCACATTTTAAATGCCAATGTGGCCATGATTTTCTCAGTATTTTAGTGGTTTGACTGTCAAGCGGAAAGCTTGCTCCGCGGCTCTCTGTACTGTACTGTATACGGCTACTCTATACTTTTGCATAAGTTGCACACAATCCACGAGTAGCTCAGATCAGCGTGGGCAAGCGTTCTCTAAATGGTGGGACATTACTGTTAAAATGCAGCATGTCGAAAGGCCCCACGTCGGATAAAGAAATTTAAGGAGCTTCATGTTTGGCTCCTGAGAGCCCTCAAACAGCACACTGTTCTGTGTAGTTCACACCCACAGCAACTGATATGCACATACACCAAGATTCATTGTGTGTCCAGAAAGATCAATTAGAACACACGCCAAATAACCTGAACATTTTCTTATGGCAACAATTCACCTTTAAACTTAATTTACGATGTCATGATCTTTAACAATCATAAATGATTCATGAGCAGGAGCAGCTTTCTGTGGCACGATTACAAACTGGACAGTCAGGCTCTAATTTGGGATTTAATTAAAGGAAGTCAACATGAAGAAGCTGCACTGACAAGAAATGGAGAATATGTTAACTTAGAGAATGCTTCATTGAGCATTTAGCCACTAATGAGTTTCATTTAACTGCAGCTCTGAAAGGTCAAGAACCCCAACATG
Organism: Etheostoma spectabile; assembly: GCF_008692095.1. Taxonomy (NCBI): domain Eukaryota; kingdom Metazoa; phylum Chordata; class Actinopteri; order Perciformes; family Percidae; genus Etheostoma; species Etheostoma spectabile. Next base: position 19,229,844 of record NC_045742.1, read on the forward strand.
GGGGCCAATGGGCTTTGTACAGGCTGCATTTTGATATGGGCAGCCAGCATTTACGACAAGTGCATCAGCAGCCGAGTCAAGTCAGACTGAGTCGAGTATACGGGCTTACAGAACGGTCCCAGCAGCGAGCACATGCAGCTACGGTAAGTGCCAAGGGGAAAACATGTACCAGTCTGTCACCACTCTCACTGCTTAAAGCATGTTAAACGTTGTCACACAATACTGGTGAGTTTGTAACAATGTTTAAGGTTGTAATGCTACCACTTACTGTATGTAGCTTACAGAGAGCCTTTGTCAGTGCCGGACGTTAGAGTGCGAGCACAGGGCTATTTCCTTGAGAGACGATGTACTAATGCAGACCAAGGTTATAATCGTTAACAAAAACAAACAAAATAACAAGAACTAGTTGGGAGAAAACCTTGTTGTTAACTGAAATAAAAATAAAAATGAAGCATTAGGAAAAAAAACAACTACACAAAACTGTAATGTCTGTTTGCAAAACTAACTAAAAAACAAAAAAACAAAAACAAAAAAATGTCCTTAGTTTTTGTCTTTGTCAGTGTCTTTCATACAGCAAATAACGTTCTATTTTTCAGAGTTGACATTTCTGACCACAGATCTGTTTTATACAGTCCATACCGTAGACATACTAATACAGTTTCCAACTGGGAACCCAGATATTCCAACATTCCATGTAAAATTAAACACAACATAGTCCATGTCCCTCGCCTGGCATCATGGCTGTACCAAAAGTCGGAAGAAAGCGGCAGAGTCTCATTTGATTATAACTGTCAGATGAAAGCAAGTGCCAGTGGAAAGTGAACATGTATATGTAGACAGTTTACAAAAGGGAAAAATCCCACAAATTTGTAAGTACATTTGAGAAGCGTGCACAAGGAGGCTAACCTAGCTTACCTCAACAAGGTAAAGGAGAAAGCAAAGCCTACTCAACTGTGTGAGTCGATTGACTTCAAAAAGTTTGCCATTCTACTGGAAACAAAGTTCAAAACACCTGTTCATGTTTGTTTTCTTAAGTCTATTGGCTATTTAGATTTTTCCTGGCACACTTCACTTGCATATTTTGCACTCACTGCTGCGTCTTGTGTAGACTGTTTACACATTTGTGTAAATCATATGTACATTTTCTGTACCGGTGTTATTGTTGAATACATTGTTGAAAACGTATTTCTAAAATTTGCATGATGTTTTTGTTGAGTTATTATTGCATAACACTTTTTCTGAGCTTTTTGAATCATGCCCTTGACAAATAACCAATATTACAAAAAAGACTAAAACTAACACTACAACTGTTAAAAACTCAACCAAAACCAAGCATTTTCAAACAAATAAAAAATAAACTAAACTAGCAAACCCACTTTATAAACTAATTAAAAGTAAACGGAATTTGAAAACCAAAAGTCAAAACAGAATCAAAATTAAACCTAATGAAAAGTGCAAAACTATAATCTTGGTGCAGACAAACAAATCAAAGAAGCAAAGGTATCAGTAGAAAAGAATGATTCATACATTTTTAGCCAGCACAACTTAACACAGGAGACTGCTATTCAGTTCAGTCAATGTTGTGTTTTTTAAACATTAACATTAAGCCTAGCTAGGTAGACATTTGAGCTCAAACATGATCTTTCCCTAAACCCAGCCAAGTTGTTTTTGTCTCCAAACCTTTACCATACATTGTACTTTTTTTTTTTGTATGGTGACTTTTGTGTGGTTTTGGAAAATACAATGTCGTCCTTTGGACAGGGGCATCAGATCAGAGAATGCTTCTATGTGTTGTTTTAAAGGGCATGGACAAACACATTGTTTCATTTAGTTTGGAGGACTTGTTGATGGGTTGTTTTCGTGATCATCTATCCTGCTGGTTATCACCCCACCACGACATGGCCCTTCTTGCACACACACACACGCAAAAACACACCTTGCTGAATTCACATTGCACCTTCTCAACAGTCGCAGTAATAAGATCAAACTCGCTCGGTGAAACCCAACCTTTGTTTTATTCGATGGAGGCATGAAATGAGATTCTATTAATACCCGCAGCCCAATTGGGTTGGCTGGCTGACTCCCAACGGAGGCAGCACTGAAAAGGTTAGGTGCGGCAATTATGCAGGTGGAGTTGCAGAGGAGATGGGAGAGAGGAGGAGATGATTCTGCCTTGATCACTGGCTCTAAACAAGGTGTTATCAGCAGCAGTAGATGGGGGGGGGGAGATAAAGAGAGAGAGTAAGAGAGAGAAGAGAGAAGGGGGTGAGGAGGGGAGGTGGGTTGGCTGCCAGAACGGCGTTAATGACTCTTCTTGTTTTTTGAAGCAGAGTTTCCTTTTCAAAGGCAAGGCAATTAGAGGGGGACTAGTTCCGTTGTGCTTGGGCTACTGCAGTGACTTAGTAAAGCTGTCCTGCCGGCCAATCACTGCCGGACAGGAGCGACCGGTGAAATACTAACACGCACACAGCGATTTGGCGTAATGGCTGTGCTACACACACAACTGGCGTACCTACACATATCTAAGCAACCTTTTCTTTGTGGAAACACAGTCTTTAAACATACACATTCTCTCTTTCTCATCTCAATGAGGATGAAACGCATGCGTTAATGTTCAAGTGCATGCACGCAGGATGACAAGCATACAGTATAGTTATTATATTTCTGATGGCTTTACATGGCAGCCACACACTATATGTTAAGCACAGGTGACACAGATAATTGGGACCCTTCAAATCACATTATGCTGCCTTGCTCAAAAGAAAAGAGAAAACATGAAGAATGTTGCCCTTCTCTCGCTACCCAACCTCTCTCTTTGTCTCTTTGGATTATCCGGTAGCACAGCAACACACCCACCATTAGTTTGCTGCTGCTGCTGACCCCAGTCATTCATTTAATTGGCTGTTAATTGCTATTCTCTCTACAAGACACAATGTATATGTGGAGCTATATTTAGGCTCGCCCCTCGATGGCTCTTCATGCTAAATTACAACTTTCAGCCAGGCGCTGAAGGGCCCCATTGTGGCCTGTCGTTCTTCCCCTCTGTGACTGACTGACAAGCTGG
>NC_045742.1:19232917-19237554 GCF_008692095.1 Etheostoma spectabile
GGGGGGGGAGACATCCCTCCCTCCCTTCTTTCTCCTCTCTTCTCCTTCCCTCTTTCTATTAGCTGCTATACTGTACAGTCTGACACCTGGATCAGGCTGAGTGTCACTCCCTCTGTCCTCGACTGTTTGACACAACAGCAGCAACTTTTCATCTGTTGCCAGGGACGTCGGAGGGCTTCACCCAGTCGGCATCAGTTTCTCATCAACTTCTCTCTGAAGGAAGGAAGACATTTTCATTCTGCAGGTTTTACAACGTGGAAAGTATTTTATGATGTATTACTCCTTAAGTTCTCTGTGTCCGTGTTACTCATTCTGTTTTATCTGTTCAGATTATCTTAATGAATAATTCTCACACAGAACATTAGATTCCCAAAATCTGTTTATTTTTTGTATTTCTCCACCCTTTGCTGTCCCTGCACGTACACTTCAGCGGCACAGAGCAGGCCAGCTGTGACTGAGTCATGAAGGGTTGCAACACAAACACACACACACACGTACACACGTACACATATACACACACACACACACACACACACACACACACACACACACACAAACATACATACACACACATACACAGGAATGTTTGCGACACAGATGTGAGTTTGATGGGGGACATGGGCCAACTGGTGCGTCATCCGGTGGAAATCCCGGATTACTCAGCCCCCCCCCTCATCTGTCCACGTCTCGTCTGTCTTTCTTTCTGTCCCTCTTCTTTCTGCGCCTTATTTTCACCAGCAGGACAGCCACCGTTTGTCAGGTTACACGAAGACGGAAAGGGAGAGTGAGGGAAGTGGCTGAGGTGGGGTCGGGTTCCTGATTTATGGCTCTGACTTTTCATTTGTAATACCCTGATTATCTCTGGAGAGCTGGGTGGGAGGGCGGTGGAGGAAGAGGGGTGGGGGCCGGGTGCTGGTGAGAGGCCTGAGCTGCTTAATAATGTGTACATGCCCAAAGCGACGGGGGGATATGAGGCAACAAAAAATGCTGCCCTCTTAAAATGAGACAGGGAAACATGGGAGCAGAGCAAACCTCTGGTTTCAGCAAATTTAATTATAAAACAGTGTGTCTTTGATTTCACCTCCTAATCACTTATGTTCCAGGTCATGTTTTTGTCATCATGAAGCCTCTCTGCACCTTTTTTGATAGAGATTGAAGGTGATGAAGACTTCAAATATGCACTTGTATTGAATCCCTCCCTTTTGCTACCTTAGCTTTTGCAGGCTGTGAATCCAGCGAGACAGACAGTGATGAGATAATTAGTGCACAGTCTCTCCTAATGACAACTGCTAACATTAGTTAGGAGTCCCACAGATGCAGGTGTGTCATTGGAGAAACAGATTTGTACAATTTGCAGTAATATAATCTTCTCTCTAGTTCCTTTAACTTAATAATTCAAGCATCAAGACAAACTGTATTATTGGAGCAATAATGCTACTTTTGTGCGAATGTGACAGATGATGTCTCTTTCACACATAAAATGATTTTCAGTGGATGAACCACTTTCTGTTACAACCATTTACTCGCTTTCTCTCTTTCACGCTGACACTAACACACATGAACACACACACAGCTGTTAAACACACAAAGGTGAGCTCGGCCCAGGATTTAACACCCTGATCTTCGCGGCAATCATCCTAATAATCATCATCACAAGACACGCTGTTGTTATCGTAATCCGATCTGTGGCGGTACATAGCTTTAACGAAATGCAGCATGAACCCTGCTCATAATAATTGGTACGGTTGTGCAGGCATGTTAGCCTGGAGTGCATCTCCAGTTTTCACACGGTGCTATTATCCCAGCACATAATACCTTGCTGATTATCCATTCAACAAAGGCGTAGCTATCCTAACTGTTATGATAATAGCACGCGTGGCTGTGATAATCCACACAACCGGTGCTGTATCTCTCTGTCAGATGCTAATGATAAAAAGTGGGTGGCCACACACACAACAGCAAAGGCTGTTGGAAAGCCTATCCTGGTTCAATGGTGAGCCAATTGAACCACACCGGCGTGCAAATCCGTTTGACCCCGGACAAAAAAGAGGGTTGGGGCTCATGCGGCTCCTTCTCAGCCCTGCGGCTCATATCACAAGTGCGGATTAGCTCATTTAGCTGGATTGATTAAGTTAAAAGGAGACACCTTTTTTACTCTACGGCCTGTTAATATGATGCCATGGCAACGGCCAAGGACCCAGCGTCTCCATCTCCGTCTGTCTATTTCTCACTTCCTCCTCCATCTCTACCCGTACTCCTCTGCTAGTGAGGATCTCGCTCTCCTTCTCACAACACACACACACGCACGCAAGCACGCACGCACGCACGCTTGCACGCACGCACACACGCACGCACGCACACACACACAGATGTCTCTCCACTGAGTCTCTCCATCTGAAGTTGCTGAGGTAAGAAGATCCGGTTTTCCACTCAGTGGAGCGAAAGCGCTCTCACCTATTCATACGGTCCACCCAGCAGCACCTGTGTGTGTGTGTGTGTCTGCTCTTGTGTGTTTATGTGTCTGTGTGACATTTTGGGTCCAAAGAAGAGGAGGCTAAAGTACACAGGTGCATTTCACATGTCGTCTTTGTGTGTGTGTGTGTGTGTGTGTGTGTGTGTGTGTGTGTGTGTGTGTGTGTGTGTGTGTGTGTGTGCGTGCATGCATGGGTGTGTGTGTGTTGCAGGGATGTGGAAGGTAAAATCTTCAGGTTATTTTAAAGTTCTTGTGCTGGTGGATCAGCAGTCTGGTTTCTCATCCAAATGGCTGCAAACAAAAGCAGAGCAGAGCAGGTGTAATTAAATGCATAGTTGGGAAATACTCAATTTTTGTCTCAGCGTGATGCAAAAGTATGCAGAAGTGGAAACATACAGGAGGATCACTCGGCTCTCTTCCTTCTCGTCAAAGTGTTCTGCGTTTCTCTTCATCCTTTCCACCTCTCTCTCTTCTTCACTCTGCCCCCCTCTTTCACTCTGTTTCTCTCTTTCACACCTCACATCCCAATGGTGGTTGACATGTGCCTCTGTGATGTCTCTGACTCTGTCTCTCCCGTTCCATTTAGGTCAACTCTCTAACCTGAAACAAAGTGACTGTCCCCCTTCACACCTTTTTACATATCTTTCTTTCCTTCATTTCCTGTGTTGCCCCTGTCTTTTCTCCTCTTGTAGTGCTTCTTCTTTTTCTTTCTTTTTTACATTAGTTGTCAGTCTTTAGTTGCACTTGGAGGAACTGTGTTTTGTTGATCTGTCACATCTCCTCCTCTCCTCTCCGTCTTACTCCTCTATCCTCAGCTGTTTGTTCCTCCCCTTGACTCTGGCAGACTCATTATCTTTGTAGAACAGCAGTGTGCGTTCGTCAGCAGTGATTAGCAACGTTTCATCCTAACATCGTTATGAAAAGACAGTTTGATATTTGACAAATGAAGATATGGCATGCTATAATCTTCCACCGCAAAACTGTGTCATATTAGTTTGAGGCTTTGGTTAAGTTTTCCACAACATTAAAGCTTGCATTGATCATAATCCAATTAATGAAAAAACAAGGCAAACAGGCAATGACAGGGAAAAAAAGAAACGCTTGCCTTATTAAATAGAGAGAAATCAAGTGTAATCAAATTGCTGAGTTCTCAGAACTGATGAAGTGTACAAATTTTAAGATCTAATGAAAATTCTTGCAGTTAACATAATTAATTTGTAGTCCTTTTGATAAGTGGCAATGACTTGGAGATTATTGGTTTAAATTAATAGTTGTGTTGTACAGCTGCGGCAGCAGAGAGAAGTTGATGAGGAAGGCGGGGGAAACACTATCCCACTTTCAAAGTTCCCGAGGAGATGAAGCAGTGTTTTTAAAAACACAGTAAGACAATTAGACTCCTCTATAAACTAATTACTGCCGCTTTAATTCCTTTTCAGATTAAACTGCAATTGTAATAAGACTACGTCTCAAAGAAGATGTTTGTTAGCAGGGAGAAAACACATTTGTAATTAAAGGTGGAATAATATTTTTCTCATAAAAAAATATTTGCACAGGAGATAAAGGTGCAGACCTCCATTCTGAAGACACTTGTAGGTCTCTCGCTCTTCTCTCTCTCTCTTTCTATGGCGATGAATTTGAGGAGATGCTGCTTTGCATCGCCTCCAGAAACAGACTAGCAGCCTGCTAACAGGAGGTGAGCCACTCACACGTCTTCTCTGACAAGACATTAAGACACAATGTGATGAGTGAGGATTGTTTTGCTCCAAGGCTAAAAAGTGGGACACTTAACTTACAAAAAAGGAACTTTTTTTCTTTTATTCCTGCAATGTTATTATTGTGAGAAAGCGGTGGTAATGTTATTATTGCTCAGATCCACCGCAGGCTTTTTCCCATGCTGTCAGCTAATGTTGATGATGCCCTCCCCTCGGTCGTCGCTCCACAGACTAACAGCATTGCCTCTGATGGACTCAAAACAACTAGTTTCAGCACGACTGACTCTCTCTTATCATAATTTGATTATTTTAATGATCTTGTTACTAAACCTCAGACGCTGCACTTGCATACACCCCGAGGGAAGCCATGGTTGAACGCATTGTATGAATCTCACATGAGTCTCGGGAAATGTCCAAGGGTGACAATATACTGTGTGTGTGTGTGTGTGTGT
>NC_045742.1:19237564-19247710 GCF_008692095.1 Etheostoma spectabile
GTGTGTGTGTGTGTGTGTGTGTATTAATGCGTGCACACAAATGTCCTTGTGTGCTAGAGTGCAACTTTTCGCAGACAAACCCAGTAGCACCGACCACAGCAACGCCGTCTGCCACAGAGAGCAAGGTTATGGTTAACTATTCACATAAAACAACCCAGTGCATTATCAGTCAACCACTAGAGCCAGAGGGGGCTTGATTGTGGCGTTTCATCATTGCATATTGAATTATCTGGATTAATTTAACGCATTTAGGCCTGTGTGTTTTCCCCAGCTTGCAACTCTTCCATCTCTTCGTTAGCGATAATTACACTAAGTGGGTCATCGCCTTCCGAGCTCCCTTTCTTTTCTCTCTCCTTACATAGTATTAGCATTTTCAACTTCTTAAACAAAGTTTAGCAAAAATCTTATGATATAAATGTCGTGATTCACTCTGCATTCTGTGGATGAAAGCCTTGAAAAGCAGGCAGTTGACTCAGAAAGTGGAGGAGTGGAGTGAGAGAATAGCAGGGTTGGACTAGAGGTTTTCAAACGCACCTTTAATTTGGTTGTACTTTCTCACACATTCAAGCTCTGAGTCACACAGTGTGTGTCTGTTTTAACCCATGTGGGCATCACTGGTCACTAGAACTACTCATGCTCAGTTACAACATAATATACCACAAGTCAGGAGCCCGGATTATGTAACAAACGGCAATATTTTATTCCAGTGGCACTACAAAATGGTTACAGCATGTTTCTCCGATTCTTTACAAGGCATTCCACTGGGCAACAAAACCCGTTAAACAACTGTTAGACGATGAAAAGAACCAAATGGTTGCCACGGGAACAGCAGCCTCAACTCAAATCTAGCAAGCGCTGTTGGTTTTAGCTGTTATCAACTGTTTTGCATGTGATTGATCTGATCTGGAAACAGCTCAACAAGCCAAGAATAAGTTTGTGCAGCTGACTGCATCCCAAAAGAAATCACAAAGCAAGTGAGGTGAGGTCAAGAGAATAAAACACACTGACAGCAAAATTGAGTCATAGTGCGCACCCACTCCATGACTCCTGTTTCCCAGTCTCGCCTACAGCAGCCTGAGCTGTTGCTGAGAAACCTCACAGAGGAAATATGGCTGTTAGGTCATTAGGCAACTCATTAACATGTTGTTTAATTGTTGTCTAATTGACCATGGATGTTTTAGGAAGCCGTGAACTTCAGGGGCGTGCGGTGGCATCGGCAGACTCTCGGGGGAACCATGGAACCGCTCACAGTATCGATAATGTGCCACACAGCTGTGTGAACCACTTAGCAAAAACCTTAACATGTCTTAGATTTAAGTTTAAAGTTGCAGTACCACCAGTTTTGGTTTCTACATTAAAGTGATTCATTAAGAGCCAGTTCACTTCAATCCGATCAGAGTGTTAGGTCACCATGAGATAGAAAGTTGAAGTGGGAAAATGTGAATAAAGAAATGATTTGAGGTGCAGCTGGAGAAAAAAGCAGTGACAGAGGTGTCGTCTATTTTCATGTAGCCTCTCTTTTCCTTTTTTTTTTGTTGCTCTCAAACGCACACAAACAAATCTTCAGCTACAGGAAAAATTCTTCAGTGGACCAGCTCGGCATCTCTAACGAAGAAAGAGGCTCCAGACTAGATGTTTTGACCTCTCTTCCTTTTTCTATTTCCTTTTCTCTGCCAAAGACTGACGATGAAAGGAGGACCCACTGGGGCTCAAACCTTGGACCACTTTTTAAAATTGGGTTAATTCAGTTGACAGTGACGTTCTCATGCACCAGATAAAAGAAACTCTCAATGTGTGATCCATATGGTCAAAGCCCCGACTGTACACTCTGTTACAGGGTTTGAATGAAAGTCTTAAGTAAATGGATGGTATCAAGAAGGGTATCACTGCATCACTTTCTCGACATTTGCCTTCTCCTATTTTTGTGCTTGTTTTTTTCACTTGAAGCGCTCCGCCATCTCTCCCTGTCACTTTGTGAAGAGAACTCACGTGTGAATAATTCATGAGGAGTAGCACATACGATTACACTGGTTAAAAAGTAATGAGGCGCTGCCATAATAAAAGGTCGTCTTGCGTTGTTTTACAAAGTGTATCTCACACACCTATGTTGTTGCTGGCCCCGAGTTCACATGAAAGCACATCCTTGTCGCCGCTGACAGAGCTCAGCGTTAAGAGAGAGAAAACAAGAAAACAAAACCCCAGCCTGTAGAGCAGGTGGTTAGAAAACAGGCACCACAGAAGCCCCCCCAACTCCCCACCAGCACAGCGGCATGATCCAGCCCAGGCTATGAGCTGTCACTGGGGGCTTTTCATGTCTCTGCTTGGGAAAGATCAGTAGACTCCCCGTCTGAGCTTGGAGCCCTTTGATAATCGATGGAGCTTACAGTGGTGCTTTGTAACGACAGCGACCATTCACGGCCCAATCAAACTGCACTGCTGTCCTCTCTTGTTTTTTCCCAGGATTGTGCAGGCTATTTCCTGTTTGACTTAAAATGAGGCCTTGTGTTTTATGAGCATGTCAGCGTTGACAGCGAGGAGATACGTCGGTATTACAAAGATCCTCCTTTTTGAATTGCAGTACAATATCAGCACATTGTCATCATCGGCATTGTTTTCTGTGTAGTTAGAACAGATTTACAAGGCTGACAGTTTTACATAACGGGTGCTCCCACTCTGTGACACACTTTGATGCAAAGAATCAACTTCTTCAACACACAAAGAAGCGTTAATATCCCATTAGCCATCCTCCGTCATGTTTCAGATAGTTAACATTAGCATTACAAGTGTTCACGTAAGAAAAACGAGACATGAGTTGTAATGATCTGCCTTAAAGTCCGCCCAAAATGCATGGCTAAATTAGTTCAAAGTAATTTAATGTCAGTATAGCAACACTCAAGCCCAAAAGGTATCAAACACTGTCACTTTGCAGACTTGAAAGTGGGTTGTAATCTCATCGAAGGGGATCAGCAGCTGTGGCAAGCGTGATTTTTTTTAAATTATGCTAAATGTTTCATTGTATAAAATCTGCAAAATTTCTTTAGAAACTTCACAATCTACTTCTGCTGCACAATTCACACCACAACTTTTATCTTTAAGCTCAGAACAAGTTTTTACTTTCACCGAAAAAAGTGGCAAAATACACAACTATGACACATTGCCCTCCCCAATGAGACGAGCCTCCATCATTATGAGTGTATTCGGCATATTCTGGTCAAAAGACAATTATGTAGAAAAACTAGGCATTCAGATAGGCAGCAGATAGATGGATTATGCCACAAGGGGTTGTTTGAGGAGTTTCTATGCTGGTGTTGATACATTTTTTCCACTGTGGAAAGGAAAAACCAGTGCAATCCAATGTAAATCGATGGAACTCAAGTTGAACGAACTGCAGTTCTCCAACAATGAGGAAACTGTTTAAGCCTACAGAGAGAGACAGTGAGAGAGCGTGTGTTTGAGAATACATTTTGGGGGGGAGTGTCTCTTTAATAACCTAAGAGGCCTTGTGTTAATGAGATTGACTGATTGGCTGTGCCACAAGGCGAGTGTGCAGAAAAACAAAAGAAAAGATGATTTAAAAAAATGTCAGAAAAAGCCCCTGTTGTAATTTCAGGTATTCTCCACCTCCAATCTATTTCTGTCCCACAAATACATTATTTAGTGGTTGTGAATCTAATTAAGTATTGAACATGCACAGATGGTGCTCTTGACCTCCTGTGAGTGGTGTATGTTGTATGTATTGTATATGCTGCAACAACTGACACACGTCTCTCTGATTGCATGCGAAAATACTTGGATGTGTCTACGGGTTGCTGTATAGATTTGAAAAAATGTCATTCCCTCTGGATGGCAAGGACATACTGTTATGTATGTATTTATGTGTTCTGCATGTGAATGTATATTCCTGTGTGTAATTATATTATGATTCACATGCAGACATATGAAGAGAACCTGTTCATTTGCTGTCCAAATCAGCCGTCATGCAGACATTGTGACATTTCCATTGCCTGTTCTGTGTGCATCATACACATGAGTTTATGAGAGTGTGAGAGTGTGTGTGTGTGTGTGTGTGTGTGTGTGTGTGTGTGTCTTCCCTACAGCTTTTCTGTACCTACAGCACAGGACAAACAGTACAATGACACAAATAACATGTGGGAAGAAAGAGACCAAAGTAGTGGATGGAAGTAAACAGATTGATTGAATAGGAGATATATAAAGAGCACAAGTAATGGAGGCACATAGCGTTCACAGCGAGCTCACGCTCTCCAAGGTTGGATATTTTTGAGCTTTGCTTCTATAAAGTAGAGCCATATGGATTTATAAGTACACATGTGTTGTGTACATGCAGGTCTGTGTGTATTTGTATACAGTATACAGAGTTTGTGAGTCACTGATTGGTTTTATTTGGTGTATTCTTGGTTGTAATGTGTTCCCATTCAATGTCCATATGTTTCTTCCTACCCGTCTCTCTCTCTTGTTCTCCCCTTCATCCCTCATTCATAGGTGGATGTCAACAACTGTGAGCTAACTAGGTAACACTGGAGACACTGAGAGCACACATTTTCCATGCTCTGTTAAATCTTCAAACGTATTATCTACTTTTTATACTTTTAATGTTTGGCCTTGTTTACATTATGCACACTTGAAGGCAACACTTTCTGCCTGCTGCCATCTCCTACCTCTTTTATTGCCATCCATCACTCTCCCTGTCTGCCTCAGCCTCCACTATTCTCATTTAATGCCTGCTGTGGGCTGACCAGATCAATAGTCTAAGACAAACATGCACAGACATAAAGACATAAACACATACACACATGCACACCGATGCGCACGCAGGGAAAAGAACAAACCACACACACATTAAAAGGAAATATCTGGGCCCTTCAACTATAATCACAGGGGCTGTTACTATAGGGATGACATTTTCTTTTTTTCAGCGATGTTTGATACAATTACGGTACCTGAAAAATAGATGGATATGGGGGAAAAGTGACTGGAATTAGCCAACCAGCTGGCAACATCCAGAGAGTGCAGGGCATGATTACCATCCTGTGAATGTGCATGACCGGAGTGGAGCTGAGGTGAAATGACTTGTGTCAGGTTTGCAGGACCACTAGTGGCTGACGGCCTCGTCACACACAGCCCCGAGCGGCCTATGTGCAAATCATGCTCGCCCGCTTGCTTAAAAAACCTGATTATGACTTTTTAGCTTTTCAGATTTTCCCTACCCCTCGCTCGGCAGCGGATGCGCCCAGTCACAGTTACTCAATGCCGGCCTCTGGACGATTAAACACCATCTCACTCCAAGCATGACCGATTCTTCTGCTCCCCTCTCACACACTCGTCGCTCGCCGGCGAGGTCAGGACACAGACGAGCCGAGGACTTCATTCCTTACGCTTCTGTCGGTTAAATCAGGTCAGATGAGTGTCATCCTCCCCTCCTCTTTAAGAGCATGGTAATCTGATTCTTTCTACTCATGCCTCTATCCACTCTATTCTCCTCTGCCTACAACTCTCTTGGTTTATCCCCCAAATATTACTCTATGTCTTCTTCACGGTTGTGTTATGATTGCATTATGGCCTTTGGAGTGGCTCTAAAGGCGCTTGTGGGGCTGCTGTGCTGTCACCAAAAGACCTACATCTCCCCTCCACGCCGCCCAGGCCGCTCTCTCTGCCTTTACACTACATCCTTGCTCACCCTATTCACCCTATGCACTGCCCTGTCACCTTGGATCACAAGGGAAGAATGAATAGGAGGACAGGAGAAAAGAAAACACTGAGCTCATGGCAGCTTCTTTGCCTGCAACATGTATGTGTGTGTGTGTTGAAATCTATGAGATGTGGCAGAAGAACAAGTGGTCTGGTTGTTGTTATCAGCAATGTAAAACAGTAGGCCAAGGTCCTTTAAAGCTTTACCACCATTTTTCAATGTTGACCTTTTGCTCCGTCTCTGTCTCTTGTTGTCTTACTAGCCACCAAGCTTGACTTTGTCTAATATTTAAATGGCGCATAGCTACATTACAAGTTCTCAAAATCCTTCTAATTCTGTTCACTCAATTAGATGGTTGAGATTAATACATGGAGTTATTTCCTGACATCTGTTGCCTTTGTTCAAACTGTAAAAGTAGTAGTACTTTACAGTGATTGCATACATATTTTCTGTGATACATACAAAGCACAGACAAAAAGAGATTCATATGCGCAAATGCGCAGATAGATGTACGCAGCAGTAAATTGAGGCGGAAATAGTGTGAGGGGGGTGGGGAGGTAGAGGTTATCCAAACAGGCTGGTTAGAAGCACACTGTTATAATTAGGCCTGACAGTCTCCTCTCAGAACATGAATAAAAAGCGTGGAGCCCCAGACCTGGACCCATGCATGATGGTTTAGTGCCAGGAAAACAAAAGTATGGCTTACACTTCAGACACGTGTAATTAATGCACAGATTAAAGTATTAATAATGCAGAGGGTTGAGAAAAGGTGTGTGTAAAAATGTTTGTATGCAAAAGAAGTCATGACTGAGAGAGTCAACCATACAGTGCAGCATATTTTGAGTTTGTACATATAAAGAAAAACAAATCAATTCTCTATTTTCTCTATTCATTCCTCTACTTTATAAGCTCTGGCGGCAACACAGTATTCGCTTTATTTTCCAAGCTTTTAGAAAAGAAGCAACGTATTTTTCTCTCTTAAATCGCAAGGATCGTGGAGACATGGCCTTTGATTTTCATCACACTTTATCAGGTTGACCAGAGGGTCCTTGTGTGACTTACCTTTACTACACTCGCTTTGTCTCTCCCTCACTACCGTGGCTCTCAGAATAGTCATATGCTCGTTTCCAAGGCAACCAACCAGGACCTATGTCCAGGGAGGGTTGACAGACGTTGAATAGAAAAACATGAAACAGTGGCTGCTCTCACAAAACACCAATACCTTTTATTAAAATGTTGCAACGTTGCCTTTGTGTGATTAGTTAGAAAAAAGTTACACAAATGCAAACTTGTTAATCCAGGAATATATTATTATTCAGGCCTTACAAACAGGCCCGGTGTAATATTACCACTCGCCAAATGGATGAAGCAAACTAGAGATAAGCTGCAGCCCCCCCCCCCCCCCCCAGAGAAAAGGAGACTTCATTTTCTTTTCCCCCGGGTCACTACACCAAGTAAGCCCCATTAGTGTAAAGAGAGAAATTAGAGGCTTACAAGAAGTGAAAAAGAAAAAGAAAACTCAGTGGGCCAGCACTAAGAGAGAACACTGCTATCAGTTGCCTAATTAATCTGTTGGCTCAGTGATGTCCAGGGAACGGAGGGAAGGATGAGGAGCTTCAGCGACAGCAAGAGACAAGAACAACAATAGGAATCGCCGTCTCACACTTCTTCACTGGGGTGTTTATCTGTATTTAGTGTATTATCTGGTTGTTTTTGAACAGCAGAAGCGGCCAATTAATAGCAGGTTAGCCCCTAACCCTAACAGCGTTTTGTGTTCATTCCCACAAGGGTGACAGTACACTTGTGCCTTAAATCTACATAGTTAAAATAGCCACTTAATATTACTTGGCTTGGTGTAAATACCATCAAACATGGTCAATCTGAACTAAGATTAAACCTTTTGGGCTGCCCCTCAAAGAAATGCTGTAACTCTCCAAAAGGGGATGCTGTTTCCTGTCTTCTTTTGGAGGGTGAACTATGTGATCGGCCGCTCAGTTACAGAGAGAGAGAGAGAAAGAAAGAGAGAAAGAGAGAGAGAGAGAGTGAGAGAGAGAGAGAGAGAGAGAGAGAGAGCAAGAGAGAGAGGGAGAGGGAGAGAGAGTACAGGAGCTGGCAGGCCTCAGGCCAAGTGACCCTCCCAAATGTGTCCCTGCATCCCAGCTGACACCAGCCCCCAAAGGACAATGTGACTCATCCCTCGATTTCTGTTCTATTCTTCCACTCATCCCATTAAATTGGACATTATATTGGGAGAATAATAGTGTGAATACACTGTAGTGCCAGTGCAGGTGCAGGGTTTGGTATTCATCTAATGAGCACACCTCTTTTTAGTTCTCCTAAAATGACTGCAGACAAAAATGGAAAGTTCAGAGTTGATTTGCTATATGCTCAACTATTTAGACCTACATAAAACACAATTTTCTATAAAGACCAAAACAGTGGCAACATTTGGTGCTGTGTTATCAGAGCAGCATTACTCACCGTAAATTGAAGCTTTGGCTTTTTTGGGGGGGGGGCTGCTGGCGGCTCATTTGCTCTGCCATTGTTGAACAACAGCTGATAGCTGATATCCAATGAGATTTAAATTGCAGGGGATGTTTTCATTATGCCTGGAACATCAGTCAATATGTCCGGCCCGGCTTCGGCTCCGGAAGATAAGACTTTGGATGCAGACACAGGTTGAGCGTTCACTCCCCTGAACTCAGAACTAGAGACAATCCGTAGAACTGACCTGGAGTCAGTGCAAACACCCACTGTGACAGATACTCTTACAGATCTTTAAAGAGCATTTTCCCCCCAGTTTGTGAGTAGTTAAAATTACTAAAGCAGTTATATCTGAAATTAATAAAAAAACGTGTTTTTTTTTATTTTTTCAACTAAGCCTTTTTTTCTTCATCTCACAAATAATCAGACTCGGTTTCATTTGATTGCCAAGTCATATTTACTTTTACTTTAAATTCTCCTGTAATTTTTCTCACACTGAATTTAAATGTTCAAGTCTGACATCAAGGACAGATGGACCACGTTTTCCATTTGACAATATGGTCCCTGGTTTTCTTTTTTTCATCCAAATCATAAAAAAGTACATATCTGTCCGCTACCTATCCACCAATATTAAAAACCAAAGACAAAAGATCAAAAAAGGCGTTGTGTTCTCAAAATCAGGTCTTGTACGGTAGATTAGAAAGTCAGTCCTTCAGTTTTCTTAGAGTAACCCTGCATTTCCCTGTGATGTAGTCTTAAAGATCTTAAGAGCATCAAGAGACACATTGAAGAGAAGTGCCTTCAGTTTTTATTCATGTTCCTTCCCATTTCTTTTTCAAGTGATCTGCAGCTTCAGAGAGAGGAGGGTGAGGAAAAGAGACACAGAGAGAGAGAGAGAGAGAGAGAGAGAGAGAGAGAGAGAGAGAGAGAGAGAGAGAGAGGGAGAGAGGGGGAGAAAGAGAAGTGTTTTCCAATAGAGATGAGGCGAGTAGAAGTACTGTAGACTCTTAGTCGGGCTGAGGCTGTCACTGCTCAGTTCAAAACATTCTGCCATGCATAACAGCCCGAAAACCTGTTATATGACTTCACTTTGAACATCAGGGAAACTCATTCACAACACAAGCAGGTCAGACTCTTTAAAACTTTGAGAAATTTGAAAATCCTGTTCAAAGAATCAATCAGGGCTGACAAATTGCGTGTTGGTCCACGATTTACTTTGCGTATTTCTTTTATATTTATTATTTGTCAATGGATTTCATTGTCTCAGTTATTGGCAAGCAACAAGGAGTGAATATGTCATAACCGCAAGCATGCATTGCAAACACGCACACACGCGCACACACACACACAATTCTCATATTCTGGAGGACAGCTGCAGGGGTGTGGAAGCCTTGGGAAAATGGATCATGGAATCAGGCCAATCAACTTCCTCCGTAGCCAGCACCTGTTTGTATGTATCTGCTGCTGACAATTTCACAATAAGAAGTGATTATGAAAATATACAGAGATTAATACACACATTCTGTTAACACAACAGATTACTGTCCCAAACACATCTTTCTACAAAACAATGTTTGAATTTAAGTTATGCAGTGGAGTAAGTATATATGATTTTCTGCTTGCATGTTTGTCACTGAGGTTTATTCAACAGAGATTATGCAAATTTGAGTCTATTACACATCCTGCCCTAATTCACTAAACCTCGTTATAATTAAGACACACATCCACCATGGAGAAATGTACACACACACACACACACACACACACAAAAAACAGTAAAGTGTTACCTTGAAATATTCCCTCGACCAAAAAGAAAGACGAAGAGATGCCGAAATGATGACAGTTAATACCCCTTGATGTTTTTGTCACTCAGAAAATAGGAAGGCTGTGTGTGCGCACACATGTTAGTGTGTTTCATGAGAGTGGCTGCTCACGTGTGTGCGTGTGTGTGAGCC
>NC_045742.1:19247720-19277323 GCF_008692095.1 Etheostoma spectabile
GGGGGGGGGGGGGGGTAGACGATCTTCTCTGAAGCGGCCCAGGCAGGCATCAGCACTCAATCATCCCAGATCTGCCAGACGACACCAGCAGAGAAAACACATTACCCGTGTCGTGTCGCCTCGTCTTCTTCTGTTGTCTTCTCTTTATTATATTTAGGGCTGCCTTGCCTCAGGGTCAGGTGACAATCTGCATTCTCTTTCTACAAGTTTTCTCAAAACTGTGCGGAGTTTTTTTGTTGTTATTGTTTTTAAATTTCATTTTCACATTTTTTTCTACCTCTCTGTTAAAGGGGAGCTGTTGATGGTTTTTAATCCCTACATGAGTCCCTTTGCAGATGACTCTGCTGGCATGGTGTCAGAAAGAAACTAACAGAGAGCAGCGCTACGCATTAGACAAAAGATTAATACCCTCAGAAGGGAGGGAGGGAATAGAGAGAAGAGGCAAGGAGCCCATTTGAAGTGCCTGTCTAAGTTTTAGTAAAAAAAAAATGAGTTCTTTATAACAGCATATAAATATATAAATGAAACACTTAAAGACATTATCAGGCACTTTCATTCCCTCTGCCTTTTGTGTGCTGGTTGAGGTGGGAAACAGAAGGGAAGTAAACACATCTGCATATCTGAGTCATTGGTTCCAAGGGAGCTGTTATGGGCTGTCTCTGCAAATCTCTTCTCTGTGTTGCTTACAGCCCACCAGCAACAAAACCAACCCCCTGCACCGCTAATGCCGGGTCAGATATTTCAACAATCTTCTTACTGATGTGGTTAGATTTGAGGGTAGCAAATCTGATTTGAGATTTCAAATGGCTGTGCACCCTTTTAGTTTATCTTTTCCAGGTTTGAACACATGTGCCCATGGTCCACAGCAGACGAAGGCGTGTGTCACTGCTGTTTAGTGTCCAGTTGACGGTAAGTTGGCACAGTCGGTGTAACAGAGTGGGCCAAGTCCGGTCAGGCCCTCTGTCTCCACGGCAGCCATCACCTGGACAACCAAGCGTGCCAAGCCTGTGGCCACATCTGAGGGATCAGAGTTACGCTATCAACTGGCAGCAAGTACAAGGCTGCGACGTTTTCTCTCTCCACCTTCTTCATCGCTTTTCATACTAACCGCTCACACAAATATGATTATGTCCGACAAGGTGCAGCAATATTCTTCCCACTTTACCCATCCGGTAAGTACTACATGATCATTTTGAAATAAACCCCAGCAGACTGAAAAAGTTTCTACAGAATATTTCCCCAAACATACCAGCTTTGTTGTTCAGTATCGGTCACACTATATCTTGTAGTATTTGAATACGTACCCTGTAATTAAAAATACAATTAAAAGTTCTTGTTTTGTTCCTCCCAAAAGCCAGATTGTTGTTCAGTAGTTCATACTTTACCATGCAATATTAAAATAGGTACCCATTCAGGCTGTTCTCATGAACCATTCGTACATAGCTATGAAAAGTAATGTACCGTAATTTGTATTCCACGTATTTATTACTCTAAGCCCCATTTTACCGCTGCTGTAAGTCAGCAACCACTAGTAATAATAAAGACAGAAGCACCTACTAAAAGACCACAAAAATCCATAAAGAGGATCTTGGGTGATGGACGGGTCGCAAAACTCAGGACCTTCAAGCAGGAGAGTGGTGTTTGTGTACGGGAAGAAGTTTAGAGGAATCACCAGACTTTCACCTGAGAAATGGGAGTTCATGTCCCAGATGTACTATTTAAGGTGGTGTTTTAATCAAAACCAAATTTTTTTAAAAATCTTTACCAATCATTTTGTTGCCTAAATTTAACTGTCTTGACAACCGTCACGAGCTTCACCATGCGCTGACCGGTAGCCACATCCCAGTCACCTGTTGGGGTCGTAATACAACATGACGAGAGACATTCAAAGCTTCATTCGAAAATCCTCAATAGAAGTTTTGAATGTAATAAGTTGAGATCTGATACAGCCCCTACCATAAGTACAAAAGATGACACTGTAAATTGGGAGGAAATTGGGTCGTTATCTAAGACGTTACTGGAAATATACTGTACATGAAGTTAAACACAAAAAGGTACGAAAACTACCCCATTGATTAATTCCATCCCTGTTCAACACTTTGTACTCTGTTATGTGTGTTTCTGAGGCCATGCTTGGATGTCTTATTACCTTGAGATCCTTTCCTTTACTGTTTCTCTTGTTTATACGTACGTACGTACGTACGTACGTGTGTGTGTGTGTGTGTGTGTGTGTGTGTGTGTGTGCGTGTGTGTGTGTGTTTATTCCTTGTGGTCAGTAAGAGGTCTCTTTCAGTATGGCTTCACCCCCAAGACCAGGCTCATACAACAGGAATAATGAGCAACTATTCTGCTCTGTCGCAGCAAACCAAACAAGGTTTACAAAGAAGAAGGACTCCGGGGGTCAAGGCTGAGCTCTGGCTCTCTCTCCCTGTCTCACATAAGACACACGCACACATGCACTTGCATGTGTCCCCAGTGTGTATGGGGTCACCATGGTAACATTGTCTACTGCAGCAAATGGCTGAGATGTTGATGTGATGGGTTCTAGACCAAAGTTTATTGATCCACAAGATTTGGTGCCTGTTTCAAAGAAAAATCTTGTTCTGCATTATGAAGACTTGCAATCAATAAGAAGAAATCCCTGGGACTTGATGCATTTATACTCTTGAGATATTCACAGTTTATGGGCTGTGTTTATGTCTAGCCTGTTGTATGTTCCAGTAGATCATTCTGAGTCTAAATGCTTTGTTGTGCATTTGTGTATGTATATATATACATACACATACACATATATACATACATACATACAGTATATACATACATACGTGTGTGTGTTCTATGGGTACTTCCTGTGGTTGTGTCTATGCAGCAGAGATGATTCATGACTTTCGCTGTTTTCTCTCTCTCTCTCTCTCGTGTTCCAACTCCCACACAAACAGACAAAAATATGGGCATTTTCAATCATGCTTTTTGCCATAACTGACACAAATGAACCAAAAATATCTTTAACATGCACTCATTTCTCACTTCCTCTGACTAGCAGCTTATGATTGTGGTTATAAATATCATAATCACATAACAGTACGCAAGATTTACTCAGTGGTGGCATATAAATTAACTCAAAAAATAAGCAATTTATGTAACAGATTACTTTTAGAAATCTGTCTCTTAATTCAATGCTTTAGTGTGCTTTATCCAGAACCTCTGCAGCACATTTGTGAGTATAGTACAAAGAATGAAGTCCTTTTTCTGTGTTCTGCTGTGCACTGTTAGCACAGGTCACAGAAAACAATAGCCCACAGGAAGTGAGAGCAGCTACAAGGCACAAGAGCTTAAGAAAATAAAAAATACATCTATACAGTGTGTGAGTATGCTTGCTGAAATAGACTTGTATGTCGAACATGTTGTGAACAGAAATAATTCCAGTTAGTCAAAGCAGTTGAAGTAATAAAAGCAATCTGTTGCTCACGTTATCACCACTGCCTATGGTGTTATCTTAAAGGGGAAAGTCCGCACACAGGAAACTTTACAGTTTACTTACAGTATCCAATTACAGTTCAGTCAACAATTTTTCCTTTTTAAAATGAAGCCACAACTTCCTCATTGCTGATTTTCCACGCCTATGTTGCTCTCTTTTTCTTTTTTTCCGAACGTTTCGTCACTGGGCTGTGGTTTTCTCACTACTCACAGTGCACAGGAAGTGTGTTGTGTCAAAACAGGTCCCTGTCACTGTTTCCACTCCTCACTGAGGACCACAGCGCTAAATTTAACACCAATAACAAGATTACAGATACCCAAAATACTCACTTCCACATACGTAGAGGTTGAATTTAACTACTCTGAGCTATTTATACTTAACCATGTTAATATACTTATGCCTGGGCTGAGGTTAAGTTTGCTGTGTGACACAGTCTGCCACAAAGGAAACAGACCAAGCCAATTAGAGAGATGTGGTGTTATAGAGGAGTTAGTCAAGTCAGGACAGTTAGCCGCTAAAGCTTAGCTGACCATGATGATCACATGAATGAAGTCTGCTCAGAAAATAGACTGATTTGCACCGATGTGTGTGTATCAATCTGACACCCGTCTGACAGCTGGCGCATAGTTTTGACGCAGATGTGGTGATTATCGATCAGTTTATTGGATTAGTATATTGCTTTAGCTAAAAGTGTCCTCACTACAAACACAACTCTGTTTTTGTCACCAAAAATACTCATGAATGTGCATCATTACAGAGTTCAGATCAGTCCTCCTCACCAGCGGTCAAATTTGAAAAACTGAAATGTCTGCCACCTAAAAAACCTGTTAGATCTGGTGTCACATGTTGGTGTAAAAATAGAACATGGGCTATTTTAATGAATTGTATGGTTCAAGAGTTTCATACCAAAGAAAAAAGGAAGAGGGTAAACATTGTTTGCTATTTGTATTAGGTAATAAATGGAACATGCAAAATTGAAAGAGAAGGAATGGAAAAAGAAATATGTGAAAGAAAAAATATCCAATAAGCTATGGGGAGAAAAAAATGTGATGAAGACCACGGACCAATCCCACTGAGAAGAGACATGACTGAAGCCGTGTGACATTGTTGAACGCCTTCAGATCATGTCCGGGAATATATCTGTAAAAGACTGGCAGTATCAATATCAGCCCTTTTATCTGGAGCAGCTCCTCTCACCACTCTGTCTTTGTGTCTAGGGTATTGTGGGGCCTCGACTGAACCCACCTCTGCACTTCCAGCGTATGCTCAGTATCAGTGCAGTTGAGATGAGAAGGGTTGAGAAAGAGGCCAGTGAACTTGGACTGCAGCCAGGGTTTAACTCTGGCTAAAGTTACGCACTGCTCACTGTGACTGGCTCCGCTAACTCAGTCTGGCTGGGAGCAGAAGCCAATAGCGGGACAATTACCCCGGGCACTGCCGAGTAACGTTGGCCAAAGTCTGGTCTGTGTCCATGTGGGTGTAAGTTCAGAGGCACACACACACACACACACACACACACACACACACACACACACACACACACACCACCACACACACAGCAGTGTGTTGCTATCTTTGTGGGGACCAGTCATTGACATAATGCATTCCCTAGCCCTTACCCTAACCTTAACCATCAAACCTAAATGCCTAACCCTCACCCTCACCCTCACCCTCACCCTAACCATAACCTAACTCTAACCCTACTCCTAAAACCAAGTCTTGTCCTCAAAAAGCCCTTTAACGTTATGGGGACCAGCATTTTGTCCCCACAAAGCTGTCAGGTCCCCATAAGTATACTGTTTTCACAGTTTTTGGTCCCCACAAATGTAGCAACACCTGGTCCACGCACACACACACACACACACACACACACACACACACACACACACCAAAATCTTAGAATCTGTTTTAACCCCTTCAAGATTTCCCACTTTGTTTCCCCTTTTGTTCCCACTTTGTTTTTTTTCTTTTTAAGATAGTAACAGACACACACATTTTACATGAAGTCATGTTATTGCACACTGTCTGACATTATCACACATACATTTTATATTCTGTTTTCAGCTTGTTATTCATTGAAGCGATGTTGAATGAATTGAATTAACCCCTTTACTCTGGTTGCACCATTTTATCAAATGGAAAATTAGCTACACGTATTGCTGATCATTTTTGTACACAATATCTTTGCAAACTTTGGGATCGATAAAATCTGTGGGTTTGAATTACAATTGGCTACACAAGAACATTTGTAAAAGTTAACCTTCTTTATGCATGTATGTTTATATGTATTTAAAGTCCCTTGGAGGAATGACTGGCAGGAACTTCAGTGACGGGCCAAGCGCATTATTTTGGTTACAGGGGTTAAAGAAAAGATGAACACGTAATCAGTGGCAGCAAAGCGTCAGTCTCCTAGTTTCTATTTAATGTTTTTTTTCTCTTTCTTTCTGTTACTTCCTCCCTCCTACTCATTCTCTCTCATTTTTTCCCGGCTCTGTCTCTCCATCCCTAACTCGCACTATTACTGTCCTTCTGTTAGTGTTTCTCTATAGATAGGCTGATGAAAGGTAGATGTGGTAGGGCTTTGGAGAAAGCAGATTAACTCATTGTGTCACTAGTAGAAAATGAGGCAAAGGGCCTGTTACTATTAATAGGCCGATTCAGTCCACCCCCCTACTCAGAGCTCGGCAGGAGATCAAACTCGGGAGTGCAACTTTAAGGCCAGGGTCAGTGTGTTACTATGGCGACACAGCAGTGTGTCAGGGGGTGAGGGTGTACATGAGATTGTGTTTGGAAGTGTGTGTGTGTGTGTCCCACCTCCCTGTTCTCTGGGCCTCTCCAGCAGCAGCAGCAGCAGCAGTCAGCCTCCCAGCCCCTGTTAAGAGAGAGCATGTTGGGTAACAACAGTCTGGAGTTCCCCTGGAGTTGCGCCAGACCTTCTCTCCCTTCCCTCCTGCCTCTCTCCCACAGTCCTCCCCTCCTTCTCACCCCCCTGCTTCCCTTTTTTCCTCCCCTCCTCGTGTTCTTACCGAGGAGAGATGTGGGTTCATGCATTGTGTGTGTCTGTGTGTGTACATGTGGCTATTCACAACAGTCCATACAGTACAGCTGGTAGTTTATTTGTACTGTTCACAGCGGGTCATCTCCTTTTGACATTTTCAGTGTTTTCAACACCACCTTTCCTCTAAACACTGCTGTTGGGACCATCTTTCCATTAACCCAAGTAGGCTCAATCTTCCTGTTAAACCATTACGAAGAACTGATTTAGAGTCAGTGTCAGCATCATGACCCATCTGCTCTGACTCATTTTCTCTAGTTCCCCATTCTGAAAATGAGAAATGAAGCCTGCTTTTAAAACAAGTTGTGCCTATTTGTGGCTGAGACCAAGCCCAGTCAGAATACCATCATCAACACAATCGCATCATCATAGCAACAAATGTTGGGCAATGGGTGATGAAACACCAGGTCAAACTGTGTCTCATGGGGGATTGTTAAGGTGGGCCGACTTTTTGAAAAATCCCTTCAAATACATTTACAGTAACTTAAAATATTTTGGTACTGAGGAGAAAGTTACCTATTTCTTGTTAGAGCTAATTCAAAAGTTCAACTCAGAGTATTTAACATGCGCATTTCACATCCAGATTTAGTTCTTTTGTTTTGTGCTGAGTTTTCACTTTAAATGCTGAAGCATGAATCCTTTAACTGCTAGATCCCGAACACAGAAAAGTCACAGATGGTGTGACATCAGATAGAGAAAAAGTAGCTGTACAAACGTGAGAGATGTCAACAAGGCAGAAGAATTACTGAGAGGGCTTGTTTTAGCATGTTTACCTGCACCCACTCCATTCAGTGTTTAGCCTCAGTGCCAGAGGAACAAGCTGCTGCATGCTTCTGCCACAAAAGCGCTCAACAGTAACTCACCTTGCCTTGCACCCAGCGCTGACAAAGCACAGCGTCATAGTTTCCGAAAACCTCTCCTTCCACTTTTGCATCACCGTGCATGCATACAAAAAAAACAGAAATGCAAGTGTATTTGTGTGAACTGGCAGGTCTCATACACACACACACACACACACACACACACACACACACACACACACACACACACACACACACACACACACACACACACACACACACACACACACACACACACACACTGACAGCAGATTCAGTTTTATGGTTACGTACTGTAGATTAAAAGACTGTACAGACAATGATATCATAAACACATTCAAAATGATTTGCCTTTAAAAAAATTCATGTTAATGTTCACTCATGTTAATTATTGAAATTAACATGAGTGACACTGAATTAATTGGTAGCTATT
The DNA here is from genome assembly GCF_008692095.1 of Etheostoma spectabile. NCBI lineage: Eukaryota > Metazoa > Chordata > Actinopteri > Perciformes > Percidae > Etheostoma > Etheostoma spectabile. Next base: position 19,255,526 of record NC_045742.1, read on the forward strand.
TAGAAGTTACACAAAGTGCAAGAAACAAGAGGCAGATATAAGAATTAACTGAACAAATGTAAGAATTTACTGAGCAAACTGCTGACACTGGCAAAGTCTAGCCCAAAAATATTTATGGACGAACATAAAGTAAAAAAAAACAACGTTTATACATGTGGTGATTTAAGACTGAGAGTAGATGAAGACTCTGTGTTTGTAGACTATCTTATGGAGTAGATAAGTGACTTAAATTGGATAAGTTTATTTGTCTGGCTGGTCTTAAACAAGACCACAGAGTCTAGGCTGTCTGGGCCACAGCCACTGAATAAGAACGAAACACAGACAGCTTCCTCTTTCCACCCATCAGCCGCTCAGCCAAGCTCTTCTCTGTTTCTGTCTTTTTTTCTTCCTTTCATTCTATCGTTTTCTCCGACTCAGCCCTGGTGATATCACGGAGCAACGGATGTGATGTCACTTCCTGTTTGGTTTTTAGTCATGCTGCCAGCGACTACAGAAGTAGCAGCTTGCTGACAGCTGCGAGTGGAGCTGGAATCATGCAAATAAACGCGGTCAAAGGTCAGAGCTCGCTGATTGTAAGTGTTTGTAAGCCCTTACAGCTGCTTTTTAGAGCCACATCAGAGTCACTGAACATTTTTTCTTTGTTGTTTGGTATGTGGCTTACCTAATGCCCATTTTCTTTGAGTGCAGCGCTCTTATACAGATGTCTCCGAATCATCTTCAACAACACAGGTGCACAAATCACTGAAGGTGAACGTTTTGCATAGCACAACAAACAAGGCCACATACATATATATATATATATATATATACATCTTGTATTATCTATTCTGCCAAAAAGAGCAGCAGTTAGAAAACTGCAACTCCTTTTCCTCATCATCTGTCGCTAGTTGAGTCTCCTGGTGACAGACAGGCTGTGACACCCAGCCCTGGTAATAGAAGGCAATTATAAGCCATGGCGAGAGCTGTGGCAATGGGGAAAACTTTTATACAGCCCCCCTCCTGGGGCGCTGACATGCAGACACACTGAAATTAATTGCTACAAAACATCAGGCAAGCTTGACGCACACATGCGCATAGTCAAACTCCTGGAAAGGAGAAGAATGAAACAACACACATCATGCGACGATGCATTGATGCTTGTGAGGAGGAAGAAGACGAAAGAAAAGGCAGCAAAGAGAAGCATTGGAAAAATAAGTAGATCTCTTCCAACAAATCATATTTTCATCTAAATAAAGAAGCCAAAGACAATAGACTTGGGTACCTTGGAGACCAGGAGGACTATTTCTCCATGGCAACCAGTGTGGTGTGTGACAATGCTGCAGTGCGAGGGTTTGAACTGCTAAAGCTGTCTGGGAATGCAGAGATAGATGGGGAGAGAGAGAGAGAGACTCCGAGCGTGAGACCAATGGAGGGTTGTCTGTGTGCTAGTAATGAGAACACACTGTCACAATCCCACTGCGAGAAAAATGGAAGTTCACGACTTTTCAACTCACATTATTTTCTTTAAATCAATACAGAGAAATCTTAAATTATGACGCTAAGCCTGTTTATGTTTCCAACAGTGCATATCCAAATATTCTCACACGTAAACATTTCTCTGGTGTTGCTATGGAGTTGTTCCCCTATTTGGCTGTTAGAAAAAAGCAGCACCATGTGGCCTTCAGAGAAGATTTATTTTAATTGTGTGGTGTATTGCGGCCAAGAGAATGGCAGGCTATATGCTGGGTGTGTGCTGTCAGCACACTTGTGGATACATGTACTCGGACATGATCGTGTGTGTGTGTGTAAGTGTGTGTGAGTGAGTGTTTGTGTTCAATACGCCACGTACACACTGTGTTTGGATAGCAAGGCAAACACAAATAATGGAACAAGTTGGTGTGCGTCTATGTAGCAACCTGTGAGTGTATTTCTTGCTGAAAAGTAGGCGATAAAGCTTTTGACTTCCTGTGTGATCACTCCTCCTCATATGTGTTAATCCTGGATTTAATTGAGATTATTGTTCCATAATCTGGCAGTTGGAAAGGTTGATTTAGAAAAAAAGAACTTGAGGTGGACTGAGGACACTGGATGTCTTTCACAAACTGTACACTACTGCAAGTCTCAACACCGTCCTCACCCATTTCTCTTGTCAGCATCACCCGACAACCATCAACATGCAATCTCCTTTGTGTGTCTTTATTTTTATTTGCAGTTTGCTTTATAGAAATTCATTACAGTGTCTGCCGCCAGCGTAGGCAGAAAAATATTCCCTCGACTCAGCTGAACTCTCACCCTCCTTTAATGTAAACACTGCTCCTTAGTCACGTTTCTCCCATTAAGGTAAATGCCTGCATTATGTACAAATCTAGTCTCCTTAATCCAGTTGCACCATTAACCTGCACACCCAGGTGCATGTTAATTGAAGAGAGAAAAAGAGACTCTGACCATATAGATAATGTAAATTTAAAGCGTTAGAGTGAATTAGATCACTTATAATTACTTATCACTTGAGGAAATACTTCCCCATGTCAACTTAAATTTGTAAAGAATACTTAGTTTTTTCCTCATGCCTCCACTGTAAAAAATTAAGAACATTCCTGAGGAATTTGAGTATTAGAGGGCAGCGTTTAACAACAGCAAAAACATCAAAACATCTGTTAACAAACTCTCACAAAGTCCATGCAGTATAATCCAAGTTTAATTAATCCATTTGTATCACAAACACATGCGTTTTTGCTAAACCCTTACTATTTTTAACACTTCTGGATAAACAGTGTCACGCTTGTACAGGCGCGCTACTTGCTATGTACTCATCCGAACACTTCAAGCGTGAGTAATGAAGATACAAATGATAATTTTTGGGGGTGAAGTAATCCTTTAAGATGTTTTATTGTCTGGCTGCTGAAGAGTTTATATGCTGTTGTATCTTCAGTCCAAGTGACCCAAAGTGACATGTGGCCTCTGAGCCTCGACTCTTTAAGAAACCATTGTCCCATAAGCCAAGTGCTTCTGACAGTTATTCATTTATTCATTCCTTCCTCCCGCCTTCCATTCCTTGGAAGTTTTTTTTCCTTGTTTTTTTCCTTTTTACTTTGAAGCATATGTGTGTTGCTGTAACTGTTGTTTGTCATCTTGTCTGTCTGCCTCATCAGCCGTCATGCCTGTTGACATATGGCACTCGGAGTTAAATGATTATCGTCTGATTGTAAAGGGTTGCGGGGCTTTCTGATGGAGACCTGTCTCCTCAGCCCTGTAGGCTATCCCATGTCGGCAGTCTCCAACTGGAGTAGAGGGGAGGGTTGGAAGGTGGGGGAGAGGAAGGAGAGGGGCTTACCTGAATCAACCTGTCGTACCTGCCCTGAGGCTCACCTGTCAGCAACCCAGTGACAGTCACTTTCTCTTTCACTCTCTGTCTCAGTCCCTTTCTGGCTCCACCTTTCCATCACTTCCTCTGTATCTCTTCTTACCCATTTATCTCTCTGCTTCTCACCCTCACCATTCCTTCACTTTATTTCAGCTCTGAAACTACAAAACAAATAACTCACTGTGTGTGTTTGTGTGTGTGTGTGTGTGTGTGCGTGTGTGTGTGTGTGTGTGTGTGTGTGCGTGCGTGCGTGCAGTGGGAGCACCATTTTCATGTGTCTTGCCTGTTTGTATAACACCAGGTTTAAACAGGTCATCCATTGAGAGACATGGTGATTCAGGGTTATCACTCTTACCAAATTTTAAGTAGCTCAGGTTTTGTGTTCATAGCTTTTAGTTCAGAAAGTATAAGATTAAAACCAAACTATCTTCCCTTTCCTGCCATTTTATGAAAAGAACATTACAGGCGAAGGAGTGAGGAAGGGGGACGGCTTGACTGTCTGATGCAATAATAAACCTATGCTGTATAAACCTGCTCTTCCACATAAACAGATGTGGACTGGCAAAGCTCCATGTGACTGTGGACTAAAGCAAAGTTTAAAGTCCCGACAAAAATCTGAAGACTGCAGAATAAAAACAGGTCTGTGAGTTTGAATGTTTTCTGTCTGCTCCGAGTACGTATGCACATGAGTCACACCCAAAACGTGTTCGCTAAAGACAACAAGCCAGTTGCTCTTCAGTCTGGAAGCTGAGGCCACATCTTTCTGCCCCCTTTCTCTTCCTGTCTGTCGCTCTGTCCACATGAGGACGTCAGCGGTGCGTAGAGGAGTTCGTTTTAGTCAACTCAGTCATTAGCCAACATGGAGCTTTGTCCCAGTGCAACACAGTACAGACAACTTTGAAGTAAACTTAAAACAAATCTAAACTACAAAGTGAATAGAAATACTGGATTACAAGTAAAAGTGTTGCATTTAAAATTTTACTGAGATAAAAGTACAGAGGTATAATTAGTTCTTAAAGTATCAAATGAATAAGTGAAAAGTAACTGCAGCTGTAAGGATAGTGGAGAAATTAGGTACAACGAAAGTTGCATAAAATGGAAATACTCAAGTTAAGTACAAGTGCCTCAAAATGCTACTTAAGTACAGTACTTGATAAAATGAGCCAAATCTCAGCTCACAATCAATTACAGCACAGCGGGTGCCAATACTCATCTAGCCTGGTAAAATTCAATAGCATTTTTAAATAGAATATTTTATTGGCTTCAGTAGTTAAGGACTTGATTAGCTAAGCTAATGCATAGCCTTCTTAAACCCTAAACAATAACATAAAAAGGTCTATACCACTGAAGATGCCATACACACGGCTGACCTATATACATCAGTTCTGCCAACTTGCCGGGGTCTTGCCACCCACGGACTATGGTATACACAGCTCCGACAAAGACAGAAAAGTGTTTTATGACAACCTTTAAATGTTACCCGTTGCTACTGTGACCGCTACATGGTGTGGGGAAGCCCCGTCTTTGAGCGAGCTACCGGTGACTCATCGGTAGCTTAAAGGTCAGAGGTCAGATCTTTTGTCACAAGCATCAAACAGGCCCAGTGAGTCACACATCCTCTGGGGCGCGGTGGGGTGGGCTTTGTGCTGTGTTTGGTAACTACCAGCTTCAGGAGGTAACAACAGGCAGATGAGCAGATAGTGGCTATTCGATGCCGGGGCCCTGTTTCTGTGTGATACAGTGCTATCCTGCTCCGCAGCCTGGGTTAATACAACAGGGAGGGATGCCTGCAGTGACTCAAGTGCGAGCAGACCTTTTTTCAAATGTCCTCCTGTCCAGGGGCCTAATGCTTTGGTACTTTAGGTCACCGGTGTTGGGAGTAACGCATTGCAAAAGTAACGCAATTACAGTGGTGTATTCCTTTTTGCTGTAACGCAGTAATATAACGCATTACTAATAAAATGTGGGTAACATTATAAGCGTTACAATCTCTGTAACGCAAGTTACAACGCATTTTAACATTTAGTGGTCTTTTCATCGCAAAACATTTCTTCACAGGAAAAAAAAAAAAAGCTGTGAGTGTTATTTCCTGTTGCTGTATTCGATGGTTGAGGTGATTGCAGATACATTTGCGAGATGGATCATATTTTCTGGAGTAATTTCGCTGTGTTGAAGCAAGCTGTCCCTTCTCTGTTCTCGTGGTCTGAGCCAGAACTAGAGACGGTACGGACAACATATGTGTCCCAACAGGTGACGGTACATCAGCGCGGACAGCAGTGTGTCCAAGCTGCTGACAGATATCATCATGTTGGGAATTAATGTTTAGGCTTGCTACACATAATATATTTGCATTTTATCAGCCGTGGAAAGTACCTATGCCTGTAGTGGAATGGCTTCGAATGACAACCAAAAATGCTCGTCTTTTACTGTGACCATTCACTGTTCAATATGTTGCCGTGTTACACACAAGAAAGTGAGCAGACGGGCATGTTTTGCATCTAGCATCTCACGTTCATCTTATGGACAATTAAAGAAATGGACCAGCAGATCCCGTTGCTCTAGACGGAGACCAGTGAAGGATATTAGAAGTTCTTATCCGGTGAGGGCTGAGCGTTACTGCGCAGCTTCCAACTGAGCTGGAAGACGTAGATTTGACGTGAGCAACCTGTCTGAAAGTTGTAAGTCTTCTGGTAGCTGTGCATAACGTGAGATACAAGGTAATGCAGCCTTTTATACATTGTTTTGTTTCTTCAGAAATAAACAATGGACAAATAGAGTCTTTAAACGCTTCTTATATAAAATTATTAGCTGTCAAAGTGACGTCAAAAAGAATGTCAGTCAATGGAATGCTAACGGCAGGGGAGTGCTAGGCAGTGTTGTCACAGTTAGTTTGAAAAAGTAACTTAGTTACTTTACAGATTACTTGATTTTAAAAGTAACAAAGTTACGTTACAAGTTACGTTATTTTACATTCAGCAGCTGCAGACAACACCCCCGCCGCCTCAACATTGAAATGACAACCGGTTTACTGTGAGGCAGCTCGGCATTGACAGTAGTGGGGATCTTGTTTATTATGGCACGAAAGAGAGCGAGTCTACCGTGTTTAAGGGCAGCATTTCCTCTACACCACACCAACTTCTTCAACTCTCCCCCACTGACTGGCAAAAATATTTTTTTTTATTAAGGAAAATGACAAAAATACTGTAGTAATGCACCGTGACTTGGATAAGTAACTAAACTATTACTGGTTTGGAAATAGTAACGCTTTAAATTACTTGTTACTGAAAAAAAGTGTTTAGATTAGTACCGGCATCGCTAGAGCTAGGTAGCATAAAAATGACGCCATAGGAGCTATGCTTAATGGAGGCTGGCTTACCGCCTTGGTTCATCTCAGTAAGCTAGCAAGAGTACACAACAGACAACTTCTGCGTAGGCTACTTCCTAATAAAAGCACTTCCTGCAGTAAGTAAAACTAAATTACTGTTAAACAAATAAAGTTGTGTACCTTTTCACATATCAGCTGTAAATCAAGTGTTGTAAATAATGTAGATAGTGACTTTTAATCACACTATAATTGACCATTTCCTTTAGACTGTTTTAAACAACATGAATTTCTAATCAAAGTGCTTTAAACAAACATTTTACAACAATGCCATAAGGTGCTTTTGAGTATTTTTTATTCTACAACTTGCCTATTGTACATTTTACTTATCTAATTATGTGTTTTATTTGCATATTCACATTAATTATAAAACATATTATGAATAATGTATGATGTATTAAAGTGGATAAAGAGGAGACTTTATTGATCCAGTGGTGAAATTCACAAGCTACCTGCCAAGTCCAACTTCTGCTGTTATTTTGGTGAAAGTAACTCAAAACTAATGCAAAAGTAGTGTAATGCATTACAATTCAGATACAGTAATATTGTAATATAACTAATTACTCTCAAATGACAGTAAATAGCAATCTATAATGTATTACATTTTGGAAGTAACTTGCCCAATATTGGCCCCCACAGTAAAAGAAAACTTGTTTCTTACCCACATAAATCATACGCCACTAACACAAGGCCAGCAGCCACAGCAGCATTCCTGGCCTCCTTTGAACAGAGTAAAAAAATGTCTGGCTGTCCCGCGCCTCAACAGGTGGTGTACTGTAATCTTCTGCATTGTATTGGAATGGGTTGCCTTAGATTTCAATAAGTGAGCAAAAGTTTATGAAGATTGGAGTTGTGGTGTCAAGTATTTATTTAAACAGACATGCGGTAATGGATGTCCTCATTGACAATGGTTTTTCCAGAATCCCATCAGATCCATTTGGCTTTTCTTGCATGTCAATTAGACCGGAGAATTTTTACGACCTCTTTACACAGCCAGTTTCTTCTACGCTTCTGACAGATTTGATCCCTCTCACGCCAGTTTGTCTTTTCCCAGGCATATCTAACGCCGTGTGTAAAAGGTCAGGCCGCACACTCCTGCTGGCGTCACTTTAAGAAGTGGGAGAAAAATGACATTTATCAAATAACCTCCTATCACGTTCTCTGCTCCTCTCCCAGTCACTCTGAAACTATGTGCTAATATTCAGCCTGTCACTCTGCCCGAGTCAATCAGGCCTCCGCTCTTTTACCATTTAATTATCAACTCGCTGTGTTTTATAGGCCCCAACAAATCAATGCCACATTACATTTTTTATCATCTTAAAATCCACCACTCTCCATCTTGCTGCATTGCATTCTGTGCTCCAAAATAACCAGGTCCTCTCTCTTTCTCTCTCTGTTATTACATTATTCTTTCCTCCACAGCCTTTCTGCTACATTATGTAACATGCATGCAAGCTTCAGTTACTGCCATCGACCACCCTCTAATCTTGGTCCTTGCATCATGGAAGCACACAATGCTTTCACACCTGTATGCCAATAGGAAGGGATTGTACCACCGGCGGATTGGGTGGCCCGGGAGGAGAGGAGGTGTGACAGAGGAGCAGGAGTGTCTGCCTGCCTGTCTCTCTCTCTCTGACTGACTGCATGGCATTGGCTGCTGACAAATGCCAGCATAAATCTTGGTATTTGCTCCCACGTACAGTATGTGGGTGTGAGGATTCTCTCTTGATCTCTCTATTTTTTCTATCGCTCTCACCCTTCCTTCCCACCTTCTCAATCTCTTTTTCTCAACCTGCCTCCATATCCTCAAGATCTAAACATCTCTATTTCTTCACTTTCTCTCCCCTCACCCTTTATTTTTATGTTCCAACTCCTCTTCTTTCGTCCACCTCCTCTCTCTTTTTGTTGGCTTCCCTACTGTCTCCATTCGCCGTCTTTTCTCCACAGCAGATTGGGGCATGATTATATCCATGCCCTATATAATCATGTTGATATTTAAAAATATCAACTAGCGCTCGTGCTGGGTGTGTTTGTATGTGTGAAAAGGGGCGTGGTGGCCGCGTAGGTGAAAGGAGAGCTGGCTGGCAGAGCATTGGAGTTTCATCAGGAAAGGACTTCTCTGACTAGTTTGTGTGGGCAGCAATGGGGAACACACTGAGGAGAATAAACCAGCTGACCCCACACACACACACACACACACACACACACACACACACACACACACACACACACACACACACACACACACACACACACACACACACACACACACACACACACACACACACACACACGTCTCCTTCCCGTACCCTTACAGCATCTGGCTTCCACCCCCTCCATGCATCAGAGTGAAGGGAGGCCCAAACAGCCACTGTGAACTGTTTATCATCTTTATTACTTTTCCGACAGTTTTCCCTAACCTGATTTTATTACATAGTCATCAGATGATGAGTTCTCTCATCTGCTCTTTCTTCTTTTCTTTACCACAATTTTATCAACCTCAGTAACTGATGCATGAAAGCAGCAGTGGATGCAGACAGTTTAGTTTAGATTCGGTATCACCACCTCTTCACACAGTTACAGCCACTTTGTGCAACTCACCATTGTCATGTCCTGAGCTTCTGGCCCCTCTCAGGTCTGCAGACACAGTGGCATCTCCCTTGCTGAAAACTTAATGTAAACTCAGGTTTTGGAGTGTGTGTGTAACTCTCACTGTGTGTGTGTGTGTGTGTGTGTGTGTGTGTGTGTGTGTGTGTGTGTGTTTGTGATGGGTGTGTGTGCTGCGCGCATGCATGAGTGGGAGCACCATTTTCCTCCTAAAATATACATCACTGTGCAGTGCCACATACCATCAAAAATGATTAATTTGAGCGTTATACCTATCTGACTGTAGAATAAACATTACACTTTCTCCAGCTGCGCCATCTACTTCAGGCTTATTTGGGTTTTGTGAAGGATCCTCTGCTCCAGATCATCCATATAATGACAAAATTTTGCTATCAGTCTAATGGGAGTAAACAGAGAGATTTGCCAGAGGCTGAATTGGAAACGCCTGGGAGAATGGAATTCAGTAAAGACAAAAAACTACCGCGTACCTGAATTATGTTTGGTTTCCACACTGTAAAAAATTATTCCCCTTTTTGTTGACTCAACTTCTGTTTTTGTGTCCAGTCAACTTTCAACTCAAAACTTTTCAATATTGTTGTTGAATAACAGCATAACTGTGTTTTGCTCTGAAATTCTAATATACAGATGACACACTGAGCTATTTTGTCGTCTCAAAATGAAGTTGAAGTTCACTCTCTGGTTCAGCTCGCGACGTCATTTTGCACATGCGCAGACCACATTAGTCAACCTTTCTTCCAGAGCGGCAGATCAAAGCGTTAACGGTCTCTCCTCTATCGAAGGACCGAGCGCATTCACTTTTGGCGTAGTAAACTTTTTCCACTGTCAAGCTAATATTCAGTATAATTTGAGTTTTGTCTTTACTAAGTGAAAGTTGTAACGAAATACTGTGAACTGAGCATCACACCTACAATTAACGTGCAAGCCTTATTTCAAAAACTAAAGGGATATGTTAGCCGTAGGCGCGCGAAATTAACGAACACTTTTTACATTAACTAGCTAACGCTAGCTAACCAGTAGTAGCTAGCATATAATGACCAGCATAGCGTTATGTGGAGAAATTCTATACTTCCTTCAACTAAATGCAAGTAACAAACTAAACCTCTGAATGTAGCTAGCTAAGTTACCTAGCCCAAATGTTACACGCTATCTAACCTAGCTGGTTTGACAAGCCTAGCAAGCTTCATGATACCGACTAACGTTAGGTCATGATGAGACGGACTTAGTTTAAAAACTACCCATACATATAATGGCTTGCTATATAGTGAAATGTATACGGTGCAAGTATGAACAAGGACGACAGCTTCGTCGGCATTGAATTTTCTTGCACTGCATCTATGTTGTGAATTCCTCACGTACGCTACGGAGACTGTATAGGTTACAGTGGGTGTAATTACGGTTACGTTAGTTACGTAGGGAAGTTACGTAAGAAATCCCCGCGACGCCTTGCGTTAACGGCGGTCGCCCGTTCAGAAGTCCGAAACGATGTAAGTTTGTGCTCTATATTTAGCTATTGTTGTAGCAGATTAAGCTGTTTCTGTGTTGTTTCATTCAGCAATGAGTACTTAATGTTAACCATTTTACCCTGTGATGTGGAGCTGCTAGTTTATCTGTATTTTTCTAGCTTGCTAACTTTCCACTGTACATCACACATGTTACTGGCTAGTGTGTGATACGTTTTCAGGACTTTAATCCTTACTGTGATGGAGAGGATTAGCATTTTACTTGCACAGTGTGATAACTGTACATTTTAATTCAATGGGCAGTTGTAGCACAGAAATAATAAACTAACAACAAGTTACCTCACGTGTGCGAGTGTGTGTGTCGCGCGTGTGTGTGTAAAAAAAGATGTAGGCCTTGTAAACTAGGGAAAGGGTTGACTATTGCATTATTTTTGATTACATTAAATAGCCTTCCAACATAGGGCTTAGTCCTATTACATTTCCTGAAATATACAAGCTTGTCTAACAACACACTAGCTATTTGTTTGTATTTTAAGCCACGCTAATGCAGTATTTTTGTCTCTTTCTTCAGAACAACTGACCAAAGATCATTCAGTGCCTGATGATGCAGTACCTGTCAATTTTTTGTTTTTCCTCAGCAAATCAGCGGAAAGTAAAATGGCATTACAAGGTTAGCATAGATTCAATGGAACTACTTTCCCTTTTCTCTGCATGTACAAGACTGTCCTTGCACCCTCAGACCCAAGCAGCTTTAAAAAAACATTTGTTTCCCACCATGCCCGAAAAATTCACTATGAGCCTGTAAATGCACAACTGTTGTGTGAACTGTGTGATTTTTGTGAACCTTTCAACCTTACAAAATACTTTGTTCATTTATGAAAGCATGTTAAGTGAAGGGAAACAGTGAATTGTCCTTTAAACAGTGCTCTTTAAATCCAATTCTACAACACTTTTAAGGCTCACAAAGACAGGTATCACCATGTGCCCAGTGTAGATGAGTAAGACCTGAATATATTATTGGAAGTGAGAGCCATGCTGTAGTCATGACCAGATTCAGTGAGATTCAGATCATTTAGAGGATGATATTGAGTTAAGCCTAAACTCTGATAATGATGATTATGAGGAAGAGGACATTGAGGAAACTAAGTATAGTCTTGCTTCTTTATTCTACAATGCAGCACGTTTACATATATCTAATCTGCAATACAAATATAGTTGATGAACTTTACCAATAAGTTAGTCTTGTTTGTTTATTATTATTTGAGGTATGTAACTCTTTAGGTACTGCCAAAATACTACAAGTTTGTGGTGTGTATTGGGTGATTGGTAATCTACCTTTTCAGTAAGGTCCTCTTTCGTCTATCTTGAAACATTGTGTTGCAGGAAAGACATCATCACTTTGGATATGATATGCCCTTATTGACAGCACATTTTCTCTGAGGAAAGGAGATCATTGGGAGGAGCCATTGGACAAGGATCTCAAGCAGGTGGTCTGCTTTGTTCACAGAGCAACAGGTTATGTGTTATTAAAGTGACTTGTATTACATTCTTCCTTTGATTATTATCTGCTTGTATATTAATATTTGTCTCCATGTTTTTTATGCAGATTGAAGCAGAATTCTGGCGGATTGTCTCCATGAACCTGAGACAGCCATTTTTGGACCGCCTAGATGATTTGTCCCTAAGTTCCTGCGTCTTTACAGACAGAGACTGCAGAGTGTCAAGGAACTTCACTTTTTGAGGTCTCTAGATGATGATGTAAGTATAGTTTCCGTTTCAGTAGTTGGACTGTCCTTTTAGGAAATTCTTTTCACTTGACAGCCACATTTGGTAACACCTTTTGAGCATGTCTTTCAGATTATAGTACAGGTGCCTACAATACCTAGGAAGATCATAGCCACAAACAGTATATTGCTAAAAGATTGGTATGTGTTAGGGGTGGCACGATATTGATAAAAAATGTGATATTGCGTACGATAATAATATTGCTATCGATATATTTTCGATATTTTAACACATAGTAAATTACAAAGTTATGGGAAAACGCATAAAAATGATTAATAACAATTAAAACAAATTTTACAACACAAGGTTTATTCAACAGACAGTCATATTGGACTGGTACAACATGAATAAATAATAATAACCACGTCTACTACAGAACAGGACATGTTTTACTGGTTGTACAGATAAAATAATAAATGAGCGTGTTTATAGAACAAAATGTTATTTGGACGTGGTTAATAGGAAAGATTTTTTCAGAAAACAAAGTTTGGTTAAACAACAATGAACAGCGTGTAATTTAACATATGTTCCACACACACACACAACACACACAAACACACACACACAAACACACACACACACCACACACACACACCCCTCGGCAACGTTAGCTAATGTCCGCTAGCATACAACCGGCTAACTATAGCCATTAGCTTTTTTATAACGTAACAAAACCACCCCCATCTCGTAGGAAAGCTATTCTTCATGATACAATGATGCTCCACTAACGCACAGGTCTTATGTTGACAACGTGGACGCAGATTAGTAAACTCCGAAGGCAGCCGTATATTTTACCTAGCGTTAGTAAGCTAGGCTAACGCTGGTGCGCTAACGTTAGTAACACCGGCGTAGCGTTAGCTACGTTAGCGTCTGAACTTGTAAAAGCCGACAATATCCCCACCTGGACTGTGTTTCACTTTCCCTCCAATATATCATCAACATAAAAGACACTTGGACTCGGTCCAGACCAAAGTCATATTGGGCCAGACCATGGCCGAGTCCGAGACAAGTCCGAGTCCATACTAGCGAGTCCGAGACAAGTCCGAGTCATAGAAAAACGGTCTCGAGTCCAAGACCGGACTCGAGTACTACAGCCCTGAATACATGTATTAGCACTTTGTTATCTATTAACAAGTTATAGCAAACAATACTAATGAAAAAGAAATAAAGTTTATTTAAATGGTCTATATTTTTCAGTTTTATTGCAATGTGTCCCATAAAATAAATATATGATTGTGTCAGCTTCGAGATCTATACATATTTATGTCAGTGTATACACTATAAAATCCTATCCCTTATACACATTTAATAAGTTACAAATAATTTAATAATTACCACAGCATTGTGCAACAGGTGTCCAAAACATTGTAGCCTCTGCTATTTTTTGCGTTCCGCAGCCTTCTTTAATCGCTCCCGGTGTCAGCGTTAGAGCCACCTGATGCTCTGACGCTCTTTACTTTTGGCCTCTAAAGTTCCTCTTCATCCTGTTATTTGTCTTCTCCCTGAGCAACACCATTTTCTTACTTTGTGTTCTTTCTTTTGCTCCCTTCGCTCTCTCTTCTTTAAGTCTTTTCTTTTCTTTCGCTTTGTTTTTCTGTCTATTTCTTCACTGATTTATGTTCCAGCGAGGCGCGACGCTAGCCTGGCTCCGCCCTCCTACGCACTTCCGCTCAATTTTTATTTCCTTCAGAACTCCGTCTGCGTGTCGGACGGGACCGCATAAAAAAAGAATTATCGCGAGACTTTCGATAATGATATCGAGCACGTGATATCCGCGATAACGATACGATTCGATATATTGTGCACCCCTAGTATGTGTATCTTCCTAACAACATTAGAACATAAACAGGGCTGATGACATTGTCGATTAAGAAATTATTTTATCTGAAGTATGACTTTGAACTTCAAATTGCCTTCATCAAAATAGCCACCTTTTTCAGCAGTTACAGCCCTAGCACAATAGAAAAAGTGACAGCTAGAAAGGTATTCTATGCATGCAAAAAGTGTCTATTTTGCAACCCAGTATTTTAATGGGAAGCATCTTTCATGATCAAAGCGCAACAACGGTAAGGAGTAGTATGAAAAGCCAAATATCCACGCAGGGAGGTTGGTTTGGGGGGTGGATGGGTCAAACAACACAGGACTTTCACCCCGGAGACCGCGGATCATGTCCCGGCGTGTGACGTGTCCTTTCCCCTTTCTTCTTTCCTAAACCCAACCATCACGTTCATGCGTCTCCCGTGACGTTTCATTTCCCGTTGTTGCGTCCCCCAAAGACTGGCGATCAAGTCCCGTACACAAAAGAAACAAGATAAACGTGTCCCTGTACACGAATCAACAGATAAAAATACTTGACCATTTCACGAACTGCCGTGAGGCCGTGTTGTATTTTGATGAGGCAACATTTGAAGTACAAAGTCATGATCAAAATCGTTATTTCTAACTCTACAATAGCTTCATGTCCTGTATATATTTCTATTGACTAATCTCATGGATGTTGTGTTCAAAAATTCAAGGTGATCCCACACTTTTAAAGGGTAGAGGATTTTTTTTACTGCTAGCACTGATGTCTTTTCTGGTCTGTATCCCTCTTCTATTGTCTGTGCCTTGGGTTGCTTCTCCTTATGTCTTTTAAATTGTCTAGCCAGTAAAAAAGGCTTTTTAAATATATTTGACGAAGAGTGCATTGGATTTCCCTTTTTTTTACATGTAATTTTTTATTTCTTTTTTTTTACTTTACATTAGTTTGCATCAGATTTTTATACACAAGTTTGCAATGCATCTTGAATTTTCATTGAAATCAATTCTTATTACTTTGTTGTGTTTTTAGCCACCAAAGGAGTGAGGCGTGAAATGATGAACGTCGAATCTTGTGGTCACAGAGGAGGATCCTCAACGCCCTGTCCCCAAGGAGATGATGGATAGGCACTGTTCGGGAGGAGCATATTGTTCTTCAAGACCTGAGGATGTGCCCAACGCATTCTCGCCCTGCTGATGGGGTCTTCTCTTGCCTTCCACCTCCACTACCCAAAGGACTCAAGTACATGTTTGAGGTAATACAAAAGGTAATAATGAACATTGGTGGAGATACTTGCTCTACAAGAGTTAATGGACTCCGGAAAACAGCTCATGTCCAAGAGCCTGTGAAACTAATGATTGTTGATCGCATTGTAAGTTCTGGAAAGCACCAGTTATGTATGTGCGGACTAGGTAGTCCAGATAGTTTTCCCTATCTCTCAAGGTGTTTTTGATTCTGAAAGGGATTATACAGTCCTGGTTGTTTTTATATCCCTCAAAGTGCCACCTGTATTTTGCCTACTGGTTTTCATGGTGTTACGTTCCTTTATTTAAGTGTGCTTTTAGACCTTGTGCCCTAGTAGGTCATTCGTGGGATGAAAGGGAAAACTATTGTCATTTGAATATTGTTTTTACTCACTCAATAATAGCCTTTTAAGTTGCTTTGTCAAACATGCATGTTCTGGTAAGTACACTGTTATGCATGTATTAGCTGTTGATGCTGAGGTGGACTAAAGTCCTGAGAGTTGTTTTCTCTGTCTCAAAATATGCTGGTTTTTTTTGCCTCTTGTCGACATATTGACTGTATATCTTATTCAATTTTTCCACCGTCTTGCAACATCGGGTATTCGTTATCACCACACACACACACACACACACTCTCACCACACACACACACACACACACTCTCACTCACACACACTCTCACTCACACACACTCACTCACTCTCTCTCACACATCTCACTCACTCTCTCACACACCCTCCTCTCACCACACACACACACACCACAAACACACACACACACACACTCACTCTCTCACTCTCAAACACACACACACTCTCCCTCTTACACACACGCTCTCTCATACACACACTCACTCTCTCTCACTCTCCGTCTCACACACCCACACACAACCCACTCTCTCATACAAACACACTCACATACGCTCACACACACACATTCTCTCTCTCTCTCATTCTCTCTTACTCACTCAAACACACACACAAGAAATCCTTGTGTTTATGCTGTGTCTTACCAATGTTTTGCTTTGAAACACTTGAATTTGTGAAATAAATGTTTTTGGTTATTCTTGTCTCACACTTGTCTTGTGTAAACTTAAAGAATAAAGTTGGAAGAACTTAGATTTTCAAGGCAACCGAGGCAACTTACTTGATATGTTAATTCAACAAACATAATGAAGTCAAGACAAATAAAAAGCTTAGTCAAGACAACTTCAAAATGCACATTAGCCCCACTATAATGTTGTTTAACTATGTAAATTGGAGTTGACTCCACACAATCATTACCATGTAATCCATAATTAGAAGTTGGATCCACTAAATTGAAAGTTGTGTTTACAAACAAACATTAGTTGACTGACAATGTCATAGTTTAGTGAACTTGCAATTTTTGTTGAGAGAACCGATTGTTTCTTTGTTGCAACTAATAAGTGATTTCCAACAACTTAGAATTCTAAGGCAACCAGGTTACACATATTTAAGTTGAGTCCAAATATTTTTTTACATGATGGATAGATAGATAGAGAGATAGATAGATAGATAGATAGATATAGAGAGATCTCTTTGCAGTGAAATGTCATTATGCTTTCTCATTGTGGCACCAACCTCATGGATTGCAGCTGAACATGCTTTAAGAAGCAAGGCAATCAGTGTTTTGAATGTAAATCAAATGATATTTGAAGAACGGGGAGTCTCACCTGCGCTGTCCTCTCCAACGCATCTTTCTTCTTTTTCTCTGTTTCTGTCTCTCTCTCTCAGGCCACTTCAAAGTGTCCAGCCCACGATGTTTCCCCAATGAGGGTGCTTGCATATAGATCCAGTCAGCAGCAAGGGAAACACATTGATTTCCCGTCAGCATCCACCGAGGAGTGCTGGCGCGCCATCCGAAGCTGGAGCAGCCGGTTGGAACATCGGCATCCTGCAGGCGTCCTGGCAGCTGCGCGCAGCGTTGTTAATGCGGCCCATTAGGCCGCTGAGTGGCAGAGAGATTCCCCGAATATTGAGCCGGGGACACCCCTCAATTAGACAGATCGCCCCGCACCTCGTCAGCATCCGCGGCTATCTGTTCTCATTAATCAATGACACAGCCAAGAGAAATGCAAGTTCATTTAGAGGAAGTTTGCAACCAGCCAGCAGAGTTTGCACTGCTCTTATATTTTTTATGTTCATGGCATTCAGAAATACACTCATGTGGGCCTACATCACACGTCAAAGTCAATTTACCATGCTGGCTAATTCTTCATAATCAATAATTCTAGCCTATATGCACGGCAAGATTCCAATCATTTATGCACTGTGAAAATGATATCCCAGCCTAAAACAAAATGGTAAATTTACTTTTTCTTGGATTTTTATTTTTAGTTTGTTTGTTTGAAAACGGAGGCCTATGTGTATAATAAATACAGAGTTGCTGCGTTTGTGGTTAAAACATGTTTTCGTTCTTATTTAGCGCTTCAACTTTCAAACATTAACAAAATAAACGTAAACCAGTTGGTCTGTTACACGGAGTGTTTCACGTGGAGTCTCACAGTTCAGCCGAAGCTGTTCTTTAAAACAGAGAAGCAGGTTTCTGCCGCTGACATTAGTTATTGTGAGCGCTGGACATGATTTGCACTCCAGCCTCTCATTCACTGCCAAGCAGCGATCAGCGCTGCCTCAGGAAGTTCCAAATAAGGACAGGGAAATGGAAACCCACCGGAATAGGTCCTTATGTAGTCACGACCTTATAAGGCACGGCGGAGCCGGGCTTTCCGGCAGCAGTGCAGCCTGCTGCACAGATGGGAAATCCAAATCAAATCTTTGGGGCGACGAGAGAGCAAGACTTATGCTGCTGTCTCACGGAGCTGTTCTGCTATGAAGACACATTGATTCGGGACTGAGGAAGAGCGGCGTTGTCTTCGCGAATTTACTGCGATAGCTTAATATAAAGTCTCTCCTCTCTTCTTTCCCCCAGGCCAGCGTCATGTGTCCTCCACTGCAGTGCCTAAATATGGGCTTCCTCCGCTCCAAATATGGACATCTACGTCACGGCAAGAGGGTATAAAAGGAGCGGGGAAACCTTTCAGCTCAGAGAGCCCTGAGAGCCCACAAGAGCAACTGTTAGAGCAGAGCTAGATAGACAAACACACAGAACTCCCTTCGAGTAATATCACAACAAAAGTACAAAGTCAATTCAAAACAAAATCCATCCAAGAAGGTTAAAACCCGATTGGATAAGCCATTTTAATATATAGATACAAAATCAAGATTGATCTGTTGATTCATTTCGATGGATCTTAGGGAATGAGTATAAAGGACACTTTTGATTTTTTTTCTGAAAAGACAAGTGGATCTTTACTCATCTCTGAGAGAAAAAAGGAAAACAACAGGACAACTGGAGAACAAGAATCACGGAGCAAGACAGAAAACAACATCTTCCTCGACACCAGCAGAAGTGTGCAGCACACCCTAAGCTGGGCTAAGTGATTCCCTCCACCTGCGAGGCACCGCTCTGCCAGCGTGCGTCCAGCCTCCCTGCACTCATCAACAGCCACCAGCGCAGCTCCAGCACCAGCAGAGGATGGCTGCAGCCAAGACCGAGATGATCCTCCCAGCCCTGCAGATCTCAGAGCCTCTGAGCTTCCCTCACTCCCCCATGGATAACTACCCGAAGCTGGAGGAGGTGATGATGCTCAGCTCTACAGGGACCCCCTTCCTCACCGCCTCAGCACCCGAAGGTGCAGGCTTTGGCTCCGGAGAGCCAGGAGAACAGTACGACCACCTTGCTGGAGGTAAGATCTGGACATTTTCCTCTTTTTGCCTCTGGCTGTCTGTGCTGCATGCAAAAGTGAACTAAAGATAATATTCTAAGCTAAACTTAACCTAGAAAAGAGTTAAGAGAAATATACAGCTGCATAACTTTTAATTAAGCCAATATTTATGTTTTGCTGTGAATTATTAATTTACATTATCATTATCATGTAACTACAGCTGACATACTATTTTAGTTACAAGTCTATATTCATTTGTTTCATCATGGCTTGTGTTGAGAAATGTTATACTTAAAGCGGAATTGCAGGCAACAAGTAAATTTGAATTTAAGCTGACCGGACACAATAAATGAATATATTAAATTCCACAAATGAACAGAAACAGCAAAAAAAAAAAAAAAATGAAAGGACTTTATATCAATGTATCGAATCCCTGTCAACTCTCAGAGGACTCAAACACTGCTCAGTCACCGCGTGCCTCTAGACACTCCTAAAGCTCAATTCAAATTGCATTCCTAAAACCAGCTGATCTGCAGTTTCAGTAATCAATTGCCTCGGGCTCTGTGATGGGCTTCAAGAATGTGCACGGTTGTGCGTGTTTGTGTGCAAGACAGGAAGACTGTAACGTAAGAAAGATCGAGAGTGTGAACAGAGGAAAATGCAAGCACAGAAAGCTTGCACAGCAGCTCTTGTTGAGGTTTGGAAGAGATAGTTTTGGAGTCAAGGGGGGAAAAGTTTAGTTGGAGGGGGTTTCTTTGCGTGGGCACCTGACTGATCAGTCTCAGAAGAGAGGGGTGACACACTGTCCACCGCTCTGGCAAGATTCCTCCTCTCCCTCCCTCTAGATATTGACAGTTTGATTAATGTCTCCTCTTTCTCTGTGCTCCCTGCAGATACGTTACCTGATATCCCCTTCAACTGTGAGAAGTCAGTGGGAGAGCAGACCTACTCCACCCAGAGGCTGCCCCCCATCTCTTACACAGGCCGCTTCACCCTGGAGCCTGCCACCACCTGCAGCAACAGCCTCTGGGCGGAGCCCATCTTGGGCCTGTTCACTGGTCTGATGGGCAATATTGCACCCAGTTCTTCCTCTGCTGCCTCACAGACCACCTCGTCCTCCTCTTCATCCATCCCGTCCGCCACTTCTTCCTCTTCTACCTCCTCATCTCAGAGCCTCAGTTCCTCCATTCACCACAGCGAGCCCAACCCCATCTACTCAGCTGCCCCAACCTACTCCAGCCCCAACTCTGACATCTTCCCGGACCAGGGCCAGGTTTTTTCCAGCTCGGCTGGAACAGTGCAGTACCCTCCCCCGGCCTACCCCAATGGCAAGACCTGCAACACTAGCTTCCCTGTGCCCATGATTCCTGACTACCTCTTCCCTCAGCAGCAGGGAGAGATCAGCCTGGTGCCCCCTGACCAAAAGCCCTTCCAGAGTCAGTCAAGCCAGCCCTCCCTCACTCCTCTGTCCACCATCAAGGCCTTTGCCACCCAGACCGGTTCCCAGGACTTAAAGAGTGTTTACCAGTCCCAGCTGATTAAGCCCAGCCGCATGCGCAAGTACCCCACCCGGCCGAGCAAGACACCTCCTCACGAGAGGCCCTACGCTTGCCCTGTGGAGACCTGTGATCGACGCTTCTCCCGGTCTGATGAGCTGACACGTCACATCCGCATCCACACGGGCCAGAAACCCTTCCAGTGTCGCATCTGCATGCGCAACTTCAGCCGCAGCGACCACCTGACAACACACATCCGCACTCACACTGGAGAGAAGCCCTTTGCTTGCGAGATCTGCGGACGCAAGTTTGCCCGCAGTGATGAGAGGAAGAGGCACACAAAGATCCATCTACGGCAGAAGGACAAGAAGGCAGAGAAGGCAGGCGCAGTGGTCGTGACAGCAGCGCCGGTATCAGCAGCTTCGCCTGCCTCCAGCTACCCTTCTCCCATCACCTCTTACCCCTCTCCAGTGTCTTCTTACCCTTCTCCCGTCACCTCCTGCTACTCCTCTCCCGTCCACACTTCCTATCCATCTCCTTCCATCGCCACCACCTACCCATCAGTGTCAATGTCCATGTCCAGCCCCTTTCAGTCCCAGATGGCCTCCTCCTTCCCCTCCTCAGTCGCCTCCAACATCTACAGCTCTCCCATCCCCACCCCACTATCAGACATGCAGACCACTCTCTCCCCAAGGACAATCGAGATCTGCTAAGAATGAGCAAAGACAAAAACTTTTTACAGTCTCTCTGCACCTCTCCTTTCTTAAGGTTGTTTGAGGGGAAATAAATCAGCATCAAAAGACTTTGTTTCCCCTCCAAAATGCACTTTTTTTGTCTGCTCCATGTGCAGTGTTTGGTGAATCTTGAGATTTACCTGAAAGAGAGAAAAAGACACATTTCAAGGACTGGGCAAAGAC
>NC_045742.1:19277333-19282333 GCF_008692095.1 Etheostoma spectabile
GAAAAGGGATTTCTTTCGGTCTCTGTAAAACAAATGCAGGACTTCAAATGCATAAGGGACTCAATAGATAGAGCGTAGAAACCGGCACTGACAAGTCTCTACCATTAGGTACCCAAAAACCTAGAGACAAACTGATTGCCAGCAGTTGTGGTGCTAAGGCACTCATACAGTACAAAAGACATTGAATGATATACATAAGCTACCATATATGTATATTGTACACGTGCCATGTTTCGTTTTTATCATTCTTTGGTACCATTGATGTGAAAAATGATTTGCATATTTGCATTGTATTATTTGAAGTGAGCAGGGCCATATTTTCTACATACTTTCTCTATTATGTAGTGATGATGCTGTGATACGTTTTGACATTGTTTGAAAAAAAGCACTTAAGTATTCAAGCATGAGTAAGAGTGATGTTTCTGTTTGTATATATCATCCACTGGTACTATCTCTTTCTCTCTTTCTCACATGTGACATATCGCTCGGTTATATGGGAAAAATAGAGAAAAGGACAAAAAAAAAAAAAACGTTTTCAAAAAAACTAAACAAGACAAACGCTCCCGTTATTTGGTGCCTTTTTGTGAAGCCTTGCTGATGTTGTGACTCGACTGAGCGCGAGAGAGGGTGCACTGCATCTCGCCTTAAGGGTTGAGGGAATATTTTTGTTACAGAATGTAAGTCATACTCAGAGGGAGGTAAAGGGACGAGCTATGAGGGCACCGCTTCATTTCATTAGAATGTAAGCAAAAAAGGAGAAAAACTATAAAGTATATTTTTGTAAAACTTATGTGTAAATATCCACATCTTCAAGAGCTGGAATGTTGAAGTTACCTACTGAGTAGGCATTGGGATTCTTTTGTATGTTAAATACATGCAGTTCATTATTATTTTGTGGTTATCATTATTTTGTATTTGTGTTTGTTAAAACAAGTGACTGTTTCTGGCTTCTAAACACATTGAATGCGCTTAACTGCCAATGGGATATTTGGTGTACAAGATATCCTCCCAGAAATGAACTATAAATAAAAATATGAATATATATGTATATTTGTTCTCATGCTTTATTGTCCGACAGTGCTTTAATATATTTCTATTGGTGCGTCAAACCAATTTATAAACCCCTCATTTCTTCACGTACATCCCTCATACATGATCATATATGCCATCATCTTATGTTAATTGTATGCAGATTATTAATGGATTATTGTACCACAACTTCCCATCACAGGGAGCTACCATTTCATTTGAGGAATATCTGCACAGCATGATCTTATTAAAACTCTGTTTCAATTGCTGTTTTCCGATTGAACCCTGTATTAATGATAACACAGATGCATGACTCCCGTGCCTATGAACACTAAAGATGAGGAATTCTTATCGGAATCCAACACGCTCTTGAAGATATGGAGCTGATCTTCATTTCCATTTCATTTTAGATTTTATGATACAAACTGGTCCTTAATGTTGAGTACACAGACTTCCAGCAATTTGATCCGCATGCCATTAGAATTTTTATCTTGGTTTTTTTGAAGAGGGATATTTAAAACAGACTGTGCTTAGAAGTGCACAGGGTTATTTTCACAGAGTGCAGGTGAAATCCATCACATGATAATTACCTGCTTTTCTGCAAACGTGCTTGGCGTGATGCTGTCACCCTGTAGCGAATGAGCTGTTACACACAATTGGGCATTAACTGAGTAGGTTAGGCTGAATTGTTGCACGGGTGCAGCTGAACAGACTAGCCCTGTAGGTTTAACTGCTGTTTTTTTTTCTCCTTTTTTGGTTTTTCAAGAAAAATATAATAACAGCCTCTTCGCACTGTCATTATTCATCTGCCCCTGTTCCCTAGGCAAGAAATTCTTGCTACATGTTTGAAAATAAAACAGCTTAGTTTTTATAGCCTATGTAGACAAGAACCCGCCTCAGTTTTTCTCTCGGAGCTTTGGAGTAATTTTGTGTTGTGAAATGCACTAACCAAAATACTCACAAATGCAAACACAGCTAAAATAGAAAGCAAGAAAACAAGTAGAAGAGAGTGATGAAGGGAAAAGGAAAATAATTAAGATAATTGGTCTCCTGATCCCAAATTGACTTCCTAAATTGGGTCTGATGAAGTCTGTGTATGTGCGCACATGTACTGTATGCAGGAATTTGTGTTTGATATACACAGTGACTGTCTATAGACTCTGATTAATGTAGTTGTTTCCTGCTGTGTGTCTGCATGCTGATGTGTAGGTGTGTAATAGTGTGAAATTTGCCGTGTTGGCAGTCGTTGGTCTGCTCCGTGTGTCCTTGGTCAAAGCTCCAAATCCCCATGAAACAGATCCACCTGGACACCACTCTCTCATCTGCTGACAATTTGCAGGTGTGTGTGTGTGTGTGTGTGTGTGTGCGTGTGCGTGTGCGTGTGCGTGTGTTTGAGTAGCCATAGTAGGTAATAAACACACCCAAATGATAAAGCAAAATGCAGCAACAAATATCTATACGGAAAGTAACAATGGTCCATTTTCTTGGAAAGAATCTGGATCACTGCTATAATTTAATAAATAAATATAATACATGCAGGTAAGAGGATATACTTTAACAAAACACAAATCAGCACGGTGGTTGATCTCAGAGTTAAATCACACAGAACCACATTCAGCTCAAGCCTCCTTGTGTGGCTTAAAATCCTGAAATCTGTCATTTCCTGTCATTGTTTACAACATTATTTTGGTCCCTGGCTGCAAATCAAGAGCTATTCAGCAGCTTTTGCATCAAAACGTTCTCATACTGCCATGCTTTAAAGAGTCTTTTACTCTGTGTGAAAACCACAGACTGTGCTTCTCTCAGCCCTTTCTCATGTTAAGAGACAATATTTCAGCCAGTATTGTCACAGTCCATAACCAAAATAAGACAGACGACCAACATCCCTCTAAGTATGAGGGAATTGTACAGCCCGTCATATCCTTTTAGTCTGATTCAAGGCTTTTCCTGGCATATCAAAGCTCACGCGCTGAGCCTGTTCTGTTAAGGGAGGTGCGCGAGGAGCGAGAGAGGAGTTGGGAGTGCAGTTGCATAGTGGCTTCACTCTGTTGTAACCCACAACGGAGCCACCTCACGCCCCCAATGGGCTTCCACTTCAAGAGGCCTGCCTTTGTTCAAAAATGTATTTGTTCTCTTATTCTTTTTGGGAACTGTGTAAAACAAAAAAGGACGAATGGCAAAAATAACTGTTCTTTCTCCCTCAGCCCTCCAAACCGACTCCACTACCACCTCTCTCTCTCTCTCTCTCTCTCTCTCTCTCTCTTTTTCTCCCCGTGTGTCTCTACCTTGCTCTCCCTTTCTCGTAGTGCATATTTTGCTGGAGATGCTAATGATCTCCCCCCTCTGTATTCTGATGCAAGGTCTGTCTACACTTTTCCCTTTCATCCACATACAAATGTGCTCTTATTGCCTCTTCGCCCTCGGGCCTTTTAAGATGCCTTTTTGAAATATGCCGTTTGATAAGCACATCATTGGCCAAGTTCCCGCAGTGATTAGAGATCTCTTTAATGTGAGCAAGTTAGAGAGTGAATGAGGGGCTCCGGGGCCGGCAGCTATCTGTTCTCCTCTGCACTCACCCCTTGACATGCTTGGACCACTGGGGAGAGACCAGCGATGAGTAGGACGACCCAGAGCCCAGCTTAGCACTAGCCAATCTCCATGCTTCATCTCTACATAGAGATTAGGGACAGGGGGAAAGACACTGGAGAATCACCTTCATAGAGACATAGTACTGTATGCTAGAAGGCTAGATTTTTCTATTTTATCACAAGGATATGACAGGAGGATAGCTCTCTAATGTTTTTTAAATATGCTCCATTGATCTAATGTTCAGAGCCTTGCATTGCCTCGGTGGGATTTCTTTTTCTTTTTTTTAATCTTGCCAATAGAGAACACTGATACAGTCGTCAGGTGCTTTCTCCTGCTTTGTGTCTTGCACTCAACACCTGTTGAGCCTTTTGGGATAAGTAGGTTATATTTAAACTGCTTGATTTTCAGCCTCTTAACGGTTACATTTCAGGTAGATTGCAACATTTACACAGACAGGAGACATGCTTGGCATATCACAGTTTGAAACAAACAACAGTGAGAAAGTGTAAGTACGACAAACCTGGACAAAATGTAGCGGTCTATCACCCAATTATCTCCTCATGCTGTAAATAAAATACAGACAGACCAAAGTGAAACATCAGCTTTGCACATAAAATCACAAAAGCACATAAAACATTATCAATATGTCACAACTTTGCTCTTCATTTCTGGGTTAAGATGCGTATGATCTTTTGCATGTGTGTCAGCGTGTAACTGTTCAAAACACAACAGATGTAAGAGCAGCACAACTCTCAAGCAGCTTTGAAATTATTTGTGGCACACAAAGGAGATTTTTGACATATCACTTCCACAATAATCTACAGGTGTCCTGGCAACATTAGCTATACTTAATAAGCCATGCTTGTTTGAAGTACATGGCTTTGAACAGACAACAAAACATTGCATGCTTAAGTACCTCCAAATATACCTCTTCAACTCAGCATCAAGCACACTACAGCGTCACAAAAGGCACCTGGGTGGCTCTGAAATGCAAACAGGCCCTCGTAAGTCTTCATGTGTTAAGGCTAGTAAGTGGGCTCGAGTTGCTCTCTTTTCTGTCTGTGAGTCTGACTATCATAAGCAATCCCTGAGCAGGGTCTCTGAGCCTGGGTAAATAAATGCAGTCATACCTCTCTCTCTGCTTTTTATTCTCATAAATCTGCCTTTTTCTATTGCACATGTAGCAGTAAGAGATGCATTTTAGGTTCACTGGCTTTGCTTGAACTGTAGTTCAAGAGTTCAGAACAACCACCCAGTTGTCACAACAGCCCAAATTCGAGGTGAGAGCTACAGTGCTGCGAGAGAGAGAGAGAGAGAGAGAGAGAGAGAGAGAGAGAGAGAGAGAGAGAGAGTGTGTGAGTGTGTGAGTGAGTGAGTGAGTG
>NC_045742.1:19287333-19292513 GCF_008692095.1 Etheostoma spectabile
ACCAGATGAGCTGGTGGGGGACAGACTTGTTGCGTTTGGTTGTCTGAATCTGTTCCCAGATCCTCATGGAGTGCTCCACGCAGCCTGAAAACCCTGGTACACTTGCTTTTTGACAGCTGGTGTCTATGTACTTGTTGGCCAGGAGATAGTTGGAAAAGCAGCTCGCAGTCACCAAAAATATTTTTTCCCTTCCACATTCAGAAGCGCAATGCCTCTGAATTGGTTGATGTTTTGGGAGTCTTTTTGTTTGAGGATAAAAGTGGTGACTGCCTTGCACCATGAAGAGATGCACGTATGCATGCATAGATTTAGTTTCCCAGGCAATGACTCAAATTTAAAGACAATCCATCCGAGTTGTTTCGGAGATATTTCAGTTTGCACCAACAGACCAACACTGTCATCCCCAGAGCCATGCCCCTAGTATGGCTAAGCAAACTAAATCTTAAATACGGAAATATAGTTAGGCTTGTAGATGTATGCAGATGCATAGTAGATGCAATCCACATGTTCACCACGTTGTCCCAACCCATCACTAGGCTACGTGTTTCATGTGACATTACAGACTGCACAGTGGTACAGTACAGAGTGCAGAGAATAAATGCTGGCCTGTGAAGTGTCTGCTACAGCAATAAGCCACTAGCTGCAGGCTGTACATAGAGCAAAGCAGAAACAGAGGAAGGGAGCGCTGGAGCTGAAACCAGAGAACGGGCCCAGCCCAGCCCGACCGGCGGCCCACCACCACCTCTGCAGCCTCCCTCAAGCCTTCATGTGATCCCCTCTCCAGGAGCCAACCAGTAGAGGAAATGTCAGTCTTCTAAGCAGCCAGGAAACCTCCATGTCCAAACAAGGAGCTTCCTGCCCTGACACAGCTCTTCCTGTGGGCTATGTAAGGACTTTCCTGCCCTCTCTCTTTACCCTTGTTCTCTCTCTCTCTCTCTCTCTCTCTCCCACTCTTTTGGCAGAGTGCCCTTCGGCAAGCTGCCTCGGTGCAATCCTTTTTTTCCCCTTGCAATAGGTGTGTGTGTGTGTGTGTGTGTGTGTGTGTGTGTTTATTATGTTATGCTGGTCCATCCATGTGCAAAATAATTCAGCATGTTCTAACACATTCATTACATTTAACCCATCTACAGTTTATTATATGTTCTCTATAAAGTTTTCAATTATCTCTCTCTCTCACGTATCTTTAGAGAAAATTTCAGGAGTGCCTGTTGTGTTGATGGAGCAGTTAACCTAATCCTGCTCCTTAGTCATCTGTTGGCCTGTTTTACAGACTAGTAAATGTGTTATAACACCACAGCTCAGGGTGGAATATGCATGCAAACTGTCCATAACATAACCATAACAAACGGAGACGCTTGTTTTGGCTAAGCTTCCGCCGCCTGTAGAGCAGTCCGACAAGGCTTGTGTGAGGGTTAAATGTACTTTTTGATTGTATTAGTTTTTTTATACTTTGACTTGAAAAAAGACAGATATTTTTATGGAATATATTTATTGATTACACTCGCACCTTTTTAGTTTTCATAAAAAGCTTCACAAACTTCTCTGAACAGTTAGAGGGCTGTGTATGTCAAATGTCAAACCTATTACAACACCCAGGTGCTCATATTACTGATAATTAACCAGGTCCACTGTCTTCTTCTTTCATAGACCGTGACAAATTGCTGGAGGAAATAAACATTTTAGCCATGCTAGCGATATGGCTCTTAGGAAAGTAATGTCTTTCTGACAGTTGATCGGTTCACCAATTTAGTCCAGACTGAAATATCTGTAACTATTCTATCTATAACTATTAAAGGGATTAAGATGAAATTTTGTACCGACGTCTATGGTCCCTAAGTGTCAGCCATCGCAGAAGTTCGATTGGACCTCAGAGCCAGGAGGTGTGATTTCCAGACAATTCTAGTCCTAACACGCACATGTGAAATTAAATGCTGCAGTACTATGCCTGCCGTGCATGAGGGGTTCCCGTACCAACCTACGCGCAACACATGGGCACACAGCCGCAGAAGTATAAATTATGCATTATTTTTGTTCACGTGATTACATGCCAGATTTCTCTCCTTGTGCATGTACCCATTGCATTTATTCAGTTTATCTGATAGATAATGAAGGGGAATGGAGGAGTACTGACCTACAGTAGCACACAGCACTAAGGCTGTTTTATTGCTACAAAGAAGGAAAACAATTGTTACGGTGAGAATGACCAGGTACTTTCTCAGTTCCTCAATCAGTTACAACCTCCATCACATGCCTATTTATAATGACACACACACACACACACACACATGCATTTGATAGTGTGCACACTCATGGCCTTATCACACAGAGACAAATCCCTGTCTGCAACCACAGCAGTATGTGGCACAGTATTTATCTTAGAGCTGTAGTTAGCCCCGAGTGGTACATTTCATCTGTACCACTTCCAATTGTATTCAGACGTGGGAGGGAGAGCACAGGGTTGCCTCGCTGTATCTGTATCTCTCATAAAGCACAGCGGCATGCTACTGTTACATTATCTGATTTATGGCAAAGGGGAGTGAGTGAGAGGCTTTGCAGCTCAGAGCAGGTTGGCAGCATATATCAGCTGGGTCTTTTGTACAGAACACTGGGTTCTTTTCTTCTGAAATACATTACTGCAAAGAGTATTGAATCAGTGGTTAAAAGGAACAGACAGACAGACAGACAGATAGAAGCAATAATGAATGTATCTAACAGGGAATCTGTACAATTAATTTGAATTACACTTCACATACGTCATATTGTAGATGCAGTTATAAATTGCAGATAAGTACAGGAAACAGAAGTCTGTGATGACAGAGGAAAGCATGAAAAAATTGCTGTGCTGAGTGTTCATGCACAATACATCTAGCATCTTAATAATCAGGCTGTTTACCGCTAAGCGCTCATATACTTTCCTACTAGAGCATATAGGTCTGCTTTTAGGGTTAGGATCCTGATCACAGCTTTAACGCTAACGCACACTCCTTACTTGCCAAGTAATGCCTTGTAAAAGCATCATAGCAGTGCTGAAAGCATGCAGCATACTGTACCTTGCCTGGAAAGTTTGTGGAAACACAGGACATGACAAAGGGAAACTGCAGCAAACTTGGTTTGTTTGTCTACAAAAGGTGATAAAAACCTATAAAAAGGGACTTTACGTGGCGTTTGAAGAGACACAGGTCTCCCGCCACAAAGAATCAAAGCTCTGCTGACCTCGAAACATTTCTGAGCAGAAGTAGAGGATGTAAACAGGCCGTGGACGCCTCCTCTTAAAACCACAACAATGGTACTTTGCGAGACTAAACCGATTAATTGAATTCCAAAGGAGAGAAAATATCTTTTGATCTGTGCAAATTGATTTTAACAAAGTGGTTAAAAGGCGTTTGACAAAATGCAGTACGGTGCATCAAAGCTGTTAAGATTTGGTAGGTTGACAGGACGTTACTTGATGCTGTTATAACACCTTGGAAGGCATCACCGTTTTCAAACTCTCTCTCTCTCTCTCTCTCTCTCACGCGCACACATTGTCGACATGTAGGCTCACACACCCCGACGCACACATACAGTAACATGAGTTCTCTCATATGGCTGCCTGTCTTGCAGCAATTACATGATGTGCGGTAATTGCCAGTCTCTGAATCGGGCTCTTCAGACACACTTCAAAGGGAGCGGAGCGCGTCCACGGACGCAATTAACAAGATCAACGGAGCCCAGATGAGCTGGCGGGCCCCGCGCTCCTCTCCCCATTGTTCTCATTTTCACTCTCATTAGCGAGTGCGCGGTGGGTGGGTGGGTGGGTGTTGGACACCTGCGGAAAAGCGGGGTGCACGGTGTATGGCGCAGGGAGGGAGAGTGACACTGAGGAGCTAACACTAGCGCAGCGCAGGGACACTGGTGTTAATGATGGTTGTCTAAGCTACTGGAGGGAAGGGCACAAACAGCCAGCTGTGGGTGTCGAGGCATGTGAGGAAACGGAGCCGACTCATGAGAGACAGAGGTGTGTGTCCCTTTGTGTATCTGAGAGAAGGAGAGAGACAGAGAGTGTGTGTGTGTGTGTGTGTGAGAATGTGACTGATGCACCTGGGAGAGGATATCACCACGGCAACTGGATTGAGGCTGTCAGTGCACAGGAGAAGCTGCAGCTTCACTTTTCAAGCACGCGGGGGGACACACTGAACTCACTCTTCAAGATAAGTCAGCCTTGTCTGGTCCATGAACATCTCTAGTGACACCTGGAGGACACATGGTAGAAATAGACAGACAGACAAAGACAGACAGACATCACTGGATACTGTCCAATACTAGCTAAGTTTCCATCCACTTGTAAATCGAATTATCTGAACTTCGGTAAAAAAAATAAAAATAAAAATCATGCGATCAAAATCAAGCTGGTAAACGTGTTTTCATCCAACGGCTTTAAAGCAAATAAAAACGTGTGCGTAATGACGTCACATGTTTTGTAATTAAATTGGTATATCCGAATTGATTTTAGACATTTTAACGTGGTTCTAATTATTTTTGCAATGAATTGCACAACATTCACGCAAACTTTTGCGAAAAAGTTTTTCTAGATAAAATGGATCGGGTAATCCACCAACAAATGATCAATATTGCACAATTTGTAATAGTGCTTATGTGGCCGCTGATAGCAACATATCAAGCTATAATCAGAAATCAAGGATGCTATCAACATTGCTAGGATGATGCAGATGCAACTTGGCTTTTATTTTCCCTCCAGCTTTGCTTTGAGACGAACTCTTTTTTGAGACATGTCTCGCTGTTTGAGTGCCTTCCATTTACTCCGGAAGACGTCCCACGGCTTGTCCTAACCTTTGTCGGCCATTTCCTTCGCGAGTTCCTGATAAATTAAATTCAGAAAGTCTCTCATCTTCTCGTCCGTCCACTTACATCTGTCTTTGTTGACATCCGGCATGTGTGCAAAGAGAGCAGAAATACTGGGCGGAAATTAACTAAAACGTTATCTTCTTTGTTTTGTGGCGGATTGCAACCATAACATGACCTAAAACTTAATCCCAATTCATTATTTATTTGGCGTATAACGTTTCCATCAGCATTTATCGCATAAGCCGTATATTGATCAAGATAAAATCCGATGAGATTGAACGTATTTCCTTTGAGTCAACATTCATAAAATTCCATTGAATTTTACTGTTTCCATA
>NC_045742.1:19292523-19295672 GCF_008692095.1 Etheostoma spectabile
TTTTTCATTTGATATCACTTAATTCAATATCACTTACAAACATGTGGATGGAAACATAGCTACTGTCATTTCTGAACCAAAACCAGTGAGGAATTTCATATATTCCCACATTTCCCTGATGAAATTTGTCATTGCCTGTTTGGGATAACTGGAGTTGATCCTGAGTGTTAGAGGCTGTTAAAGTGTGTGATGATACATCACCGTTCATCAAAAGCTTCACAAACTCTCCATCCTTCACTCATCTGTCTTTCTGGCCATCCAGCCACTCTCCACCAGCCCCCTTAAGATCTGAATATTGCATCTCAGTGGCACCAATTCAATTTCTGGAAGCAATAAACCAAATGAGTATATATATGGTACACTACAATGCGTTCTCCACCACCAAAGGGGAAAACATTGAACTTCAGTTGTTGTATTCTTTCAAACTTGGATTTCCTGCTGTCTAGACCACTTAGTCTTGGTTTTTATTCAAATGCAGCCTGGTAGGCTTGTAAAAGCCTATTGGTTAGAGCTTTTAAGAGAGCCTTTCATTTGTTTCTCCTGAATGTTTAATGCTACGAGGCCCAGTGGTGCATAGGAAGAATTAGAAATGTGAGGGGATGAATACTAAAGTGTGGCACATGTAGCAGCAGCCAGTCAACTTTTATCATATAGAGGTACATTAAAATACATTACTGCAGTTCTGCTTCAGAGTACCTCTGAGATAAATGGACCGGAGAGATGAGGGGAAAGTAATCACACTAACCTGATGCTTTTCAGCATCTTCCATCTTTGCCCACTGTGGGGAAAACCATCCAACTCTCAAACATTCAGTGTGCAAGAATCCCAAAGCAAAGGCAAACGTGTGATTAGGAATGTGTGTCATTTTTCGCATAATAGCAAAACTGGACCAAGCATTGTATTCACATTGTGCGGTGCAGACAAACATTAATTACCTTGCACAGACCGCATGCCGTCTGTGCCAAACCGCAAGAGGATAAAGAGGGTGGGGAAACAAGGACCATTGGCCTGGTGTAAAAACACCAGCTTTAAGAAGATTTTAGTTTACAGCAAAACAAGTCTGGTTTTCTTGTACATGCTATTGTTATTGTCATTTGGCGTTTATAAGCTGGAGTGAAAAACTGCTTGTGTGAAAAAAACAAGGAATTAAAACTGTTGGATGTGTTTCTTCTCTTGGCAGTTGGCCTGTTGATGGTAATAGACTGAGCTAGCTATAGTTGGCTGCCTGGCTGTGATTTGTACAGCAAGGCAAGTGATTTGGAACAAATTGTACCATGCGGCTGAGAGTATAGAAATTGTAGCTTTATTCTGGCCCCTTAAAGCAGCTCCACTCCATGTGTAAGATCTTGGCTGGTGTACGAACACATTCTTGCCTGTGTGCACTTACACACATTCACACACGCACATTCTCTCTCTCTCTCTCTCTCTCTCACACACACACACACACACACACACACACACACACCATTAAACCAATCTTGGCTGGTACCGACATGCGACATACAGCACAGTTTGGTAAATGTCTGTCTCTGCAGCTTAGCAAGAAAAAGAACACTGTGTGAATGTGTGTTTACATCTTAACTCCAATGCTGTGAACTTCATTTCACAGCGACCAGATGGATGCATGCGCAGAGATGAAAATACTCATAAAAGGACTTAAACAGAGTGTTGCCACTCTAATCAGGTCTAACTCAGTTCAGCTTTTGTATGGGGGGGGTTAGTTCAATTACAAGGTTTTGGAAACTCAACAGTCACTGAAAAGCTGGGCCAACATGTCTACTCAAGACATACAAACTCAATTTCTCCAACCAACAGATTACAAGTTAAATCAATGTTCTAATCAATCCCTGACACACACATTAGAAAAACAAATAAAGGTATGACACACCAATCCGAAGTGCCTCTTTTAGGCTATACATCTGTAAATCAAAAGAAGAAAAAGAGCTGAAAATAAAAGTTGTTTGTTTAAATACCTCAATTATGTAATAGACTGTCAGCAGTCACACTGTTTTAAAAGTCCAGACAGATGTAGAAAAACAAAACTTGGTCCCACATCCAATCTGAAAGGGGTTCTGTATTTGTGTGTGTGTGTGTGTGTGTGTGTGTGTGTGTGTGTGTGTGTGTGTGTGTGTGTGTGTGTGTGTGTGTGTGTGTGTGTGTGTGTGTGTGTGTGTGTGTGTGTGTGTGTGTGTGTGTGTGTGTATGGGAGTGGCCATGACCAGCAGACAGACAAACAGAGAGCGCGCCTCGGCTTTAACAGCGCCTGTGTAATTATGGTCAACCACACTCCCCACCGCCACCTTTATTTATAGGGTTGCAAACACACTGGGGCTTCAGAGTGCTTTTCCCTGCGCATTCCAGCACATTGGGACTTTTTGGAGGGGGGTGTAAACAAATAATATTTGAAGTAAAGTGTGAGGGGATCGCGATAGTGTGCATGTTTGTGTCAATGTGT
Source organism: Etheostoma spectabile (assembly GCF_008692095.1). NCBI lineage: Eukaryota > Metazoa > Chordata > Actinopteri > Perciformes > Percidae > Etheostoma > Etheostoma spectabile. The sequence continues at coordinate 19,294,979 of NC_045742.1, forward strand.
GTTCTCAAATCTACATTCATTTGGGATTTCTAAGATTCCACAGTATGTCAAGGAAAACCTTGGCTTTCACCTGGTGTTAACACCAAAAGATATGTTCAGTGGTTGTCACAAGAGTGCCTCTGTATGTTCCTCGGCTTTGGGGATAACTTTGAGATGGAGAGAAACGAATGCTAACTAACTCGGACAGAACTCATCAAAGAAACATGCAGTTGAGGTTTGTTTAGAATCAATGGGGAGGGATGGCCTCTGGCCACAAAGGAGAGCTGGCACATTTGCCCTCAGGCATGAGCCACGGTAGCCCAAGCAAGCCGTCACCTTGGGGATGCGGCAGAGCGAAAGTGAACAGACATGCGAGTTAACATGAAGAGAAAAGAGGAAACACATGGATGTGAACTGGTAGCTGGCTATTTTTTTATTGGTCGACAGAGCATTTCCAGGTCCCCCCTCTCTTTTCGCTTTGTGCCAGTCGCGCACATGTGCTGCACAACTGAAGGAAATGTAAAATGTTCAGGATATCCTGTTGTAATGAAACTCCAGGTTGAATGAAAGAGAACCAAGTGGGTGTAGGAGGGGTTGCTCATGTTTAATGCCTGTTGGTGGACACATGACACAGAGTTGTGACGAGGCTGAGGGCCGCCTAGGAGCACATGAGCTGGTCCTGCAAACTCTGTGTGTGTGTGTGTGTGTGTGTGTG
>NC_045742.1:19295682-19297037 GCF_008692095.1 Etheostoma spectabile
GTGGGGAGGGCGCTCATATTGAGTGCAGGTGCGCTGTGAGAGACTGAGATGGGGGTGGGGTTATAAGATGTGAATAGGGAAAATTAGGGGGTTTGATGAAAACCAAGGACATCTGTGATTACGGTGTATGTGTGTGATCATGCATGCCTGACATATGCTTGGCTGTAACAACCTCAGATGTTTGATCTATCTACCTACCTACCTACCTACCTATGATCAACTTGTCTGTTAGCAGCTGGTTTCTCCATAATCAGGCAAAGTAGGAATTCTTTATCCCAAAAGTATTTATAGGGGAGTGAAAGAAGACGAGGTGTCATGAATAAATCACTTAGTATCAGTTCACTCTCCTCAGCGAGGCTAAAACCTCAAAGCCTTAGCTGGTGGCATCTCACCTTGGCCAATGAGCTGGATAATTGATGGAACTTGAAATGATTTCATGTAATATCAAACTCCTACGCTCAATCGCTCCCCTTCCCGAGCCCTCCGAGGACCAGCGCTTTCATTCTTGCAATGGTGTAATTTTCTCCGTAATGCACTAACAGAGCAGCTGACCCAGCTGCAACAAACGCTTGTCTGGATTTAAACCTTTTGTGTCTTGCATGTCTCTGCTGCACAATACTAGGCTTTGTGCGGCAAATGCATAAACAGCATACACTCAGTCTCTATAGAACCCAGAGGGCTGACAAATAGGGAATCATACAAGCCACCGATAAACAGAAGACAGAAGGAATAACAAGCGGTGTGTCTTGAGCCTTTTCCTAGCGGTTGTGTTTACCTTCAATCAGTCCTGCAGGGGTAATTTGGGAAGTGGAAGAGAGACAGAAAGTTAGACAGAGCACAGAGAGACCAAAACTAGCAAATAACTGTCAGGAGGCAGCCTGTCTCCTTCAATGTTAGGTGTTTGTGCTGACAAACACACAAAAACATGTACACAGTGGAACACTCATACATCACTGCACGCACACACAATACTTTTTAACTTTCTCTATGTCTCTTTCCAGACATGCAAACTCTCAGACCTAAAGGCTGAGCTTTAATACAGCACATGAGCATGAGGACTGACTTTGTAATAGTTGTTTGGCAAAGAGCAGGTAACGATGCACCTTCAAACTTAAGCATCAGTGACAATATCTCACTCCCATCCATCACTCACTGTTGGCTCGCAGAACTGAGAACAGATTCCCACCCTCTCTTACTGTGGCCTGCTCTTAACCAGCAGGAGGATGAGAAAATACCCAGACCAGGGTCAGCGGTTGGGTCAAGCCTATGCTGGCAACTTGGTCCTATCGGTGTGTGTGAGCGAGACAAGGTGACATGGAGGGGGGAGGGGGGGGCTTGGGGTTTATTTCTTGTTT